>NC_139604.1:126659950-127004291 GCF_964270895.1 Podarcis filfolensis
AGTGAGCCATGTTTGGGATTGTTCTCTATTTTTTTTTTTAATTTTTATTAGTTTTTCATACATTCATACAATTTATCCAAATTTTACCAAATTTTAACAAAGTTCAAATTTTGGACTTCCTTCAACTTCCCTGAAAATCATCCATTTTTACCCTTTAATACGCATTTCTTTAATTGCATTGCCATTTGTCTTCCCTTCTTTTTCTATTTACTTTCAGCAATACCTTTTAAAATTTTTACAGTGCTTCTTGAAACCCCACTAGCGTTGTTTGCACCTCACATACATTTTTCAGATAATCAACAAATTTTCCCCAATCTTCGATGAACTTTTGGTTTCGAACATATCTTATTTTCCCAGTCAATTTGTCCAGTTCCGCATAGTCAGTCAATTTCATTCTCCATTCTTGAATCGTCGGTGTTTCCTCTTGTTTCCATTTCTGGGCCAAAAGAATCCTTGCTGCCGTAACTGCATACTGGAAAAGTTTATAGTCTTTTCTTCTTATATCTTTTCCTGTAATCCCTAAAAGAAAGGCTTCTGGTTTCTTAACGAAAGTGTATTTTAACATCTTTTTCAGTTCATTGTATATTGCTTCCCAGAAGCTTTTAACTTTCTTGCATTCCCACCACATATGGTAGAATGTTCCCCCTTTTTCTTTGCATTTCCAACATTTGTTACATGTTTTGTACATTTTTGCCAATTTTACCAGGGTAATATACCATCTATAAAACATTTTCATTACATTCTCCTTCAACCCCATACAGTTTGGGATTGTTCTCTAAGCCCCACTGGACTAGGTGAGGCTTCCTTTATACTGGGCTAGAAGAATCCCAGAAAAAAGCTAAATAATTAGTAAAAGGCAAGGTCATAAAATCATAGAATAGGAACCACAACTAAAGAATCCCTGACAGATGGCCGTCTAACCTCTGCTTAAAAACCTCCAGTGAAGGAGAGTACATGGTCCTCCACGGGAGTCCATTCCACTGCCAAACAGCTTACCCTTGTTTAAATTGTGAAATATGGATGACGTTTGGCAGATGAGGTTTAGATTGAAGAGCTGCTAACGCCCTCTTTTGGCATTCTTCATGAGATTTTAAATCAGGGGTTGCCAACATGGGGTGCAGAGGCATCTCTGTGTTAGAATTCCTTCTCCATGATTGCAGTCATGGGATTGTTGTCTTTCTCATGACGGTGTATGTTTTGACTCCACTGAGTGGGAAGTGACAGGATGTTTGTGTTACTGTGTTCCGTGAAGTGGGACTATTGTCCTTTGTTCTTTTTCTCTTTGCTGTCTGATGCTAGAGAGGGAGGGAGCCATATTGCTGTGCTCCGTGTGTGTTTATATGTAAATAAAGTAGATTAGCCAAAATGCTGAGTTGCTGAGGTCTGTTTGCAAGTTGCGCAAACTCTGCGGATCCCTAAGTGTGCCGGTGTCGGTTGGCATCGGTTGTAGTGATGTTCGGGCTGAAGAAAGCTTTTGAAGCTCCCAATTGATTGACCAGGAGGGAGAGAACATGCCAGTTGGCCATGTGTCTCTGCCAGGGTCCTACTCGAGTGTAGGCTGAACTCCTGACACTGTGCACCCTTAGAGGGTATATTCACCCATCCCTAGCCGTGTCTCACCCCATCCCAGATGACAAATTTAAATAACCGATATCAACATGTGCAGAGCTTAACCCACCGAGAACAGCGAAAGAGAGTTCTTGATTTGCTAAAAGGTTTCTGTTTGATTAGATTTCATGTTTATAGACTCCCTGTACGAATGGCATTAGAGTAAAGCGATAAATCAAAGATAAACGAGCCTGTTGTCTTGTCTTCAGGAAGCCGAATGTGGGGAAGAGATTGGTGATAAGGGCGCAGTGTGAAGACATGTGAAGCTAAGTAAGCAGGTCTGGAACAAAGGCTTGTGCTCAAGTATTTCTTCTGCCATGAATTCCATGGCGTGAATTTCATTGCCAAAAAGGCAGAGTGGTATAGTGGTTAGAGAGCTGGACTATGACCTTGAACACCAGGGTTTGAACCCCAACTCAGCCATGAAATTCATTGGGTGCCCTTGGACAAGTCAGTACCTCTCAGCCTAGCCTACCTCACAGGGTTGTTTTGAGGATAAAACAGGGAGGGGGTGAAGTATATATGTCACACTGAGCCCCTGGGAGGAAAAGTAGGATATAAATGTAATAAACAGTAATTGTTATAAATATAATATAATATTATTATAGTATATTTAATTATATAATAATTTAAATATAATACTGATTATTGTATTATAATCATATTGTATTATAATAATACAATAATATAATTATAATAATCATTATAAATAATAATCTTCATTCACGAGTTGGCCTGAGGCAATCTACTTCTGCCAGCCTCAGTCTCCATATATGCAATATGGGCACAGTAATATGGACCTACAGTACAGGTGTGATGTTGCTAAAATAATGTTGGCGAAACTCTTTGAATGGTGTAAGGCACTATATATACCTGAAGGAGAGTCTCCACCACCATTGTTCAGCGCAGACACTGAGGTCCAGCTCTGAGGGCCTTCTTGTGGTTCCCTCCCTGTGAGAAGTGAGGTTACAGGGAAGCAGGCAGAGGGCCTTCTCGGTAGTGGCACCCTCCCTGTGGAACACCCTCCCGTCAGATGTCAAGGAAATAAACAGCTATCTGACTTTTAGAAGACATCTGAAGGCAGCCCTGTTAAGGGAAGTTGTTAATGTTTGATGGTTTGTTGTGCTTTTAATTCTGTTGGGAGCCACCCAGAGTGGCTGGGAAACCCAGCCAAATGGGCGGGGGTAAACATGATGATGATGATTATGATGATGATGATGATGATGAATCACAGGCGGGGAATCTCCACCCCAAGGACAGAATATTGGCTTTTCGTTTTGCCTGTCATTGCCATGTTTCCTCTCTTTCTCCAGGTCCTTTCGATTTGTCCCAAAGACATGAGAGCAGATATCTGTGTACATCTCAACCGGAAAGTTTTCAACGAGCACCCGGCCTTTCGGCTAGCTAGCGACGGCTGCTTAAGGGCCCTGGCGGTGGAGTTCCAGACAATCCACTGTGCCCCTGGAGACCTCATCTACCATGCGGGGGAAAGCGTGGATGCCCTCTGCTTCGTCGTCTCAGGATCCCTGGAAGTCATACAGGACGATGAGGTGGTGGCTATTTTAGGTAAGACGGTTTCTATTTCATCATCCCTATTCAGCGGAAGCGCTTCGCCACAGTGTGGAACTCGCTCCCGCGCAAGCCAACGGTGGCCGCCATCTTGGATGGCTTCAAAAGATGATTGGACAAATTCTTGAAGGGTAAGCTGTTGATGGCTGCCACAGTGCCGGATTTACATATAAGTTAAACAAGCTATAGCTTAGGGCCCCACTCTCTTGGGGGCCCCCCAAAAATGTAAAGGGGAAAAAAAACTGGATGTACATTTCCAGAATATAAGATAAAAAACTAATAAAATAAAACCTACATACAGCAACAGTGTTTGTGTTGCATAGGCTCCTATGATGTAAGTAATGGGCCCTGCCTGCTAACCTGCTCCCTAAAATATCACTGGTTTGCTCATTTCTATATCAATTATTTTGATAAAATACACACAGTGGTACCTCGGGTTACATACGCTTCAGGTTACAGACTCCGCTAACCCAGAAATAGTACCTCGGGTTAAGAACCTTGCTTCAGGATGAGAACAGAAATCGTGCTCCAGTGGCGTGGCAGCAGCCGGAGGCCCCATTAGCTAAAGTGGTACCTCAGGCTAAGAACAGTTTCAGGTTAAGAACGGACCTCCGGAACGAATTAAGTACTTAACCCAAGGTACCACTGTATTTTCTTATGTGCAAATGGCTTTAGATACCGATTAGGTCCATAAAGTACCATATAGCATATGTTCAACACAAAAAACAGCCACAATTTGTTGTTGACAAAGGACAGCTGGACATAGAAAGGGCTCCATTACCTTCAGTAGGATAGGGCCTCATCAAACCTAAATGCAGCTCTGGCCATACTGTCCAACTTTTGGAGACCCAAACCAAGATGTGCATTTTTCGGGATGCGCTCCCGGGTGGGTAACGTGACCTGTGCCTCTCCTTCTCCACCACCCCACAGGGCGAGAGCATAGCATGAGAGCTTGGCACCCTAAATGGCCACCACAATCTCATGTGAAAAAAATGGGATGTCCTGGTTTTTCCCCAGGGCACTTGGCAGGTGTAGTGGATCCACCTTTTTGTTGTTGTTGTTTAGTTATTTAGTCATGTCCGACTCTTCGTGACCCCATGGACCAGAGCACGCCAGGCACTTCTGTCTTCCACTGCCTCCTGCAGTTTGGTCAAATTCATGCTTTGAGAACACTGTCCAGCCATCTCGTCCTCTGTCGTCCCCTTCTCCTTGTGCCCTCCATCTTTCCCAACATCAGGTTCTTTTCCAGGGAGTCTTCTCTTCTCATGAGGTGGCCAAAGTATTGGAGCCTCAGCTTCACGATCTGTCCAGTGAGCACTCAGGGCTGATTTCCTTCAGAATGGATACGTTTGATCTTCTTGCAGTCCATGGGACTCTCAAGAGTCTCCTCCAGCACCAGAATTCAAAAGCATCAATTCTTCAACGATCAGCCTTCTTTATGGTCCAGCTCTCACTCCCATACATCACTACTAGGAAAACCATAGCTTTAACTATACGGACCTTTGTTGGCAAGGTTCCACCTTTTACCACCAATTAATAGTGTGGTGGACTCACCTCACTAACTGCCCCCAATTATATATAGCTCACACACCTCACTGTATGCTAATTCTTGGTTACCAGACGTCCCCGTTTCCCGGGGACAGTTCCCGGATTTACAAATCAGTCCCCGTACAAAATCCATGGAAGCTGAAAAGCGTCCACATATTAATTGAAAAAATGGTAACCTTATGCTAATTACGCCAATTTCTACAATTTACCACGGGCTATCGTGTGGGGGACTTGTATGAGGGGAAATTTAGAGATTAGAGTCTCTAGCTGGAGTCGATCAAACAAACAGGAAAGGTTTTATTAAGCAAAAAGAAGTGGGGTTAGAAGTTGCGCACTGTCGGTTAAAGGTAAAAGTAAAGGAGCCCTGGGTGGTTAAGTCCAGTCAAAGGTGACTCTGGGGTTGTGGCGGTCATCTCGCTTTAGGCCAAGGGAGCCGACGTTTGTCCACAGACAGGTTTTCCGGGTCATGTGGTCAGCATGACTAAACCACTTCTGGTGCAACAGGACACCGTGACAGAAACCAGAGCAGCACATGGAGACGCCATTTACCTTCCCGCCGGAGTGGTACCTATTTATCTACTTGCACTGGTGTGCTTTCGAACTGCTAGGTTGGCAGGAGCTGGGACAGAGGAACGGAAGTTCACCCTGTCGTGCGGATTCGAACCACCAACCTTCCGATCAGCAAGCCTAAGGGGCTCAGTGGTTTAGACCACAGCGACACCTTCTGTAAATCCCTGCAATGGGGTGAGCTCCCATTGCTCTGCCCCAGCTGCTGTTCTGATAGTCTTGTACTTTGTGTGGCATCTGATCAGAGGTATACTGCGCTTGAATGTGGAGGCTCCATTTAGCCAGCATTTCTAAGAACTGTTTATCATCCCTTTGCTCCCCCAAGTCTGTCCAATCCCTTTCTAAAGATATCTAAGCAAGGAGTTCCTTTGTGCACTTACGATAGCAGATTTAAAACAACAGTGTGACTATTCAGAGCTAGGAAAAACAACAGGAACAGGGTCAGCCGGGTGCCTGGAAATTAGTTGCTGATTTCTAGTAATTTGACATAATTTTCTAGCCGCGTGAATACTAGCCGCAAAACGATATTAGAATCAACAAAGAAAAATTAACAAAATAGGTGTTGGTTTCTTCCCTCCTCTTGTTTTAATTTAGCAGTAAAGTTAAATATGTAGTATACTTGGCTATCGTAACAGATCTCTAATGTGGTGGTAATGAAGTGTTGTCCTCCCTAGGGAACCATGTTCACAGAGTGCATCCCTCAGCTCATCAGACTCAGATAATATTGTTCTGGAGCTTTGCCCACCAGAGTTAAACCCTTTAAAATATACACACAGATCTGTGCACTCAGAGACATGAATATGTGAAACACTATCAATTCTTTGATATAAACATCTTGTAAATATATATATATTTCCCTTCCAGATTCTTTATCTGTTAGGACCCCTGTTATAAACCACTTCCTGTTTTTTTTCTCATTTTCCCCCATAATACTGTTTTACTGTTTGCATTTTCCTACACTATTTAGAGATTTAACATATGAATGGTTTTAAAAGGTGTGTGTGTGGGTGGGTGTGTGTGTGTGTGTGTTGGAAAGTTGCTTGTCTGGACAACTCTTAAACTATCATAACCAAATTTGCATGACTCCTGAGATAAGAAGATTTTTGGTCAATGTTTGGCTGCGATTGGATGCCATGTCGAATCAAGATGGTGAACTGAACCTTTTAAAACTCCACTGATTCCAAAACTGTGCTGGTTCTTTTTTGGGGAGGGCTGAGAATTCCGAGCAACACCCCATACAAGAGTGGAAGGGTTTTGTATTTGGAAATGTTGTAAGTTGCTCTGGGAGTTTTTTATTTTCCCCATCATGATTTCACATCTCCCCATTTCAGCATCAGTTCAATTTTCTTTTCCTTTTTTGTAAGTCTGCACAAAAAATTGAGTTTTCATGCCTCCAAATGCATGCAATTTGTACACAATTTTGCATACTATGCACGTTTGCCAGCAATTTCCCCTAATGCAATGCATTTGTGTTCACTGCTATAAACATTTTGTGGATGCTTTCCCCCAGTATAAACACCTCTGTATGCATTTTTTGGACGACTGCGTCACAAAATTCAGAAAAGTGTGAATTTCTGGGTGTTTCATTTTGTATATTTGTTTGGAAAGTGTGCATTAGATACATTAGTATAAAAATCAAAGTACATTAATTCCCACCCACCCCATTCCTACTCTTTACTCTCCCTGAAAAATGGGGGTAATTTTCACCCTGGATCTGGGAATGCCCCTGTGTTGTGAAGGCCATTACTTTACTATTAGCTTTTCCTGCAGTATCTGCTTTTGCAGAGCAAATCTCAGGCACAGAAACAATCTCATCCCACTAGGTTCAGTGATGTTGTAAACAAAACTGGGATGATGTCTAAACAAGAATTACAGCATAAGGAGATTTGCATTTGCCCTGATAACAGCGTTTGCAGTTCCTTTCATCTGGAATCAGGAAAAGTATTTTCTTTTGTATTGCCAATTAACTAGTTCTGATCCACTGCTTGCAAAATGGAGCTGGGCTCCCTGGCCAGTTTATTTCCCTGCTATATACAACAAGGTTTGTGGGGTTGTTTTTTTACTGTTGGGCGAATAATCCATTTTATGTCAAAATACAGAACAGAGACCTGCAGATTGATGTAGCAGAAGAAGCACAGAAGCACAGAACACGATGCAAACTTCTAAACCTTTCCAATCCAGCACTGGGGAGCTTGCTTTTAAATTGGCACCCAGGTGGTATCTGGCACATAAAATGTCACTTACTAACAAGCAATTCATGAAGTATTAGCAGGGAAGATGCGGCAAAACAGGCATGCGTATTTGCCCTTCGTGATGGTGTTATTATAAGAGGTGGGAAATACTGTGAATAAAAATCTCACATTCATTAAAATAATGTGCTCTTTGGGGGGAACAGTTTCCCGCTCCAAATGTAATTGACTCAGTTAACTAGAAATTAAGCCTGTGAACCAGATTCAGCTGAGTCCCGAAGCCCCAAACAAATTGGGCTGATTTGGGGGAATCTGGGCCAGGTTGAGATAGTCCTGGATTGCCATGGGTTGCGTGGCCCAGAGTGCTCTGGGGCTGTTAGAGGGCAAGACATAGGAAGAAGCTAGACCCTCCAAGTGTCCCTATTTTCCAGGGACAATCCCAGTTTTACAGAAGCTGTCATGGTTTCCGATTTGATCCCGGAATGTCTCATTTTTCCATAGATGAAGGTAAAGGAATCCCTGACCATTAGGTCCGGTCGTGACCGACTCTGGGGTTGCGGCGCTCATCTCGCTTTATTGGCCAAGGGAGCCGGCGTACAGCTTCTGGGTCATGTGGCCAGCATGACTAAGCCGCTTCTGGCGAACCAGAGCAGTGCCCGGAAATGCCGTTTACCTTCCCGTGGAGTGGTACCTATTTATCTACTTGTACTTCGTGCTTTTGAACTGCTAGGTTGGCAGGAGCAGGGACCGAGCAACGGGAGCTCACCCCATCACGGGGATTCGAACCGCCAACCTTCTGATCGGCAAGTCCTAGGCTCTGTGGTTTAACCCACAGTGCCACACGTGTCCCTCATTTTTCCTTAGGACATCCCTATTTTCAGTGCAGAAATGTTGGAGGCTTTGGAGTTATGCAACCTCCAAGCCAAGGAGATAAATAAACATACAGTGGTACCTTGGTTCCTGAATGGCTTAGTTGTTGAACAAATCAGCTCCCGAATGCTGCAAACCTGGAAGTAAGTGTTCCGGTTTGCGAATGTTATTCGGAAGCCGAATGTCCGATGGTGGCTTCTGCAGCTTCCAATTGAGTGCAGGAAGCTCCTGCGGCCAATCAGAAGCTGCGCCTTGGTTTTCAAACGGTTTCGGGAGTCGGATGGACTCCCGGAACAGATTAAGCTGAAGAACCAAGGTACCATTGTACAACCTTTAGAAGACATCTGAAGATAGGGAAGTTTTTTTAATGTTTAATGTTTTACTGTGTTTTATATATGTGAGAAACTGCCCAGAGTGGCTCGGGCAACCCAATCAGATGGGTGGGCTACGAACAACATCTACATGCAGGCGCTGGGAGAGATCATCAGGGGGTTAGGGCTGGGTGTTCATCAGTATGCAGATGATACCCAGCTCTACCTCTCTTTCAAGTCAGAACCAGTGAAGGTGGTGAAGGTCCTGTGTGAGTGCCTGGAGGCGGTAGGAGGATGGATGGTGGCTAACAGATTGAGGCTGAATCCTGACAAGACAGAAGTACTGTTTTGGGGAAACAGGGGGCGGGTGTGTGTGGAGGACTCCCTGGTTCTGAATGGGGTAACTGTGCCCCTGAAGGACCAGGTGCGCAGCCTGGGAGTCATTCTGGACTCACAGCTGTCCATGGAGGCGCAGGTCAATTCTGTGTTCAGGGCAGCTGTTTAACAGCTCCATCTGATACGCAGGCTGAGACCCTACCTGCCCGCAGACTGTCTCACCAGAGTAGTGCATGCTCTAGTTATCTCCCGCTTGGACTACTGCAATGTGCTCTATGTGGGGCTACCTTTGAAGGTGACCCGGAAACTACAACTAATCCAGAATGCAGCAGCTAGACTGGTGACTGGGAGTGGCTGCTGAGACCATATAACACCTACACTGGCTCCCAGTACGTTTCTGAACACAATTCAAAGTGTTGGTGCTGATGGAAATGCCGTTTACCTTACTGTTGGTGCAGTGCACGGAAATGCCGTTTACCTTTCCGCCGGAGTGGTACCTATTTATCTACTTGCACTTTGACATGCTTTCGAACTGCTAGGTTGGCAGGAGCAGGGACTGAACAACGGGAGCTCACCCCGTGGCGGGGATTTGAACCGCCGACCTTCTGATCGGCAAGCTCTAGGCTCTGTGGTTTAACCCACAGCGCCACCCGCGTCCCTTTTAGAATAGCAGTAGCTCTCTCTTTTTGCTGCTGCTCTCTTGCATTTTGCAAACTCAGTATGCATTCCATGCCTTGAGTTACTTGGAGGATTTGGGCCTGCCCTGAGTTCAAGGCACGCAGCTTTAATTACTGTAAGTGCCTTTCATTCTTTTTTCCCGTTGTCACGGGCAAGCCGTTCTGGGCATTAGTTACCTTTATGGTGCAACGTAGAAGCCGAGAGGAGATATAAATCTCGCTCAGAGGGAATTGAACGGGGAGAGTCTGACTAAGGCCTTTTCCTCATGTACTTTGGCAGACCATTTAGCAGAAGCAAGCTGTGATTAATCGTGCCGTTTTCCTCCAAACAACACAGAAAAGGTGGCATTTTCTTTTTTCTTTTTCTTTTTCTTTTGCAAGTGTGGAAGAGAAACTATGCCAGATGAATATGCAAAAGCCTTCCCTCCTGATAGCTACCATGCATGCGATGGCAGAGAAAACCTTTCTCTCTGCCTTCCATGAATTTGCCCCACATTGAGCAGTTCAAGCAGAAGGCAAGAAGAGCATGCATTAGTGCGAAAGTGGAATTTTAAGGCTTTCCAACACTGAAATTAGTCACTCTCTACCCTTGCTACATTACAGTGGTACCTCAGGTTACAGACTCCGCTAACCCAGAAATAGTACCTCGGGTTAAGAACTTTACTTCAGGATGAGAACAGAAATCGTCCAGCGGCAGCGGGAGACCCCATTAGCTAAAGTGGTGCTTCAGGTTAAGAACAGTTTCAGGTTAAGAACAGACCTCCAGAACGAATTAAGTTCTTTTTTTAAAATAACTTTCTTATTGAAAATTAAAACAAAACATATTATCCAGAAACATATCATCCTTATTTCCCCCCCATTTTTCCTCCCTCCTCTCTCTCCCCACACAGAACCCACCCACCCCCACCCCCCGACTTCCCTCAGTTCCAGTCTGATTTCTCTAAAAATGCTGTTTTCTGCATGTTACACAGTTGTATAGATCCTCAAACTATTTAGCTGATTATTATCAATAAAAAGCTTGTGAATGTTTATTCAAAACCAGCCCAGGAGTCCAGTTCACTTTGTTGCGTCTTCAAATACTTTATAAAGGGTTCCCATTCATCTTTAAAGTCACAGTTATCCTTGTCCCATAGCTTGTATGTCAGTTTTGCCAGTTCTGCATAGTCCATCAATTTTTCTTGCCATGATTCTTTAGTTAGGGTTTCTTCAGTCTTCCATCCTTGTGCTATTAAAACTCTTGCGGCCGTTGTCGCATACATGAAGATGTTTTTCAGCTTTTTTGGCAGATCTTTCCCTACAATCCCTAATAAAAATGCTTCAGGTTTAAAAAAAAATGTTAAGTGGAACATTTTCTTCAATTCGTTGTATATCATTTCCCAAATTTTTTTAATTACCTTACAATCCCACCATATGATAAAATGTCCCCTCCTTTTCCTTACACTTCCAACCTATATTTGAACTAGTTTTGTACATTTTCCCTAACTGCACTGGTGTTGTATACCATCTGTACATCATCTTCATGTAATTCTCCTTCAATAGGGAACAAATTAAGTTCTTAACCCGAGGTACCACTGTATATGCATGGTTTTTTCTTGGGAAAGGCCCTTAATAATGTTGATCCTCCCCCCCCCCCCCCCCGTCTCATCCAGTGACATTTTTTTAACTTATTGGCTGCGTCTTCTTGCCCCTGCTGGTTTAGGGCTTCTTTTTCTTTCCTAAAAAATATGATCCCAAGCAAGCAGGGATGCTGAAGTGAATGTGATGGCATCACAATGCTATGTAGCCAGATTTGGCCCCAATGACACTGAGGCCCCATCTGCACTAGACATTTAAAGCATTCCTACACCACTTTAAGTAGGGACGCGGGTGGTGCTGTGGGTTAAACCACAGAGCCTGGGACTTGCCGATCAGAAGGTCGGCGGTTCGAATCCCCATGACGGGGTGAGCTCCCATTGCTCGCTCCCAGCTCCTGCCACCCTAGCAGTTTGAAAGCACATCAAAGTGCAAGCAGATAAATAGGTACCGCTCCGGCGGGAAGGTAAACGGCGTTTCCGTGCGCTGCTCTGGTTTGCCAGAAACGGCTGAGTCATGCTGGCCACATGACCCAGAAGCTGTATGCCGGCTCCCTCGGCCAATAAAGCGAGATGAGCGCCGCAACCCCAGAGTCGGCCATGACTGGACCTAATGGTAAGGGGTCCCTTTACCTTTTTACACCACTTTAAGCAGTCACGGTGTGCCCCAGTGAATCCTAGAATCCTAGAATTGTAGATTGGGGCAGGTAGCTGTCAGGATGCTGTCAGTAGCTCCCGGCTGGTTGCCCAGGAAAGTATAAAGACAAGGAAAGGTTTCTTAGCATCCTTTTTTATTTCAATTTTTACAGAGAGAGGCTATAGAACCCAGCCTCTTAGATAATGGCGTTGTCCCGAATGAATCTCCACCCCCAACCCACCCCCGTATCTCCAACTTCCTCATTCGTCACCATAACCATCTTGTCTGCAGGTGCTGCTATGTGCCCTCTGTCTTTGAGCTCTTTGCTGCATGCTCTGGTTATCTCCCACTTGGACTACTACAATGCACTCTATGTGGGGCTACCTTTGAAGGTGACTCGGAAACTGCAACTAATCCAGAATGCGGCAGCTAGACTGGTGACTGGGAGCGGCCACCGAGACCACATAACACCAGTCCTGAAAGATCTTGATTGGCTCTCAGTACGTTTCTGAGCACAATTCAAAGTGTTGGTGCTGACCTTTAAAGCCCTAAATGGCCTCGGTCCTGTATACCTGAAGGAGCGTCTCCACCCCCATCATCCACTGAGGTCCAGCACCGAGGGCCTTCTGGCGGTTCCCTTGCTGCGAGAAGTGAGGTTACAGGGAACCAGGCAGAGGGCCTTCTCGGTAGTGGCACCCACCCTGTGGGATGCCCTCCCATCAGGTGTCAAGGAAATAAACAACTATTTTACTTTTAAAAAACAAACGGAAGGGCATCCCTGTTTAGGGAAGTTTTTAATGTCTGATGCTGTACTGTTTTTAATATTCGGTTGGACGCTGCCCAGAGTGGCTGGGGAAACCCAGCCAGATGGGCGGGGTATAAATAATAAATAATTATATTATTATTATTTGCTCTCCTACTTTTAAGGCTCGCCAGTTTCTGGGAGATGGAGGGTCTGGGATGCTTTCTAATGACACCGTGTCAGCCAGCTGCTGCTTTGGTCTGCCACGTCCTCCTCCTCCTCCTCCTTCTCACCCAGCTTTTCCGCTCATCTGCCTCTGAGCTGTGACTTCCTGCAAACCACTGTTGCAAATCTATACTGCCTTCCTCTTCCTCCTCCCTGGAAGTGTCAGGATGGGGAGGCAGTCTCCACCAATCCTCCTCTGCCCGGTGCCTGACAGGAGCATGTGGAAGTCCCAGTCCAGTCACTGCTATGGTGCCAGAGCTACTTTATCATGACAGTGATATGACCTTGTCACGTCCTGTCGCAACGTCATTACAGTGTGGGATGGTGCTTGCCGATGTTGGACAGCCACAGTGATGGCCCAAGTCATCACAGAATGTTTTCTGGCATTCTTACTGATGATCAAGGAGGGTCAGCCATAGTCTGCTGGTGCATACTGCAGCTTCTGTGAGGAGAGAGGAAAGTTAGTCTAAGATAGAGGATTGTTGTTGTTTAGTCGTTTAGTCGTGTCCGACTCTTCATGACTCCATGGACCAGAGCACACCAGGCACTCCTGTCTTCCACTGCCTCCCTCAGTTTGGTCAAACTCATGCTGGTAGCTTCGAGAACACTATCCAACCATCTCGTCCTCTGTCGTCCCCTTCTCCTTGTGCCCTCCATCTTTCCCAACATCAGGGTCTTTTCCAGGGAGTTTTCTCTTCTCATGAGGTGGCCAAAGTACTGGCGCCTCAGCTTCAGGATCTGTCCTTCCAGTGAGTACTCAGGGCTGATTTCCTTCAGAATGGATAGGTTGGATCTTCTTGCAGTCCATGGGACTCTCAAGAGTCTCCTCCAGCACCATAATGCAAAAGCATCAATTCTTCGGCGATTAGCCTTCTTTATGGTCCAGCTCTCACTTCCATACATCACTACTGGGAAAATAAGGTGAAGGTAAAGGGACCCCTGATCATTAGGCCCAGTCATGAACGACTCTGGGGTTGCGGCACTCATCTCTCTTTATTGGCCGAGGGAGCCGACGTGCAGCTTCCGGGTCATGTGGCCAGCATGACTAAGCCGCTTCTGGCAAACCAGAGCAGCACATGGAAATGCTGTTTACCTTCCCGCCGGAGCGGTACCTATTTATCTACTTGCACTTTGACATTCTTTCGAACTGCTAGGTTGGCAGGAGCTGGGACTGAGCAACGGGAGCTCACCCTGTCGCGGGGATTCGAACCGCTGACCTTCTGATCGGCAAGTCCTAGGCTCTGTGGTTTAACCCACAGCGCCACCCATGTCCCTTACTGGGAAAACAGATAGAGGATAAACCTCACCAAAGGAATGGGAAAGGCTGGTGTTGTTATTGCAAAGACAATGGAGGGGGTGGGGAGAGAGAGAATTGGGACCATTAATTGCGAAGCTGGGGGAGGGGCCCAGATGCCATATTGGCTACGGGGATAACATATTGGAGATGTGCTGGTCCTCTCATCTCTCTTCTTAAAAAACTTGATTTGAGTGCGAGGCTTAACTATGTTTTTGTTTCATTTGTTTTACGGGGTAACATTGAGCAAGTTTTCTGTACCTAAAGTGGCAACTGCTTTGGCAACAAGCCCTGCAGAAATGAGCATAAGAAGTAAATAATTCACAATGAGTCCCACAGAGCTAAGTCTTCTTTAATGACAGTTAACTGATGTGCCATTAAGATTCCTTCGTCAACATTTTATTTCCCCAAGAATGCTGTATCTTCCTCGTTAAATGACTGCTGCTCTAATGTCTATGGCACCAGATTTAGCTGTGAGGCAGTTTAAGTGGAACCTATGTCTTCCAGTAAAGAATCTGTGACTTTTCCTGTAAAGCAGGGATATGGAACCTGCTGCTACCCAGATGTTGTTGGACCACGAATTGCATCATCCCTGACCGTTGACCATGGCAGCTAGGGCTGATGAGAGTTGACATCCATTAATATCTGGAGATCCTTATGAGGAATGGTTGAAGGAGATCATAGAATCATAGAATCATAGAATCATAGAGTTGGAAGAGACCACAAGGCCCATCGAGTCCAACCCCCTGCCAAGCAGGAAACACCATCAGAGCACTCCTGACATATGGTTGTCAAGCCTCTGCTTAAAGACCTCCAAAGAAGGAGACTCCACCACACTCCTTGGCAGCAAATTCCACTGTCGAACAGCTCTTACTGTCAGGAAGTTCTTCCTAATGTTTAGATGGGTATGTTTAGCCTGGGAAAGAGGAAACTGAGAGGAGACAGGATAGTCATCTTCAAAAATCTAAAAGGTTGTCACATGGAAATTGCAGCAAGCTAGTTTTTTCCTGCTCTAGAGGGTAGGACCCAAACCAGTAGCTTCAAGAAAGGAGATTCCGACTAAACATCAGGAAGAGCTTTCTGACAGTAAGAGCTGCTTGACAGTGGGACGGTCTCCCTTGGGAGGTTGTGGAGGCTCCTTTGGAGGTTCCTTGGAGGTTCTTAAGCAGAGGTTGGATGGCCATCTGTCATGGATGCTTTAGCTGAGATTCCTGCATTGTGGGGGGGATTGGACTAAATGAGCCTGGAACCCAGAGTTGGATACCCTTCCAACTCTGTGATTTTATGATTCCTCTTCACCCTGATCTAATTCATATTGTCTGCACTAGCCTTTCTCAACCTGGGTTCCTTCAGATGCTTAGAACTACAATTCAGTAAGCCAGTGGTCAGAGATGATGGGAGTAGGAATCCAACATCTGGATGGCATCAGGTTGGGTTGTGGTGTTTGTGTCAGTCATGAAAACTGAGTACTCAAAGGGAATAAAGGTAAAGGGACCCCTGACCATTAGGTCCAGTCGTGGCCCACTCTGGGGTTGCGGCGCTCATCTCGCTTTATCGGCCAAGGGAGCCGGAGTACAGCCTCTGGGTCATGTGGCCAGCATAACTAAGCTGCTTCTGGTGAACCAGAGCAGTGCACGGAAACGCCGTTTACCTTCCCGCCGGAGCGGTACCTATTTATCTACTTGCACTGGTGTGCTTTCAAACTGCTAGGTTGGCAGGAGCAGGGACCGAGCACTGGGAGCTCACACCGTCGCGGGGATTCGAACCGCCGACCTTCTGATCGGCAAGCCCTAGGCTCAGTGGTTTAACCCACAGCGCCACCCAGTATGTTGCCATAAATCATTATTTATTATTTATTTATTTATTTATTTATTTATTTATTTATTTATTTATTTATACCTACCTCGTCCATCTGGCTGGGTTTCCCCAGCCACTCTGGGCGGCTTCCAACAAAAGATTAAAAATACATTAAAACGTAGAACTGTATAGTTGGAAGGGTCAACTAGTCCAACGCCATCCATTGCAAGAATCACAACTATTGTTCAGATGAAGGTGCCAAATGATAGGAAGCCAAACAATTGGTCCACCTAGCAGTCTTGCTTGTGCTGGGGTAGCCAACATGCCCTCCAATTCCTATCAGCCCAAGCCAACATGGCCAAAGTTCAGGGATGAAGGGAGCTAGAGTTCATCAACATTTGGAGGGCACTATTTTGGCTGCCCACTGGTCTAATGCCAAGCATCTCTTCACACTTTGAGACAGGAGCCTTTTACAGCCCTACCTGCAACTACGTATGGACAGATCAACCTGTTCCTAGCGCATGGCTATCTCAGATGTGTTCATTCATAAATCTGTCCCATCCTTTTCCTTCATTAATCTTCAGCTTGAAAAACACACACAAACAACTCAAAAATCCCCGGAGAACTTTGAATGAGGAAAACATATTGCTGTGCTTGAATGCAGGACCAAATGCAACCTTGTATCTGCTGGACCTGACCAACTTCGTAATAAACAACAAGGCAGTTAATCACCAGCTCAGCAAGCATTTTGGGGGGGACAGCCTGCAATAACATCAAGTAATATATGCTGGTGTCCTTGCTGTGTTCCTTCTCTTGCTACGGGAGTTTAGAACTCACTTTGCTGCACAAAACAGCTTTGTTCCGTCTTTCTTTCTTATAAAGTGGCAAAGCTTTTTGTAAGAATAATTTTTTATTAACCGACCAATCACATCAAATCAAACCAAATTACATAAATTCCAAATTACACAGCCGAATTTTAAATTTTTGTTGGGGGTACCCATATTTCAAGTTCCGAAGGGATCCAATCAACTTCTTGCTTCTTACTGCTGTTTTAATGTCCACAAATCTAACCTAATGATGTTCACAGTACTATCCAGTCCTTTCTTATTATTTTTCCACATCTCTTGTTGTTATTTTCATATATTTTTCCTTTCTCTTTGTGACCTCTGATAGTCTCCGCAAGCTGGTTAGAACAGTTTGTAATCCTGCGTGGATATTATTTTTTTTATCCAGTAGCCATATCCAGACGTTTTCCATATAACATCACTTCCATACATCAAAACAGTCTTAGCATCATTAATCTTCACCAATCTGCCTCCTTTCTCAAAACCTCTGAGGAGATTCACTAGGAATGCAGTCTGAAAACAAGTCCGTTCTTCCTCCCGGCTATAAATCCTTTGGCAAGATGGCGACTCCGAATTAATTGCTGCGCCATTCCCAAAAGCTCTTGCTGCTTCTCGGTCTCCATAAAGCATACTTTTGGTTAAAGTTTATCTCCACACAGACCTTAATCATCCTGCTTGGGTCAGTTCAACCGACGATTCTAATGAGGAGGGGTTCTTGTAAATCACATAGAAGGAAGGTAAAAAAGTCCCCCCCCATTCAGCCCCATTGTCAACATACCCCGCCTTTGGTGTATCTTCATCGTAAAATATTCCTGTTTCTCCAGCCCGTCGTCTTCTTTCGCAGAGGTCACTTACATTAGCAGACTTCACTCCCCTTCTTCACTTGAAATATGTGCATTTGCTTCTTTTGTAATTAATTATTCCAAATTGCTGCAACTAGTGCGCGATCAGAGACAGCGTCCAGGAGAGCCGAGGTCCACACGGGGGCATTCTGCCTAGGGCCCTCACCCCCTTCTTTTGAATTAGGGGGTGATTTATGGGCACAGCAGGCAAGGGCAGTGTTCCCCATTTCCTTGGGGCAACAAGGGAGGCTGCCTACTCCCATAACAGCCTCTTAATTACCCCGTGTGGGTCGGAGAGATGGTATTGTCGGCCATCTTCCAATGCGCCCCCTAGTGGCCCCCAGCAAAACTTGGCCCCGTTTAGCTTGTGGTGGATTTGGTCACGTTTAGGGCATCCTTTTTCACATGGGTGTCCTTCCAGATGTCTTCAACTGCAACTCCCTTCAGCTTCAGCTAGCATGGCCAATGGCCAGGGATGATGGGAGTTGTAGTCCAAAATGTCTGGAGAGCTGGAGGTGGGGAAAGGCTGGTCTAGGGTTTGGAAAAAATGTTAAGGTTGGCTACCTGGAAGAAACGTACTCTACTGCTGTCCTTCAGAGATATTTGGATCAGGGATAAGGAACCCATGGCCCTCCAGATGCTGTTGGACTACAACTCACATCATCCATATCCGTTGGCCAGGCTGGCTGGGCTGATGGAAGCTGGATACAATGTTAATCTCAAATGACATTCAGAAGGAAAGGGAACAGCAACTGGACAGAAACTTCATAGCACAGACAATTTCTGTGGGTCTCCTCAGCTGACTTACTTTTGGACCTTGTCCTATAGCAAAGCAGCTTGTAAAATTCTGAATGCTGAGGGATGGGAGATAACAAGTGCCACAAAGTCTCCTTGTTGCATTTGCATTTGCTACAGTAGACTAAACATGATTACCCGTCTGGAGTTTGCCACCTTTCAACAATAGCAGACAGTAGACCAATCCCTATCCTCTACCCACAACTATCTGCATTGTTAGTCATGACTGACACCAAATGAGTAGGGTTCAATACTTTGGAAAGTTCATTTGAAAAAGAAACCTGTTCTAAGTCTTGTTCATCCTGTCCAAAAAGGAACTGGTTCCACTTCCACTTTGTCCTTTCCCAAAATGAACCAGATTAGTTAAAATTCATTTAGATGAACTTTTTCGTTCATTAAAAGGTCATGCGTCATCTCCTGTACCCAGCATTTGGAATTTTACAAGCTTATTGCTGAAGGATAGAGTCCAAAAGTAAATCAGGGAACCACGTTCTTCCTATTTTTAAACGGTGGTACCTCTGGTTACGTACTTAATTCGTTCCAGAGGTCCGTTCTTAACCTGAAACTGTTCTTAACCTGAGACACCACTTTAGCTAATGGGGCCTCCCACTGCTGCTGTGCTGCCGCCGCACGATTTCTGTTCTCATCCTGATGCAAAGTTATTAACCCAAGGTACTATTTCTGGGTCAGCAGAGTCTGTAACCTGAAGCGTACGTAACCTGAAGCGTGTGTAACCCAAAGTACCACTGTACTTCATAAGCTGTTCCAGTTGGAAGAGAATTTCTTCCAGGGAAGATACAAGATATAACTCACACCCATTCTTTCTGATTGCCTAGCAACAGTGATTAAATTACTAAGCAACTTTAGCAATAGCAGCGCTTCCATATCTGCCTAATAAACCTTAGAATATAGCCTCCACATTTTGTTTGCTAACTTTCTTTATAGGTGTGCCGTTGACTTTTTCTAAATATAAAAAATGAAAATGAAAAGCTAAGCGTCCTCCTGCTTTGGAAACAGGGAATGAAGATGAACTAGAAATAACTCCAAGTTCTGCTCCAAATGAACTTAATTCACCTTTAGTTCACCCAGGAATTATGGGAACTACTTTCAGGTGTAGTCTGGCAATTTTGTGACTAGTTCAGTGAACTGATGTGGCTTGGAGAGGGGCCATAGCACATGCTTTGTTGGCAGAAAATCCCAGATTCAATCCCTTGCGCATTGATGCAAAACAATCTTAGCTGGCGGAGCTGGGGAAAGTGCCTCCCCTGGGACCTTAGAGAGCCACTACCGTCCAGAACAGACAATACCAGCTGAGTGTAAGACATTTCTTTTATTGTTAACTTACAAAATTCAGGTCTGGGTTACCTTTGTGCAAAGTGATGTTTTCAGGGTTTGGGAGGGTTTTTTAGGTCACAGTATGACTAGAATATGATAGTGCAGTCGAACCAGTCTACCTTTCTCCAAAAGTAGTTGAAAGATGGCAAGTTCAGAAGAGGGCTTTGAACTGCTTACTCAGATGTTTCTTGAACACAAGATCATACAATGCTACCATCCCATCCCTCGGGACCCTACTGCTTTGGCAAGGATATTCTTCTGACATACGTACAAGGTTCTAACAGCCAGGCAGATGTTTTGATCCTGCTTTGCTTAAAAGACGCCAGAACGTTATTGAAATCAAATAGCTCTGTGACTTCTGCATAAATAAACCTGTCTAGACACTTGGATGATATCTGGTGAAGCTAACCATGAAGTTAACCCCCCCACCCCATTTTTTTGCAAGAAAAGCTGGCAGGAGATCTATGTACATTCCATAACTGTGTTTTTATGCAGACCCATCTCCTTCTTTAAAGGGACGCGGGTGGCGCTGTGGGTTAAACCACAGAGCCTAGGACTTGCCGATCAGAAGGTTGGCGGTTCGAATCCCCACAATGGGGTGAGCTCCCGTTGCTCGTTCCCTGCTCCTGCCAACCTAGCAGTTCAAAAGCACGTCAAAGTGCAAGTAGATAAATAGGTACCACTCTGGTGGGAAGGTAAACATCGTTTCTGTGTGCTGCTCTGGTTCGCCAGAAGCGGCTTAGTCATGCTGGCCACAGGTCCTGGAAGCTGTACGTTGGCTCCCTTGGCCGATAAAGCGAGATGAGCGCCGCAACCCCAGAGTCGGCCACAACTGGACCTAATGGTCAGGGATCCCTTTACGTTTACCTTTATCTCCTTCTTTGGCCTTTGGTCATGTCCCCTTTTTAATTTGGATCCTGTTATTTCCTTAAATATAGGGAGTCCTGTTTTAGGGATGAGGAACGTGTGGCCCTCCATGTGCATTTGGATTTCTAACTCCCGTTACTCTGTACCAGCATGGTCACCGGTCAGGGATGGTGAGATTAACATCTGGACGGTTACAGGTTCCCCATACCTGGGCTAGATGGCTAACAGGTGTGGTCCCAAAGTATGTTTTGAAGGCACCTTGCCTAAACTAAGTAAGTTTGGGTCTGGGAAGTGCCTTCTATAGAGCACCGTAGGCTCAACAATCAAAGGAATGCAGGACATGAATAAAGGCTTACAAAAGTTGCTAGCAGAATCATACCAGTGTAAGTTATTGGTGAAGATGCTTATCTGGGTTAACGAAACTTCTCTGTTGATCACCTGGAACCAATTTTTCCCCACCATGGGTGAGTAGGCAAGTGGCTGTTTACAAGCTTGGTGTGGTGTAGTGGTTAAGAGTGGTGGACTCGTAATCTGGTGAACCGGGTTCGATTCCCCGCTCCTCCACATGCAGCTGCTGGGTGACCTTGGGCCAGTCACAGTTCTTTGAAGTCTCTCAGCCTCACTCACCTCACAGAGTGTTTGTTGTGGGGGAGGAAGGGAAAGGAGATTGTTAGCCGCTTTGAGACTCCTTAAAGGGAGTGAAAGGTGGGATATCAAATCCAAACTCTTCTTCTTCTTCTTCTTCTTCTTCTTCTTCTTCTTCTTCTTCTTCTTCTTCTTCTTCTCCTCCTCCTCCTCCTCCTCCTCCTCCTCCTCAATTTTCTGTTATTTAACTACACACAGAGAGAGAGAGAGAGAGTTTCTAGACAGATGTAGAAAACAGGAGTTACTTGCAAATAAGTGGCCTCAGCTTTTAGTAAGCTTTGTTATTCCGGATTTCTAAAGAAAAACATTCAGCTACTGAGCAAGTACATCTTGAAACAGCACACCGTGCAAGGAAGGACATTTTAGCAGGTTTCGTTACGCCGCGGTTATGAGCAAGAAGAGCACTTAACCAACGGGAGAATAATTTTAACTACCATAAATAAATAAATGTTAAAGCAGTACACCATGTAAGCCATCCATTAGCAGCGCACTCAGCAAGACAGACATTGACTTTCTGCCATGTTGTTATCTAAAAAATCATTAGTGGGATTATTTTATTCCCAATTCCCTGTGTTCCTCCCCTCCTCCCCCCACCAAAAAGCTATTAAATCCTTTCAAAAAGATCCATCTAGAATGTTCCTATAAAATGTATTATATCAGCAGTAGCTGCAAAGCCCACAAACAAATTTAAAGAACCCAAACAAATGCAGATTGATTTAGATTCATGAACCCTGGTATCTTGTTGCTGGGAATGAACAGCAAAGTACTCTACCACCCGTATCATGTTAGTTAATTCAATGCTGAAGGCTGGATGCGCCAGGGATAATCTCAGGCATCTTCAAACAGGGCTTGGAAGCACCCTGGACTGCTGGGTGTTAAGTTGTGGGTGAACATATCAGACAACACAGCGATTCTTCAGACAGCTCTTGTTTATTCACAGGCCAGAACACAATTGAACTGAAGGGTTCAGCCAGCCTGCTTATATAGAGCTCCACTATAACGCAACTGTAACCATTTTCTGTAACTATCCAATCACTGAACGTCACTTTCAATCCCTTATTTGCATATGTGGACCTGAGTGAAAACTATCTACAGCATCCCCCTGCTGGCCCAGGATGAGAACTTCAGTACATAACACCGGGGTTTGGACTAAATAATAATAATAAAATAATAATAATTTATTATTTACACCCCGCCGATCCGGCTGGGTTTCCCCAGCCACTCTGGGCGGCTCCCAACAGATTAAAAACAGAACAGAACATCAAACATTAAAAAACGTCCCTAAACAGGGCTGCCTTCATATGTCTTCTAAAAGTCAGATGTCTGTTTATTTCCTTGACATCTGATGGGAGGGCATTCCACAGGGCGGGCGCCACCACCAAGAAGGCCCCTTGTGTCTCTTCCAGCTCTACGATTCTGTGATTCTATGACTCAGGTCTGAAAGCCAATCCGAGCAGACCAGTTTTCCCCAAGCTGGTCCCATCAAGATGCTGTGAAGCCTGCAAACTGGGGTGCAAACGTGCAGGGAGCATTTCAGCCCAGAGCTAGGCTCCATCTTGCTCTGAAAAACCTCCTGGCTCTTCGGCCTCACCAGTCCGCACCTTGCAAACAAACAAACAAAACAGAGGAGGAAGTGCATTTATTTCCTCAGTGAGAGATGAGAAGCAAGGCTCATTCCCTCAGCGTTGCCAAAAGACCAGCTCTATCAGGAACCTCTTTCCCACAAACTCTTTCCACGCCAGCTGCGGATTTTAAGAACTACAGTTTAAGAATTGGTGCCTGGCTTTGCTTTCTCCCCTCTCTTCACTCCTTCCTCCTTTCCCCCCTTGCATGTGTCCTTTTGGTTTTAAGTTCGTGGGATTATCTTGTTTTAACTGATTGTAGGCCAGCCACTTTGGGAGCCTTTCTGGCTGAAGAGTGGGGTACGAGTGTTTCTAAATTCATTTAATTCATTAATTGGTTGACAGTCAAGCCCCTGGAGGTTATCGGGAGACCATCTGAAGCCAGATTGAATTAAATGTTCTGCTTGCACAGTATGTTTAAAAGGGCTTTTAATAGTTATATAAGAAGAAAAAGGGATTTATCTAGAGCTACTGAAGTCTGGGTTTTTTTGGGTTTTTTAAATTATGGGTCTGTAATAGCAGCCAAATTGACATAATCAACAGCAAAAACAGCTGCAGCAAGCCGTGAACACACACACTGTGTTGACATAGGCAGGGGAAATGTTATTTACTTACTGCAGTGGTATCCTGCTTTTTCTCCAAAGAGCACAAAATGGTATGTTTCTCTCCCCATTTTCATTGTATCATCACAACACCCCTGCAGGGTAGGCTAGGCTGTGAGACAGTGAGTTGCTCAAGGTCACTCCTTGGAAAAGCCACAGATTGGAGATGGGGGATGCTCAGGCCTTGGTGGGGCCAAATGTGCCCCCCATAGCTCTCTGTATGGCCCTTGGGACTCCCCAAGGGCCATGTTCCCTCCCAAGCCACTCACACCCCTCTCCAGCCTTCCTTGAGAGCTTTTGCCTGGCTAGAAAGTGTCCTTGAGCTCGGATAATGTTTCTGGCAGAGAGTGAGGTGCATCTGCGAAGGAACTAGCTGACTGCACAGAGGTAAAATTTGCACCCAGCGCCGTCCTCACTTTGGCCTTTGGCCCTGCCATGGAATTCTACTCAATATCGATCCAGAGCAGAACCCTGACATATAGTTAGCAGGGTAAAAACTTAAACACGTTGCAGGATTCCCCCCAAAATAGACCAGAGGCAATTAATATTTCATCCAGCAGAGCTTTACTACTACTGAAGGCAAATGAGCATAATGGTCACAAATCCAATACATTCAGGATTGGCCCTGTCCATAATAAATCCAGTTGCAGAAGACTTAACTAAAACTTACAATAACTGATAATAAGTCTAAACCTTAACACTATGTACGGAACACCACACCAGAAGGAAAAGAGAGATAGGCCTTATTTTTATAGTCAGCATGACCTTGATAGAAAGAGATAAGAGAACCAGTTTAAGCCAGCTGTACTCAGCTTCTCTGACTAGGGGTCAGCAAACTTTTTCAGCAGGGGGCTGGTCCACTGTCCCTCAGACCTTGTGGGGGGCCAGACTATATTTTTTTTGGGGGGGGGGAAATGAACGAATTCCTATGCCCCACAAATAACCTGCTGGAGAGGGTTTTCCACAGGCATCTAGTTGACTACTGTAAGAACAGAATGCTGGACTAGATGGGCCACTGACCTGGTCCAGCATCTCTTCTGAAGTTCTTATTTTCTTGTGCAAGGAAAAAGGAGCCGGGAATGGGTGTGGCTTGCAGTTGAGTAAGGAGTGTCCTTGCATAGCCTAGTTTTTGCCCTAGGCTTCCAGATATGTTTCCCTGTAGCGCTAAAACCCCCACAAGACAGAATGTTCTTTGAATCCAGATTCTTCCCTTGCATGACCCAGGGGAGGAGAACCCTGTCGTAGCGTCCCTTTCTTCAGGATGTTGTAGGTTTTAACGCCAAAACCAAAAGCTGTGGCATGGCGGTGCTTTTTATTGCCTCGGTTTCCCTTGTGTACAAATGAGGACCCATCATTTCCCTTTTGGCAGGCGCCTAATTAAAGGGAGGGTGGGGATATAACAGATGCCTTCTCTGCAGTTTGTGACTCCACACAACTTTGGAACAGTGGCTATTTTTAATGTAGCAGTTGGTGAATTAAATGAGGTGAAACCTATTCCAGTTTCTGCAAGAAGCTCCCATAAATATTTATTCTCAGGGCTGTGTGCATTCTATGTATCTTTAGAATAGCTGTAGATGTGTCAGGTCCAATATTTGCCAGGATCTCTGGATTAATGCAAATGTTTTCTTAAACCTGGGCCTCGGCCCAGTATACCTGAAGGAGTGTCTCCACTCCCATCGTTCAACCCGGACACTGAGGTCCAGCACCAAGGGCCTTCTGGCGGTTCCCTCATTGCGAGAAGTGAGGTTACAGGGAACCAGGCAGAGGGCCTTCTCAGTAGTGGCGCCCGCCCTGTGGAACGCCCTTCCATCAGATGTCAAAGAAATAAACAACTATCTGATGTTTAGAAGACATCTGAAGGCAGCCCTGTATAGGGAAGTTTTTTAATGACTGATGTTTTAATGTATTTTTAATCTCCTGTTGGGAGCCACCCAGAGTGGCTGGGGAAGCCCAGCCAGATACGATACGATAATCTTTATTGTCATTGTCTCATACAGAACAAAATTGAAAAAAATCTACATCAGACATTCAAAAACCAACAAGCCTGCTATCCCAGCCTGGTTAGCCCCCTAAAAACTCTGATACCCCATAATTAAATGCAGTATATTCCCATAGAGACTACCCTACACTGGGTGAATAATAATAATAATAATAATAATAATAATAATAATAATAATGTTGAAGTCACAACTGTCGCGTTCCGCTCTGCAGAGGTGTTGTAAAAGTGCCTCTGCTCCCCCTTCCAAAGTGGCTAAAATCAGGGTGCAAAGGGGAGACCCCCCCTCCTGAACCCAGGTTCTCACCTTCAACCCTTTATTTCTTCCTCTTCTTCTGACTGATCCTGCCAGTCCAAACCCGATTCCAACAGCTCTGTGGGGCTCATGACACCAGGCATGTTTTAACTGAACTTTCCCCACTGCTTTCCCAGGTAAAGGTGATGTGTTTGGGGACATCTTCTGGAAGGAGACCACTCTGGCCCACGCATGCGCCAACGTGCGGGCCCTGACCTACTGCGATTTGCACATTATCAAGCGGGAAGCCTTGCTGAAAGTCCTGGACTTTTATACAGCTTTTGCAAACTCCTTCTCCAGGAATCTCACGCTCACCTGCAACCTGAGGAAAAGGGTAAGATATCATCGTTTTGATTTTGATGGTTAGGCATTCATTTACGGATCACATGTGTCTCAAGGAAATTTGCAAACCTATGGCAAGACAGCTAAGAATACTATTGAAAACACGAATGCAACACACAGTCAAGAAGGGGTTAACAGCAATGCAAAATGAACTCTTAAGGCACATATATTTTCACCTAGCAGGAGAAAATGTGTTGGGGGGGGGGAATGTCTTCAATTGTTTCTGGAAAGCACAAATCATGGGTGTGTCTCCTAACTCAACGGAGAAGCTATTCCATAAAACAGAGGCAGCCCCAATGAATGCCTTTCTCTGGGTTACTCTGGAGCAGGTTTCTGATATTTCAAGAATTTTTAATAAAATGTATACTGAGAGCATGATGCAGAATGGTCCTCTGAGTTGTAATTTAATGAAAGCACTAAGATTAGACAGCCTGCAATCCCAAAATCATGTCACAGAGGATGATTTTGTATTAGACACAGCATCCTAAGAATCATATTTTCTACTACCACTACTTTTAAAGCAAGTTTCTAGTTCTTAGGATGACAAAGACAGAGCTGCAAGTATGTGGCAATGTCTAAAACACCCCAGATGCTACCCTGCCCAGGATAGAATATCTAGATCTTTAGTAGCTTCTATTGCTTTTAGAGCTCATGATGATTAACAACTGCAGAATGAGTTATCCAAAATAAATAAGCAGTTGCCTCATTGACAATAGTCAAGGAGCAAATTAACTTGGAAGACAGTTGGGTTTTTGTTTTGCTTTGTTTTTTGCTTGTTTGTTTTTAAAGATTGTATTTGCTTTTTTATTTAATCATGTCATCAATGCATACTGTGTTACACTCAACTACAAGGTAATAAGGAGGGGGGTGGGACTTTAAAGACAGTTAAGATTCCAGGCAGAATCCCAACACAACCAGGAACACAATGATTGGTGTGTGCCGCGCTTTGTTTCTTTGACCTGTAAAGAATCTAGATCAAGGGAAGTAATAGTGCCACTGTATTCTGCTCTGGTCAGACCTCACCTGGAGTACTGTGTCCAGTTCTGGGCACCACAGTTCAAGAAGGACACTGACAAACTGGAACGTGTCCAGAGGAGGGCAACCAAAATGGTCAAAGGCCTGGAAACGATGCCTTATGAGGAACGGCTAAGGGAGCTGGGCATGTTTAGCCTGGAGAAGAGGAAGTTAAGGGGTGATATGATAGCCATGTTCAAATATATAAAAGGATGTCACATAGAGGAGGGAGAAAGGTTGTTTTCTGCTGCTCCAGAGAAGCGGACACGGAGCAATGGATCCAAACTACAAGAAAGAAGATTCCACCTAAACATTAGGAAGAACTTCCTGACAGTAAGAGCTGTTCAACAGTGGAATTTGCTGCCAAGGAGTGTGGCGGAGTCTCCTTCTTTGGAGGTCTTTAAGCAGAGGCTTGACAACCATATGTCAGGAGTGCTCTGATGGTGTTTCCTGCTTGGCAGGGGGTTGGACTCGATGGCCCTTGTGGTCTCTTCCAACTCTATGATTCTATGATTCTAGGAAGCCTTGTATAGGTGCTTCTTTCCCAGGGAGATCCTGGGAATAATACCAGTGGGTGGGGCCAGTCCAGAACCTGAGAACACATTACTGCCCAGGCATGTGCTCTCAACCACAGTCCTTGTAGCGCATTGCATGGTGGTAGCTCTGCAGAGAACTGATGGCTTCCTATAGGAAAGATGCACATGGCCGGATTCTATGGGGGGAGGAAGATCAAAGGTCACAAATGAGTTTGAAACAGCCCTTCGGTTTTGGGGCTGTGTGCCTCTAGCTTATCTGGGGATCATGAAACCCAAATCTTTACACCTACGGGACCGCCTCTCCTGGCATGCCCCGTGGAGGAGAAGGTCCACAAATGAGAACATTTTGGAGGTCCCAGGTCACAAGGTGGATAGATTGTTCTCAACTAGGGCCAGGGCCTTTTCAGTACTGGCCCTGACTTGGTGGAATGCTCTGTCACAAGCGACTAGGGCCTTGCGGGACTTGACATCTTTCCGCAGGGCCTGCAAGACAGAGCTGTTCCGCCTGGCCTTTGGTTTGGACTCAGTCTGACCCTTATGTTTCCCTCCCCTCATGTTTTTGATATATGGGCTACTTTTAAAATGAGGCTGCATTTTAAATTGTATTCTAAGCTTAAATTGGTTTTTTTTTTTTGGGTCCCCCCCATTTACTGTAATTTGACTGGTGTTAGCTGCCCTGAGCCTGGCTCTGGCCAGGGAGGGCGGGGTATAAATAAAATTTATTATTATTATAATTAGACAGGGTGAGGCCTTTAAAATAGGCCCTGTGGATACAGAGTATACATGTTCCATGGGGCCTCTTTTAAAAGACTCACCCTGTATAAGAAAATGTGTTTCTTTATACCCTTGAATAGGCTCAGAGCTGCCTTAAGAACAGAGAGTGTGTCAAAATAGGGTGCCTTCCTGTTTATTTTGTAGTCAAGCCGCAGATCTCCCTGTCAATTAGCCTCCATGGAAATAATACAATATCTACACATGAATTAGCTATTAACGATATGCCTTTGGGACTGGGTTCAGAGATGCCTTCATTTTTATGCAGCTGGAGGGGGGGAGCAAAAGTTCTTTTTTTTATGTGGGTGTTCCTAAAACCATAGTAATGAAGGTCATATAAATGTTATCTGCATGAAGAAATCTCATAATTGTGATGAATAGATTTATGGAGCATTAACTCTGGCGCTTTTATGGCTGGAATGAATTTTTCTTCTCTCTGTAGCTCTACTTTTTTATCGTGAGATGAAGAAGTTTGTAGCAGGCAAAACAAAACAAAACAAAAATACCCTCCAAATATTATAGTACGCTGTAATGCAATCCCCATATTAATACACAGATGGTATCGGTGGTACCTGTGAATTAACGTCTGCAGAGCACTAGGCGTAATTCCAAAAAGGTGGAAGATATTGGCAAAACCTGTTGCTGTTTCGCAACTTTCTGACTAGTTGCAGGACCTTAGGCAGACCTAGCAGAGTAAACGCAGAATCCATGGAAGCAATTGGCAACTTGGCTGCAGACAGGATAGACGAAGCAGGAACCAGGAACTTGTAGTTAGGTGTTTATTATATACATTGGACTATTTACAGGAACAGAACAGAACACGGATCTTTAACTTGCTCTCTCATACACGACTCACAACTCCTGAACTCAAACTCGTACACTGACACATTCCAGTTAGTGGGCCATTAATCATTATTCCCATGAGGGAGCTTGACCAATCATGGAGCTGTCTCCATGCCTCTGTATTACCGGGCAAACTTACTCCTTCACATTGCCTTGGCTGTCGGCCAAACCCTTATTGACTCTGTGTGTGTAGCTGCACGTATACAGATTCCCAACAGAAGAACCATACCATCCATTAAGTATAGGGTCACGTCCTCTAGATCACTGGACTTCAGCTCGTAGGCTGGGACTGTACCACCAGTAGTGTTGTTATGGTTAGAGTGTTGCAGTGGCGTAGCGTGGGGGGTGCAGGGGGGGCCGGCCGCACCGGCCACAACATCTGGGGGTTAGGGTTAGGGGGCACAAATCCATCGGTTAGGGGGTGCAAATCCACGGGTTAGGGGGCGCAAATTACTTGCCTTGCCCCGGGTGCTAACAACCCACACTACGCCACTGGAGTGTTGGACTGTGACTTGGGAGACCAGGGTTCAAATCCCCACTCAGCCAACCCTACCTGACAGGGTTGTCGTGAGGCTGAAATGGGGGCGTGGAGAATCATGAGCTCTTGGGAGGAAAAGGTGGGATATAAATGTAGTGATAGGATATAAATGTGGGATATAACTGTAGGATATAAATATGAAAGTGAGGAGGAATTAAAGAACCTTTTAATGAGGGTGAAAGAGGAGAGCGCAAAATATGGTCTGAAGCTCAACATCAAAAAAACGAAGATCATGGCCACTGGTCCCATCACCTCCTGGCAAATAGAAGGGGAAGAAATGGAGGCAGTGAGAGATTTTACTTTCTTGGGCTCCATGATCACTGCAGATGGTGACAGCAGTCACGAAATTAAAAGACGCCTGCTTCTTGGGAGAAAAGCAATGACAAACCTAGACAGCATCTTAAAAAGCAGAGACATCACCTTGCCAACAAAGGTCCGAATAGTTAAAGCCATGGTTTTCCCAGTAGTGATGTATGGAAGTGAAAGCTGGACCATAAAGAAGGCTGATTGCCGAAGAATTGATGCTTTTGAATTCTGGTGCTGGAGGAGACTCTTGAGAGTCCCATGAACTGCAAGAAGATCAAACGTATCCATTCTTAAGGAAATCAGCCCTGAATGCTCACTGGAAGGACAGATCGTGAAGTTGAGGCTCCAATACTTTGGCCACCTCATGAGAAGAGAAGACTCCCTGGAAAAGACCCTGATGTTGGGGAAGATGGAGGGCAAAAGGAGAAGGGGACGACAGAGGACGAGATGGTTGGACAGTGTTCTCGAAGCTACAAACATGAGTCTGACCAAACTGAGGGAGGCGATGGAAGACAGGAGTGCCTGGCGTGCTCTGGTCCATGGGGTCACGAAGAGTCGGACATGACTAAACGACTAAACAACAACAACAAATGTAACACATAAACAAATGGCCTGATCCAAAGTGGGTTGCAGCAGTACCACCATGGGAAAAGATTCAGAAAGTGGTCCCCAAATGCATGCTTGGGTGAGAAGAGTGGATTCTGGGTCAGAAAAAGGCAGGTGACGACTTCTCCAGATGTCATTGGACTACAGCTCCCATCAATCCCAACCGCCACGGCCAATGGCGAGGAGCGATGGAAGTTGAAAAGGCCGCCTTCATTCTAATGTATCAAACGAAAGGTTGCATATTTGCATTTTACCTCACCCCGCCTTCTTGAAATACAGCCTTGCAGCCTGAACGTGTGTGCCACATTTAATTCCAATATTTTGATCTTCAATGTAGTGGTCAGACTGGAATCCAACAAACCAAGAAGTTTACAAGCACGGCTCCGGAAGAACCAAAGGCCTCAGTTAGGCCAACAAGCAACCACTAATAGCTTTGCAATCAGCTTCATTGGATTGCCATGAGTTCCAATGTTATGAGAGAGGGGGGGGACTTTTCTCTATGTACTCTCTCCATGCCATGCATGAGTTTATGGACCTTGATCATGCCTAGGTAAAGGTAAAGGTTGTTGTTGTTGTTGTTGTTGTTGTTGTTTAGTCATTTAGTCGTGTCCGACACTTCGTGACCCCTTGGACCAGAGCACACCAGGCACTCCTGTCTTCCACTGCCTCCCTCAGTTTGGTCAAACTCATGCTGGTAGCTTCGAGAACACTGTCCAACCATCTCGTCCTCTGTCGTCCCCTTCTCCTTGTGCCCTCCATCTTTCCCAGCATCAGGGTCTTTTCCAGAGAGTCTTCTCTTCTCATGAGGTGGCCAAAGTATTGGAGCCTCAGCTTCAGGATCTGTCCTTCCAGTGAGCACTCAGGGCTGATTTCCTGAAGAATGGAGAGGTTTGATCTTCTTGCAGTCCATGGAACTCTCAAGAGTCTCCTCCAGCACCATAATTCAAAAGCATCAATTCTTCAGCGATCAGCCTTCTTTATGGTCCAGCTCTCACTTCCATACATCACTACTGGGTAAAGGTACCCCTGACCATTAGGTCCACTCACGGACGACTCTGGGGTTGCGTGCTCATCTCGCTCTATAGGCCGAGGGAGCCTACTCTTTAGCTAAAAAGTCCCAGATCCTGCAACCTTTCTTAATGGGGCAGTCTCTTGATCGCTTTGCCTGCCCTTTCCCAACTCTGAACTATCCTTTTTGCGGTGAGGCAGCCAGAACCGTACACAGTACAGTGGTACCTCTGGTTGCGAACAGGATCCATTCCAGAGCCCTGTTTGCAACCTGAAAGGAACGCAACCCGAGACTGCACACACACAGGTCGCGATTTGTCACTTCTGCGCATGCGCGTGATGTCATTTTGCGTGTCTGCGCATGCGCAAGTGGCGAAACCCGGAAGTAACCCTTTCTGGTACTTCCGGGTCGCCGCAGGACGTAACCTGAAAGAACATAACCTGAACCGAATGTAACAAGAGGTATGACTATATTCTAAATGTGGTTGCACCCTAGATTTGCATAACAGCATGAGGATATCAGCAGTTTTATTTTTTATTCCTGCATTGCAGGGGGCTGGACTAGATGACCCTTGGGTCCCTCCCAACTCTAAGATTCCATGATTTTCAGTTCCATCCCTAACGATCCCTTTCCTAATGATCCCTAGCATGGGACCTGCTCAGACAATATGGAGATTAGTGTATACCTATGGTCTGCCTTCCTATAACCATCTGCTTCCTGAGCTTAGACTTTGGCCTTTAGAGAGATGGAAAATCAGGGGAGACGAGAGACATCATATGGCTTTTACAATTTTTTTCTAACGGCTAAGGTTCCTCCATTCTTCCACAAGCTCATTTTTGCTGCGTATGTCGCTACGCAGCACCATTAGCTTGTTTTTGGAGCTAGCACACCTCACCACCTGCATTCTAGTAGTCGTGTCTCTGCAGCATCAAATTAGCTCCAGTGTGATTTCTCTTGTGATTCTTTTGCAGCTTGCTCCACAAGGCAAGAGCACATAATGACAAAATAAATTACACACTGCATTTTTTATTTTTTTAGTTCAAACGATGGCAAAGAGACTCTGCCGAACAGCAGCAATAGAAATGCTGGCTGGTTTCTCAGCTCTGGTTTGACTGTGCCCATCTTGAGGGGAAAGATTCAGTGACATGTTCTAGACCTGCCTGACTTTGAACCCTTTCCAGGGACCCAATTTGCTACTGTCAATACTTTTTGTTCTCAAACAGTTATTTGCTCTTGCAGCTGTTAGAGATAAGGACTGGAAACATGTGCAGTGCTATTATTATTATTATTATTATTATTATTATTATTATTATTATTGGATGTTTTTAATGTTTGATGTTCTATTGTGCTTTTAATTCTGTTGGGAGCCACCCAGAGTGGCTGGGGAAACCCAGCCAGATGGGCAGGGTATAAATAAATAAATAAATAAATAAATAAATAAATAAATAGCCACACATCTGACTGGGTTGCGCCAGCCACTCTGGGCAGCTCTCAACAGAATATTAAAAACACAATAAAACATCAGCCATTTAAAACTGCCCTATCAGAGGTAGCATTATTATCAATTTACGATGGACTGGAAGGTTCACAGGCAATGAAGGACTTGCTCACATATTTATTGACAGCTGCACAAGTTATTATACTTAGGAAGTGGAAGGGGCAAGCAGAATATAAAATGGTATAAAGAGGTGTGGGATATTGCTATTAATTATAAATTAACATGTGCCATTAAGGTAAGACAGGAAATATGCAGGAGAAATGATTTTGAGGAGATATGGAGGGTGTTTGTACAGTTAAAACAGAAAGGGGTCAAAGAGGTGTTGAAATTTCTGGTGGTTGGATAGTTACAATGGCATGGTACTGGTGGTGGGGTGCACATTTTTATTCTTATTCATTTATTACTATTACTTTGTCAAAATAAAATAAAAACAAAAAATTTAACAGCAACAACAACATCCCTATACAGGGCTGCCTTCAGATGTCTTCTGAAAGTCAGATAGTTGTTTATTTCCTTGACATCTGGTGGAAGGGCGTTCCACAGGGTGGGCACCACCACCGAGAAGGCCCTCTGCCTGGTTCCCTGTAACTTCACTTCTCATGATGAGGGAACCACCAGAAGGTCCTCGGAGCTGGACCTGAGTGTCCGGGATGAATGATGGGGGTGGAGAGGCTCCTTCGAGTACAGAGGGCCAATGCTGCTTAGGTGGGACATGTTCTGTCTCCCCATGGCTTGAGGCTCAGGAGAGGCTAACTGCACCAGAAGCACTTACTGGCAGGGAAGAGTTACATCCAGGTTGGTTAGGACCCTGGACAGCACCCAGTGGAAGGTAAGGGAAAATGTTGCTTCAGCAGAGCAATGAGGCCTTGTTAAAGCTGGTTGGTCTAGGCCTTCTGTTGGCTCTGACCACCTGAAAAGCGTCCTGTGTTCTTAAAGGGCTGTTGCCTGATTCTGAAGCTGTAGGTGTTTATGGTGTGATAGTGAGGACTCCAGAAAAAATAGCGAGGACCTGGAAAAACGGTCTGCAGACAAACGTCGGCTACTTATGCCAGTAAAATGAGATGAGCACCGCAACCCCAGAGTCGTTCGCGACGGGACTTAACTGTCAGGGGTCCTTTACCTTTACCTTTTTATTTTATAGGAGGATTCAGTCAAATAATGGCAAATTCAGGTTGTGCAGTTGTAGTTGGTAGGGGGGTCTTGTGCAACAAACGGGGGGGGGGGCGGTTTGTGATAAGGAAAGCAACGGGAAAATGCACTGGGACTTGGTTTCACACGTCACCTAACCTTGCAAACCGACCAGAATTAATGCCCTACATTAATGTCCTTGCGAAGGGTTTCTGAGTCCTACAGTTTGAATCAGTTGCCATGTGAAGTTGCCTTAGCCCATTAGAGCCCACATGTATGTCCTATAACCTCCTGCCAACCTAGCAGTTCGAAAGCACGTCAAAGTGCAAGTAGATAAATAGGTACCACTCCGGCGGGAAGGTAAACAGCGTTTCTGTGCGCTGCTCTGGTTCGCCAGAAGTGGCTTAGTCCTGCTGGCCACATGACCCGGAAGCTGTACGCTGGCTCCCTCGGCCAGTTAAGCGAGATGAGCACCGCAACCCCAGAGTCGTCCGCGACTGGACCTAACGGTCAGGGGTCCCTTTACCTTTACCTTTAAGTTATTGACCTTTGGGGGGAAGGGGAAGTTGTTTATCTTTTTTTGGGGGGGGGGAGCCGAAGCTGTTGACTTCTTTTAGGAGAGGGAAATCGCTCACCTAAAACAACGATACGGCCTCGGTCCTGTATACCTGAAGGAGTGTCTCCGCTCCCACCATTCAGCCCGGACACTGAGATCCAGCGCCGAGGGCCTTCTGGCAGTTCCCTCATTGCGAGGTTACAGGGAACCAGGCAGAGGGCCTTCTCGGTAGTGGCGCCCACCCTGTGGAACACCCTCCCTTCAGATCTGAAGGAAACAAGCAGCTATCCTATCTTTAAAAGACATCTGAAGGCAGCCCTGTTCAGGGACGTTTTTAATATTTAATGCTGTACTGTTTTAAACACTTGATTGGGAGCCATCCAGAGTGGCTGGGGAAACTCAGCCAGATGGGCGGGGTATAAATAATAAATGATGATGATGATGATGATGATGATGATGATGATGCAGTGCTGATGACTACTTTCATTTTCTATACCATTTGACGCTACAGACTAACACGGGGGCAGAGGAAGGGGATGGGGAATTTCCTTGCATTGCTTTTCACTTCTGCCAATATAGGGACGTCCCGTGATCGACCATGATTGACACCGATCTTCCGAGGATAGACCTGTCGATCGCGGTCAACTGGTTGGACATCCCTGTTGTACTACAATTCCCACCAACCCCAGCTAGCATGGACAATGGCCAGGGCCCCTGAGTTTTGCAGTTCAGCCATTCTTGGAGGGGAGCATGTTGACTGCCCATGTTCCAGAGAATGTATTTTGCAGGCAACTGAGCTACTGCAGGCGCAGTTCTGCTTGATTATGGAGAAGCTATATTTGACAAGAATCAATGTTGTTTCATTTTTGCTCACCTCTCAGCAGCCCTTGAAGGATTTTTTTTTTAATGTTCTAAAATGTCATTGTTTTCAGCACACAGTGCTTGGGGGGATGTCTTTATTTGAGTCTCAGTTATTGCCAAGTCCCTACTCTGCCATCCAGTTTGCTCCTGGTGATTAACCTTTGCAAAGCATGTGTGGGTCTTCGTTAACTACTGGAAAAAAAAGCATAATGATTGTGATTGTTAATTATTTACATAGAGCCGCCCAGGGGCACAGCGCTGCCAATAAAAGAGATCCTTTGTAAGAGCAACAAAGTGAGTTGCATCTGTGAGCAGTAGTATTTAAAGCTGCAGGCTTGAAGGGCTTAACTGGCAAATTATTTATTTACTTGCAGTTTTCTTCCCCTGCTGTTTTAGCTGCTGTCCCCAAAGGCAGCTCACAATAACCAATAATGAGACAATCCCTGCTGTGGGGTTTGCATTCCAAAAGACATGACAAGAAAGGAAAAGGGGTTGGGAGGGAGAAGGAAAAAAGCAAACTTGGACCCTAGTTCTTCGTTACAAAGTTCTGGTAAGTGTTCTTTCTAACAGGGTTGGGTGCAGAAAGCTCTCTGCAGTTGCTTTGTGTCACGGTTGTCTCTTCCAAGTCGTATGCTAGAGCTGTAACTCTGTGGGGATGTGCATAAAACTAGGATAGGATATACCGTATTTTTCCGTGTATAAGACGACCCCTATTTTTTCAGCCCAAAATTAAAAAATCTATAATCGCAACATTCTATGTTTAAGACGATTCCCAATTTTAAACGTTAAAAAATTGAGGGGAAATATAGTCTTATACACGGAAATACAGTTCTTTCTTAGATATTATCTTTCCCTACTCACATTTGCAAGTTCAGCAGAGTACATCACTTTGTCAGCAAAAATAAGGAAGCTGTTGATATGCTAGCTTTAGCCTTTTAATTTAAGTAATCCAGGATGCTTTGCTGCAGACTGGGTTTCCTGTTCTTTCTCTCCCTTAGAATAATAAAAACGTGAAACAGTCTTGTTATAAGTAAAGGCAGATTCACTCGCTCAGTGTCACAGTAGCAGTCTTGAGGCAGGCTTAAAATGTAGTTACAGAAATATAGTTTAGATTAGGATTGGGGTCTGAGCTGTGACTCAGACTCAACACATGTCCTACATCCCTAGTCATTGATGGAGCATCAAAGGGAACAGATCAGATAGCAGGGATCAGAGAGAGAGAGCAGGCTGGGGGTGTGAATCAGTTTATATAGGTTGTGCCTCTTTACCTGGCTGGACACAGTGGGAGTGGCTCTCACAGGGAGGATGTCTTACAGACCCTGTGAGATCCAGTTTCCTTTCTGTGTGTCAGTGCGTAGCGTGGGGGGTGCAGGGGGGGCTGGCCGCACCGGGCGCAACATCTGGGGGGGCGCTCGCACTCGCAGCTCTCTGCCCCTACTAAAATCCACGGGTTAGGGGGCGCAAATTACTTGCCTTGCCCCGGGTGCTGACAACCCATGCTACGCCACTGCTGTGTGTACCTTTCTAGCATTCAGAAGTAGTTGGTTTTGGCTGCCTTCTTTTAGATATCCCACAAACTTGGTGGCAGGGTGTCTGCTTTGCATGCAGAAGAACCTGAGTTCGATCCCTCAGCATCTTGAGGTGTGGCTGGGAAAAGCTCCTGCTTGAAACCTTGGAAAGCCACGGCCAGTTACCAAGGATAGGACTAAGCTGGATGGACTAATGATCTGGCAAAATATGATGCTGGTTTGCTCATTTCTATATACAGTGGTACCTTGGTTATCAAACTTAATCCATTCTGCAAGTCTGTTCCAAAACCGTTCCAAAACCAAAGCGTTCCAAAACCAAGGTGCACTTTCCCATAGAAAGTAATGCAAAATGGATTAATCCGTTCCAGGCTTTTAAAAACAACCCCTAAAACAGCAATTTAATTTCATTACGAATATACTTCTTCTTCATTGTATTTCAGTTCAACAATTACTTTGATAAAATAACGTATTTTGTTATGGGCTTTAGATACCTTTTAGGTCCATAAATGACCATATAGCATATATTCGACACAAAAAACAGTGGCAATTTGTTGTTGACCAAGGACAGCTGGACATATAAAGGGCCCCATTACCTTCAGTAACTAAGGGCCTCATCAAACCTAAATCCAGCCCTGGGTTGGCCACTGCGAGAACAGGATTTTGGACGAGATGGGCCCTTGGTCAGTTCCAGCTCTTCTTGTGTTGTTTTGTTATTGTTCCAGCTAACTCCGGCTCACAAGCTCTCAGGTCTCTTGAACTCTCTGACAAGCATTTATATTTCCAAGGCAACTTATAATTCCATCATTTTGTAACAATAGCAAAGTAATTGAGGGGCTTGCAATTAGCAGAACTATCAAATCTGATGCACTCAGGTCTGATTACAGCTATGAGGGGGTCCTGGGCAAGGTGCCTCCCCCCCCCAAAAAGCACTGGTAGATAGGGAAAAATTCAATGTAGTTTTACTTTTGCATGTTTTGAAACAATATAGACACTGAAACGCAGCCAGTCTTGAAAAGCCACAATTCTGCAAATTTTGCAGTGCAGTTTTCTAACGAAGTAATGTGTACCACAAGGCATATACAGTGGTACCTCCAGTTACATACGCTTCAGGTTACATACGTTTTAGGTTACAGACTCCACTAACCCAGAAATAGTGCTACAGGTTAAAAACTTTGCTTCAGGATGAGAACAGAAATCGTGCTCCGGCGGCGCAGCAGCAGCAGGAGGCCCCATTAGCTAAAGTGGTCTTCAGGTTAAGAACAGTTTCAGGTTAAGTACGGACCTCCAGAACAAATTAAGTACTTAACCCGAGGTACCACTGTACTAGGATAAAGTGTGCATATCTATGCGTCGGTTAGTGAAGATAAGATACCAGGGAGCTTTGTTTTGCAAAAACATGTACAGTGGTACCTCGGGTTACATACGCTTCAGGTTACATACGCTTCAGGTTACAGACTCCACTAACCCAGAAATAGTACCTCGGGTTAAGAACTTTGCTTCAGGATGAGAACAGAAATCACGTGGTGGTGGTGTGGCGGCAGCAAGAGGCCCCATTAGTGAAAGTGGTACCTCAGGTTTAGAACAGTTTCAGGTTAAGAACGGACCTCCAGAATGAATTAAATTCTTAACCCGAGGTACTACTGTACCAAAACGCTGACAAATTTTCAAAGGGCTTAAAAAAAATAAACCACAAGCAGATGTGAAAAACTGAAGACTTTGGAGATGGGCAACAGAGAGAAACTGAAATCGACATATTCAGTCATCTCTAGTGTCTCACAGCATCCTAGAGGAAGAACTTAAACGACTGGTGCCAACTTATGTGTAAAGCTTAACCCACAAAAATCATCGAAAGAGAGTTCTTGGTTTGCTAAAAGGTTTCCGTTTGATTCGATTTTATGTTTATGGACTCCTCGTGCCGATGCCATTAGGGCAAAGTGATAAATCAAAGATAAACGGCCCACTAGCCTGCAGTCTTGTCTTCGGGAAGCTGAATTCTCAGGCGTCTATGGAAGATGCCAAGGATCAAGGCATGATTGGAGGGCATGTGATGCCACAACCTGGCTGAAGCTACATCAGCAGGTCTGGAACACAGAATGCTGCTTTCTACTGAGTGAGGCCACTGGTCCATCCACCTCCGTATTGTCTACACTGAACAGCATCAACTCTCTAGGGTTTCAGAAAGGGGAGATTCCCAGTTCTGTTCAGAGATGCCGGGGACTGAACGCAGGACCTTCTGCATGCAAAGCAAATTTTCTACCACTGAGCTACAGCTCCCAAGGCAGATTCAAACTTGAGTACTTGGAGAACTCCCTTCTAGTGCTGTTCAGAAAAGGGTCAGTTATTGCAAGTGGCTTTTTAAAGAAAGCTCTCACCAGAAATATGTGTGTGTGTGTGTGTGTGTGTACACACACACACACACAGTTACACACACACACACACACATACACAATGAGGGGGAAAAGTTGTTGTTTTTTATTATTAAAGATTTTCTTGTTTTACAGAAGTAAGTGTAATGTCTCTCGTATTTTTTCCATGCAACATTTTTACAAATCCGTTTCATTTGTTGAGACATTAGGGGGAGAAAAAAAAGGGGGTGGAGGGAGGGAAGATGGGTGGGGGTGGGGTCGGGGGTGATGTTCCTATTATGCTTAATGTATGTAGGGTTTGGTGTCAGCATTGCTTGTGCTGTTCACTTGCGTTCCTTTGGTGGTGAGAGAGGTTGGGGTTGGCCTAGGGTGTGGTTGTTTGTTTGTGATTGGCTGTGGTGATCTTTGTTTTCGTGTGTGAGTGGGGTGGGTGGGTGTTTTGGATCAGGTTAGTCATATTGATTTGTATGCTGTTGGTGGATTTTTGTCATTGTCTTGTTGGGCTGTGTATGTGATAAAGGGGAGCCATACCGGGGTAAAGGCGTCTTCTTCTGCTTGTCCCCGTGTCAGTTTCAGTTTATTGGTTAATTTTTCTAGTAGGGCTGTTTCCCATACTATTTGGTACCATTGGTCCATGCCTACTCCTGACAGGTCTCTCCAGTGTCTGGTAGGGGAAAAGTATTTGATGCCCTTCTAAATTTGCCCATTAGCCATCTGACGAAGAAATGACCAGTCCATAATTTTAATGGTAGGTTTATTGTAGCTGTGAGAGACAGAATATCAACAGGAAAAACCCCAGAAACCCAGAAGACAGAAGTCAGAGATTGATGTGCATTATAATGAGTGAAATAAGTATTTGATCCCTTTGCAAAAGATGCCTTAGTACTTGGTGGCAAAACCCTTGTTGGCAAGGTCAGACGTTTCTTGTAGGTGGCCACCAGGTTTGCACACATCTCGGGAGGTATTTTGTCCCACTCCTCTTTGCAGATCCTCTCAGTAAGGATTCGAGGCTTATGTGTAGCTACTCAAACCTTCAGCTCCCTCCACAGATTTTCGATGGGATTAAGGTCTGGAGACTGGCTAGACCACTCCAGGACCTTAATGTGCTTCTTCTTGAGCCACTCCTTGGTTGCCTTGGCCTTTTCTTCCTCTTAAGAGCGCAAAACTGATTTATAGTGTTTGTTGCAGTATATCAGAGTGTGTCTGTGTAGCTCTGCATGAGTACGAGGGCAGAACTTTAGTACTCCAAGGAGAATTTGGTTTGATTGACAGCCAATTGCCACTTCTGCTTCTCCCAGGTGCACGAAACAGCCTAGAATGGGGGCGAGGAAGTGTTTTTCAGTATTTTGTATTCGTGTATTTTGTGTTTTTCATCTTGCATTTTTATGGTGTGAACCGCTCTGGGATTTGCAGGTGAAAGGTGGTGTACAAATTTAATTAATCAATTGATCGATTAATTAATTAGCAGTGATCATTTGAACACCGGATGCTAGATTCTTGGGAGCCATTCTCAAACAACAGGTCCTTCAATATGGGAGCATTGATCAGAGGTAATGTTGGTTGTACAAATGCCAGCCCAGAAAGAACACAAGAAACAATGACCTTCCAAAACAATGTGCTTTTTTATGGCCAAAATATAATTGGATCCTAAGGGAAACATTGCATGCATTAAGTTTGCTGGAAAAATTAGGTAGGGGAAGTAAATGAAAGAGTTCTTGGTATAACTGAGTCACAATTGGAGTTCAGGAGCTGACTGCATTCCAAGAAAGGCGTCTGGAAAGGCTATGCCAATACTTGTGGTGAAGAACTCTATGTGCAAAGTAAGACATTTTAATAAATCTGTTGCTAGGCCTGCGCTGGACCTCACTTATTTACCAGAGGTGCCAGCTTGCAAGAGGGGCCAGGGTGGATCCAAACTTGGTGGTCTGTCAGGCTTTGGGGAAGCGGATCCCTCCCCTGGTGGCAGTAAATAAGCGGATCAAATGAAAAGAGCATTTTTAGCAGATTACTAGATAAGTTCTTTAATAATCACAGCAAGAGACAAAGGAATGCATATCTCTCTAAAAATGGCGTTGCTCCCAGTAAAGGTTTACCCCCTCCGTCCCCATTAATCTACATCAGGCACGTCCAAGTCTCTAGAGACTGCAATCTAACCCCAGTATAATAAAACTGGCAGTGATCTACCCATTGTCATTGCCCATAGTTGAGCTTTTTTTTTTAGGGGAGAGGGAGCAGAGTTGTTGAGCTATTTTTATGAAGGCTTGACAAGAGTTATTGAGCTTTATTTTTTGGGGGGGACCACAGTTGCCCAGCTTTCTTTGGGAAGGATTCCATAAATTCGCATTGCGAGCACTCAGGAGCAACCGGGCGATCCCTTTTTTAAATCCCGCGATCAACCTGAAGCACCTGGCAATACACATGTTGATCACAGTTGGACATTGATGATCTACATCAGGCATGTACAAAGTCTGTTCCGGGGGCCTACTCCAGCCCCCGTGGCAGTTTATTTCCTGGGGTAAAATCCCCCCCCCAAAAAGCACAACAACTTCAATCCTACAATCCTAAAAAAAGGTTAACAACTTTGGTCAGTCCTTTGGTCGGCCCTCACAGCACTTCACTTCATCAAATCTGGCCCTCTTTGAAAAAAGTTTGGACATTACTGATCTACATCACTCCACTTGCAAGGGCAGGCACATCGGGTAATCTGAGCTTGTTCTGTTCTAACACTTTCCAAGCCCATCTAATCTTAGGTGAATGGGGGTCAGAAATGCTGTCCAAGGAAACTGTGTTTCCCAGCTTTTCTCCGCTGGACTATGCCCCTCTGCAAACCACTGTTCTAAATCTATACTGTCCTCCTGCCCTTGGGAAGGTTCAGAAAAAAGGGACAACGGTTCCCACCATTCCTCCTCAGTCCAGTCCCTGACATGCTCTGAGAGCTCCTCCTCTGCTTCCTCTTGGCGCTGTCCCCAGCAGGAGGCTGCTTTGATCGTCCTCCCCCTCCGAGGCAGGTGGTGGAGGAGAAGGAGCTGGCCGCTGGAGGCATGCCACACTCAGCTCTTCACTTCGGCAATGCGCTACCCCCAAAATATATGGGTGGGCAAAATGACTCGGGCCCTCGGAGACAGGATCCCTGTTATTTGTTGTTGTTTAGTCATTTAGTTGTGTCCGTCTCTTTGTGACCCCATGGACCATAGCACGCCAGGCACTCCTGTCTTCCACTGCCTCCCGCAGTTTGGTCAAACTCATGCTGGTTGCTTTGAGAACACCTTCCAACCATCTCGTCCTCTGTCATCCCCTTCTCCTTGTGCCCTCAATCTTTCCCAACATCAGGGTCTTTTCCAGGGAGTCTTCTCTTCTCATGAGGTGGCCAAAGTACTGGAGCCTCAGCTTCAGGATCTGTCCTTCCAGTGAGCACTCAGGGCTGATTTCCTTAAGAACGGATAGGTTTGATCTTCTTGCAGTCCATGGGACTCTCAAGAGTCTCCTCCAGCACCATAATTCAAAGGCATCAATTCTTTGGCGATCAGCCTTCTTTATGGTCCAGCTCTCACTTCCATCCATCACTACTGGGAAAACCATAGCTTTAACTATACGGACCTTTGTTGGCAAGGTGATGTCTCTGCTTTTTAAGATGCTGTCTAGGTTTGTCATTGCTTTTCTCCCAAGAAGCAGGTGTCTTTTAATTTCGTGACTGTTGCCACCATCTGCAGTGATCATGGAGCCCAAGAAAGTAAAATCTCTCACTGCCTCCATTTCTTCCCCTTCTATTTGCCAGGAGGTGATGGGACCAGTGGCCATGATCTTCGTTTTTTTGATGTTGAGCTTCAGACCATATTTTGCACTCTCCTCTTTCACCCTCATTAAAAGGTTCTTTAATTCCTCCTCACTTTCTTCCATCAAGATTGTGTCATCTGCATTTCTGAGGTTGTTGATATTTCTTCCGGCAATCTTAATTCCGGTTTGGGATTCATCCAGCCCAGCCTTTCGCATGATGAATTCTGCATATAAGTTAAATAAGCAGGGAGACAACATAAAGCCTTGTCGTACTCCTTTCCCAATTTCGAACCAATCAGTTGTTCCATATCCAGTTCTAACTGTAGCTTCTTGCCCCACATAGAGATTTCTCAGGAGACAGATGAGGTGATCAGGCACTCCCATTTCTTTAAGAACTTGCCATAGTTTGCTGTGGTTGACACAGTCAAAGGTTTTTGCATAGTCAATGAAGCAGAAGTAGATGTCTTTCTGGAACTCTCTAGCTTTCTCCATAATCCAGCGCATGTTTGCAATTTGGTCTCTGGTTCCTCTGCCTCTTCTAAATCCAGCTTGCACTTCTGGGAGTTCTCGGTGCACATACTGCTTGAGCCTTCCTTGTAGAATTTTAATCATAACCTTGCTAGCATGTGAAATGAGTGCAATTGTGCGGTAGTTGGAGCATTCTTTGGCACTGCCCTTCCTTGGGATTGTAGACTGATCTTCTCCAGTCCTCTGGCCACTGCTGAGTTTTCCAAAGTTGCTGGCATATTGAGTGTAGCACCTTAACAGCATCATCTTTTAAAATTTTAAATAGTTCAGCTGGAATACCATCACTTCCACTGGCCTTGTTATTAGCAGTGCTTTCTAAGGCCCATTTGACTTCACTCTCCAAGATGTCTGGCTCAAGGTCAGCAACCACACTACCCGGGGTGTACGAGACATCCATATCTTTCTGGTATAATTCCTCTGTGTATTCTTGGCACCTCTTCTTGATGTCTTCTGCTGTTAGGTCCTTACCACTTTTGTCCTTTATTATGGTAATCTTTGTACAAAATGTTCCTTTCATATCTCCAGTTTTCTTGAACAGATCTCTGGTTCTTCCCAATCTGTTGTTTTCCTCTATTTCTTTGCATTGCTCGCTTAAGAATGCCTTCTTGTCTCTCCTTGCTATTTTTGGGAAATCTGCGTTCAATTTCCTGTATCTTTCACTATCTCCCTCGCATTTTGCTTGCCTTCTCTCGCCCGCTATTTGTAAGGCCTCATTGGACAGCCACTTTGCTTTCTTGCATTTCCTTTTCATTGGGATGGTTTTCGTTGCTGCTTACTGTATAATGTTGCAAGCCTCCATCCATAGTTCTTCAGGCACTCTGTCCACCAAATCTAAATCCTTAAACCTGTTCCTCACTTCCACTGTGTATTCATAAGGGATTTATTAAATCTGTATACCACCCTTCACTCGGAGATCATGGGGCGGTGCAAAATGAGAACACAAAATACATATTAAAAATAAAAGCGAACCAATACTCCTTCCTCACTGCTGGATGAAGAACTACAGACACATTTTCTGCCCAAAGCTTTAAAGCATAAACCAAAATGGTGCATAGGCAAAGCTCAGGTTACACAGAACCTGTGACCTATGGCGCTTGTGTGGTCCTTGGAACGAGCTGAATTTCCCTTTGAAATACTTAAAAATAAATTAATAAAATCCCTTTGCACCTCCAATTGTTGTTATTTCTGGTACAAACCTCTGTGCTACCCTAAAGTCAGTCTTGCACATAGGAATGGGGGATAAGTTTGAATCAGTTCACATTTAGAAGCCAGCCAACCTATTTCATGCCTAATTCTACCTAATTCAAAATTTGTACACCCAGTTTCCCAGCCAGGTCATGTGCACAGGAATGTATATGTGCAAGGGTAAAATGTGCACAGAAAACCAAGACATAGCCATCTTCAAATAGCTTAAGGGCTGTCACATGGAGGAGGGACAATGCTTGTTTTCTCGTGCTCTGGAGGGCAGGACTCGAACCCATGGCTTCAAGTTGCAAGAAAGGAGATTCTGACTAAGCATTAGGAAGAACTTTCTGATAGCAAGAGCTGTTTGGCAGTGGAACAGACTCCCATGAGAGGTGATGGGCTCTCCTTCCTTGGAGGTTTTTAAGCAGAGGTTGGATGGCCATCTATCATGGATGCTTTAGCTGAGATTCCTGCATTGCAGGGGGTTGGACTAGATGACCCTTGGGTACCTTCCAACTCTACAGTGCTATGATTCTATACAATAGTCATAATGGCATGGCCAAGCATTATTGTCAGGGGACTGCTATCAGAACAGGGGAGGGAGGCAGGGGGGCCGTTGGGATTCAGAGAGCCTCCAAAACTCCCAAGGAGCAGCGACTCTTCCAGCAGTGAGGAAAGCCACACCTCCAGTGGAGAAGAGAGAGAAAGGGCCAGCCAAGCGGGGAAGGGGCTTGAGGATGCTGCAGAGAGCCCCAGCACCCCACCTGGCCAGGCTGGCAGGAAAGGGCTCAAGGATGATGCTAAGAGCCCCAGCGCCTCATCGAGCCAGGCTGGCCAGGAGGGAGGCACACCACTTCCATCGCTCAGCCTGTGCAGAGGGGTGAAACATAAGGAGGGGAGGAGGAGGCTTGGGGTGCCAAAGTTCTTATGTTGGGGGAGACACCGGAAGGGGCCACTCCCGGATGCTGCAACTGACTAAGACGGACATGAACTTTGTGTATCTGCACTGTAAATAGTTTGCACAATAAAACCTGAAAAAGACAGGTCGGAGTCCTGCCTGGTTACTCACGAGCAACCACCCCCAGCATCTGACAATTACCGTATTTTTCGCTCTATAAGATGCACCAGACCACAAGACGCACCTAGTTTTTGGAGGAGGAAAACAAGAAAAAATATATTCTGAATCCCAGAAGCCAGAACAGCAAGAGGGATCGCTGCACAGTGAAAGCAGCAATCCCTCTTGCTCTTCTGGCTTCTGGGATAGCTGCGCAGCCTGCATTCGCTCCATAAGACGCACACACATTCCCCCTTACTTTTTAGGAGGGAAAAAGTGAGCAAAAAACCACGGTATATTAGGGGAAATTGCTTTGAAAAAAATGTGTACATTAGGCAAAAGTTTGCACTGAAAATTCAGATGAATTTTCATGAGGATATGTTATTTTGGGGGGAGGGAATAATTAATTACAAATTAATGTAGAGGACTGAACTGGAAAAATGGAGAGGAATCACAATTTGACAGATCTGCATGCCCTTAGTCACAATAGCTTTGGACCAAATGTCAAATTTACAGCTGTTTGGCAAATTTTGAACTATGCCCAGATGCAAGCCTTTTTTTTTAACCCCCACCCTTTTATTTGCATATGCCAGTATTTGAGAAGCAGGGATCAATGACTATGTGGAAAAGGCAATTATCTTAGGTATATTTCAAACAGCCTGTGGAGGACTATCTGGCAGAAAAATCTCTTTCAGCAAAAGCACCAGTTTAAAGGAGGGCAGGTGTTTATGCAAGGGATCAGCTATAATGGTGCAGTCAGCTCATTACATAACCCAAAGCAGGGTGCGCTCTCTCTCCCCCTCTCCCCAACATCTCCTCTTGCAATTTAAGGGCATTGTTTTAATGGCAAAATGTAGCTTTTCGTACACGGAGGATTATGCTGAATTTATTGGGAGGGCAATTTAAGCGCCAGAGGGATAGTTTGCTTTAAAGGCCGGCTTGCAAATCAACATGAAGCAACCTGAGAAAAACAGCCAGTTTAATAGCAGCTAAGAAGCTCCGCTTTGGGTCATCCATTAGCCGTCCCAAGACTTCCAATTAATAAAACGAGAGGAAGGTTTTCGTGAGAAATAAGGGGAATAAAAGAGCCAGAAGCTGGATTTTGCGAGCACTCGCAGCGTTGAGTTATTTCGTTCGTTGCAGACACAACCCAGCCACTTTGCTGGTCCACAGGGGCAGAGCTAGGATGGGGCAGGAGCTGAAAGACTGAACAGGGAAGCAAGAAGTTTGGGGAATTCAAATGTTGCCTCTGCCATGAATAAACTATGCAGCTTGAAGCAAAACCATTACCTGTCAGCCTCCATCTCCCAGCTCTCAGCTGCAAAATGGGGATAGCAATACTGACTTGCATTGCAGAGTTGTTGTAAAGATCACTGAGATAATGAAGGTGAAATATAATAATAATAATAATAATAATAATAATAATAATAATAATAATAATAATAATTTATTTATACCCCGCCCATCTGACTGAATTTCCCCAGCCACTCTGGGCTGCTCCCAATCGAGTGTTAAAAACAATACAGCATTAAATATTAAAAACTTCTCTAAACAGGACTGCCTTCAGATGTCATTTAAAAATAAGATAGATGCTTATTTCCTTGACATCTGAAGGGAGGGTGTTCCACAGGGTGGGTGCCACTATCGAGAAGGCCCTCTGTCTGGTTCCCTGTAACCTCACTTCTCGTAATGAGGGAACTGCCAGAAGGCCCTCGGCGCTGGATATCAGTGTCCGGGCGGAACGATGGGGTGGAGACGCTCCTTCAGGTATACTGGGCCGAGGCCATTTAGGGCTTTAAAGGTCAGCACCAATACTTTGAATTGTGCTTGGAAATGTACTGGGAGCCATGCTTTTTAAAACCATGAACTGGAGGTTTTTAAGCAGAGGTAAGGAAAGTCAATAGTACCACTCTATTCTGCCTTGGTCAGACCACACCTGCAATACTGCGTCCAGTTTTGGGCACCACAGTTTAAGAAGGATATTGAAAAGTTGGAAGACGTTGCAGAGGAGGGCGACCAAGATGATCAAGGGTCTGGAAACCAAGCCTTATGAGGAATAGTTGAAGGAGCTGGGCATGTTTAGCCTGGAAAAGAAGAGACTGAGAGGAGATATGGTAGCCCTCTTCAAATATCTGAAGGACTGTCACATGGAAGAAGGAGCAAGCATGTTTTTTCCTGCTCTGGAGGGTAGGACTTGAACCAATGACTTCAAGTTACAAGAAAGGAGATTCCGACTGAATAGTCGGAAAAACTTTATGACAGAGCTGTTTAGCAAAAAGAGCTGTTTGGCAGTGGAACAGACTCCCATGAGAGGTGCTGGAGTCTCCTTCCTTGGAGGTTTCTAAACAGAGGTTGGATGGCCATCTGTCATGGATGCTTTAGCTGAGATTCCTGCATTTCAGGGGGTTGGACTAGATGACCCTCAGGATCCCTTCCAACTCTACAATTCTGCGGTTCTCTGCATATTTCACGAATGACTCAGCCGTTCTCCTTTGCCTGTGCAACAGCAGGCAGTTGACACCTCAGCGGAGCTTTGCCAACCTTCTTCAGCCGTTCCTCAACAGACACTTCTTATTTTTAGTCCTTTGTGATCTTGCAGTGCCACTGGCTGTGTATAAAATTTAAATCCTTCGCTCAGCATTTCCAGCATTGCCCAGTGAATTTCTCAACAGTTCCCTAATTTTCACAAGTCTGTAATACCACTGAAACTGAATCTTGTGCAAAAATGATAAATAAACAAGAATTAAAAACAAGAACAACTAAGAATCTTACAGCGCAAGCCGTCATGCCATCATTAGACTCATTTCCTCCACTAATTCTACTGTGGAATGTGAGCTTCTAGAAGCCAATCCTATTCCATGTGAAGGCAGCACACAATAACATCGATACCATATAGAAACTTAGAAATTCAGGAAAGCCACTTGACCTGTGTGGAGGGGAAGACCTGACCTGAGCTGTTGCTGTTTCTCCAATAAGGGAGAAAAGAGCTTTGAGCACAGGTGTGTGTGTTCCTGAGCATGAAGCTTAAATGTGCCATGTCTCAGTTCAGAGCTCATTGGGCACATAATAGAATAGAATAGAATAGAATAGAATAGAATAGAATAGAATAGAATAGAATAGAATAGAATTTATTATTTATACCCTGCCCATCTGGCTGGGTTTCCCCAGCCACTCTGGGCAGCTTCCCACAGAGTATTAAAATACAGTGGTCTGTTAAACATTAAAAGCTTCCCTAAAGAGGGCTGCCTTCACATGTCTTCTAAAAGTTTGGTAGTTGTTCTTCTCTTTGACATCTGGTGGGAGGGCGTTCCACAGGGCGGGTGCCATTACCGAGAAGGCCCTCTGCCTGGTTCCCTGTACCTTGGCTTCTCACAGCGAGGGAACCGCCAGAAGGTCCTCGGTGCTAGACCTCAGTGTCTGGGCAGAAAAATGGGGGTGGAGACGCTCCTTCAGGTATACTGGACCGAGGCTGTTTAGGGCTTTAAAGGTCAGCACCAACACTTTAAATTGTGCTTGGAAACGTACTGGGATCTTTCAAGACCAGTGTTATGTGGTCTCGGCGGCCGCTCCCAGTCACCAGTCTAGCTGCCGCATTCTGGATTAGTTGTAGTTTCTGGGTCACCTTCAAAGGTAGCCCCACATAGAGCGCATTTGCAGTAGTCCGAGCAAGAGATAACCAGATCATGCAGCACTCTGGCAAGACAGTCCACGGGCAGGTAGGGTCTCAGCCTGTGTACCAGGTGGAGCTGGTAAACAGCTGCCCTGGACACAGAATTGAACTGTGCCTCCATGGACAGCTGTGAGTCCAAAATGACTCCCAGGCTGCACACCTGGTCCTTCATGGGCACAGTTACCCCATTCAGGACCAGGGAGTCCTCCACACCCGCCCGCCTTCTGTACCCCCAAAACAGTACTTCTGTCTTGTCAGGATTCAACTTCAATCTGTTAGCCACCATCCATCCTCCAACCACCTCCAGACACTCACACAGGACCTTCACCTCCTTCACTGGTTCTGATTTGAAAGAGAGGTAGAGCTGGGTATCATCCACATATTGATGAACACCCAGCCCAAACCCCCTGATGATCTCTCCCAGCGGCTGCATGTAGATGTTAAAAAGCATGGGGGAGAGGACGGAACCCTGAGACACCCCACAAGTGAGAGCCCTGGGGTCTGAACACTCATCCCCCAACAACACTTTCTGGACACAGCCCAGGAGGAAGGAGCGGAACCACTTTATGACAGTGCCCCCAGCTCCCAGCCCCTCTAGACAGTCCAGAAGGATGTTGTGGTCGATGGTATCAACTCTCTCGGTTGCATGGAAGAAGCATGGAGTTCTTCACTTTCATTCACATATGACGTAGAATCATAGAAGGGAGTTGGAGGTAAATCTAGTCCAAATCCTCGCAATGCAGCAATGCTTAAAATCCTCCAATGAGGGAGAGTCAACTGCTTCTCGAGGGAGACAGATAGTGCGGGGGGCGGCAGCAATTGGTTGCATCCGCGAGCAGGAGATTGTCAGCAGTGATTGTGCTAGTGATTGGTGGCTACGGGCAAGGGCTGCTGTTGATTGGCTGTTGCTGCGGCAATTGGTTGGCGGTGGATGATTGGCCTTGGTCCAGTATATCTGAAGGAGTGTCTCCACCCCCATCATTCTGCCCGGACATTGAGGTCCAGTGCCTGGACCTTCTGGTGGTTCCCTCACTGCAAGAAGCCAAGGTACAGGGAACCAGGCAGAGGGCCTTCTCGGTAGTGGCACTTGCCCTGTGGAACACCCTCCCACCAGATGTCAAAGAGAAGAACAACTACCAGACTTTTAGAAGACATCTGAAGGCAGCCCTTTTTAGGGAAGCTTTTAATGTTTGATGCATTACTGTATTTTAATATTTTGTTGGAAGCCGCCCAGAGTGGCTGGGGAAGCCCAGCCAGATGGGCGGGGTATAAATAATAAATAATAATAATAATAATTATCATTGGCTGTGGGAAGCCCTGCTGTTGATTGGCTGCCGCTGCGGCATTAGGGTGGGTGATTGGCGGCTGCTGGTGGTGAGCGGGCAGACAATTGGTGGCTGTGGCGCCATTTGCGATTTGCAGCTCAACAACTCTGGGCAATCACCCCCCATTTTCTTAATTTGGAGTCCGTCTTATACACGGGGGAGGGGGCATGTTATACACAGAAAAAAATGCAGTATATTTTTAAGTACAACGTTGCAGTCTGAGGCTGCTGTGCTGTGCCCATTTACCTGGGAGCAAGCACCCACTGGATTTAATGGGGCTTGCTTCCTCGTAGAAAGGATCGCCCTGCACATTAGGCAAAATAGCCTTGAGTAACCCACAGCTTCCCTTCTGCCTTTCTGCCCCTCCGGACAACTTTGACTGGAAGCTTTGAAATCCCCTTATCATTACTTAATCCAGTTCCTGGCAGTTTTCTGCCTGCATTTTGTAAATAATTTTATGTAACATATGATGCTCTATAGTTGCTACATTTGGGCAACCGAAATGCCCCGGCCCCTTTGAACAATTCTGCTTGCTCACTTTTGATGGGTGTGGAATATTTATAGTCTGTGTTATGTAATGAGGATTACTTACTTTTGTTCAACCAAGTCTGTGTCCCATTTGCAAAACGGAAAAGGGGAAGGGTGGGGGAGAGAGAGACTCATCTCAATATGCTGTTTCATTTAATGCATTTGATGTTTTCAAACCTAATTGGAGCTTGGGGGGTTCTCAACTTGCAGTTTTTCAGCAGACACATCTCCCCCAAATCAGATTTAATTATATGAACTAAAGGGGGGGGGGGGTGAAATTCAATACAGGAAAATAAAAGAGGTGTTGTTGTTCAAATAACCTGCAGGCAGCACTTCTAAGGTACCCAACATCTTGTTCTCCATTGGACCACATCAGTGAGGCCAAGGGGGGGGGGGTCTTGTCATCTGGGCAGCCCAAGACCTCCATACACACTGTCCAGGCTTGCATCTGGGAGAGGTCGCTTCAGTGCAGCTAACACAGTGGTTTGACTTCACCCCCAGAGGCATACTCCATTTCCTCCAAAAGGATGCCAGATGCTCTTTGAGGAGGCAAGACCTCCATACCTCCAAGAGCCAGTGTGGTGTAATGGTTAAGAGCGCTGGACTCGTAATCTGGTGAACCGGGTTCGCTTCCCCGCTCCTCCACATGCAGCTGCTGGGTGACCTTGGGCCAGTCACACTTCTCTGAAGTCTCTCAGCCCCACTCACCTCACAGAGTGTTTGTTGAGAGGGAGGAAGGGAAAGGAGAATGTTAGCCGCTTTGAGACTCCTTCGGGTAGTGATAAAGTGGGATATCAAATCCAAATACATACACATTGCCCTGGGGAGGTTGCTGCTGACGCAGCCAAAAACCATTGCAGGAAGCATCTGTTATGAGTTACTGGTCTCTGCAGCCACAGCAGGTGCTGTGATTCTACAGTGGTTTGAATTCACCCTTGGAGGTGCGCTCCATTGTCTCTCGAGACAGCTGAGTGCTAGCTAGGCCACTTTAGGGAGGTGAGAATCCTTGCCTGAAAGGTAGCCCATCCCCTCTTGCACCTGGTCCCATCCACCAATGGAATGTGGCCCCCGGAAAGTTCCCCGCAAGGGAATGTGGTCCTTCATGAGATCTTAAGAATGGGGTGAGATGGTAGATGAAGAAGCGCTCTGGATGTAGGAACCCAGCTGGCTATCTGGGAGTACAGTGGTACCTTGGGTTACAGACGCTTCAGGTTACAGACGCTTCAGGTTACAGACTCTGCTAACCCGGAAATAGTACCTTGGGTTAAGAACTTTGCTTCAGGATGAGAACAGAAATCGTGCGGTGGCAGCAGTGGGAGGCTCCATTAGCTAAAGTGGTGCTTCAGGTTAAGAACAGTTTCAGGTTAAGAACAGACCTCCAGAATGAATTAAGTTTTTAACTCGAGGTACCACTGTTTTCCGCCTTGATGCCAGAACTGCTTCACTTGACAAAACTGACTTCTGTGCGCAAGTTGCTCGTTTGGCTGGTGCAGGCTCTGTGTGAAATGAGACTAGTGTTGGGGTTGGGCTAATGTCCAGGACTGAATTACCTTTCATTACCTTAGAGGAACCGTGTGAGAAAGATTGGGGTTAGGATAAAGGCTGCAGAGCATCTCACATTACTGCTATCTTCACCACCCCTGCGTTATAGATAAAGAAACCTCCTCAGTTTTCCAAGGCTGACAACCGGTTAACTTTTACTTAACCTTCGCTTGTCGCACCGACAACCTCCTTCTCCCTTCCTCACCCCAAGCCGCTTTCTAACCATCCCCCAAATAACCCTTAAACCTAAGCCATTTGGGAGGACAGGACCTCAGCGGCAACCCTTCTTCTTAACACACAAACCTGCGACAAAGGACCCCCCCTTCTTTGACCCCCACCCACGGGAAACAAATCCTGACAGCAAATTCCCATCACATTAATGACTGTTGATCTTGCCATACAGTGGAGTTTTTCCCCATTTCCCTTGAGAAGGTGTCTTATGCAGCAATTAATTTAGTTCTCTGCCGCCCTCGTCCTTTGGGGCTTAACTTTTAACTCTGGTCTCCTCGTTTTGAAATGTTTCTCTCTGTGTGGGAGCCTGTAATCTCAAGGAGGCCAAAGGAACAACAACGGGAGCTTGTTCTATTATTAGGATTCTTTTCTTTATCTTGTAAGAGAAATCTCGTCTAATTTCCCATGGAGCAGATACACTTATGGGCTTGGGGACTGTTGCCCTTTCGTTTGGTTGGATGTCCATTTTAGACAAAGTGAAATTCCATTGCAATTTCAAACATTTGGAAAGTCTGCATATGAAATATCAACTTGTGGAGAGAAGCTTGTTTCCTTTCCGTTCCTCTCCTTTAACATTAATTTTACACCAGTAATATAGGTTGCTTTGTTGGCCGAGGGAGCCAGCGTACAGCTTCCGGGTCATGTGGCCAGCATGACTAAGCCGCTTCTGGTGAACCAGAGCAGCGCACGGGGTGGCGCTGTGGGTTAAACCACAGAGCCTAGGGCTTGCCGATCAGAAGGTCGGTGGTTCGAATCCGCGCGACGGGGTGAGCTCCCGTTGCTCAGTCCCTGCTCCTACCAACTTAGCAGTTCAAAAGCACGTCAAAGTACAAGTAGATAAATAGGTACCACTCTGGCAGGAAGGTAAACGACGTTTCCGTGCACTGCTCTGGTTCGCCAGAAGCGGCTTAGTCATGCTGGCCACATGATCCGGAAGCTGTACGCCGGCTCCCTCGGCCAATAAAGCAAGATGAGCGCCGCAACCCCAGAGTCGGCCACGACTAGACCTAATGGTCAGGGGTCCCTTTACCTTTACCTTAATATAGGTTGCATCAGTTTGACCATAAACATAAACCACTTTTTTCCATTTAATAATAATAAAAAAACCAACAACATCTGTATTCCATGGCTAGGAATCAAAAGTGGGGAAACTCTTCGTGTCCCGCTTGCCATTTGGTCAGACCGTGTGAAAAGAGGTTTCTGGGCTCTTCTTATATTCAACAGATTGCATAAAGAGGGGCTGAAAAACTACTCATATTAGAAGAACATAATTGCATTTTTTTTCTGCAAGCAAAAGGAAAAACTAAATAATTTGTTTTCCACCCCCCTACCCCTCAAATTAGATCCATGGTAAAAAAAAGAAAAAGGTAAAGGTAAAGGACAGAGCGTTCCACCAGATCGGGGCCACAGCCGAAAAAGCCCTGGCTCTGGTTGAGGCCAGCCTAACCTCCCTGTGGCCCGGGATCTCCAAGATGTTTTTATTTGAAGACCATAAGGTCCTCCGTGGGACATACCAGGAGAGGCGGTCCCGTAGGTACGTGGGTCCTAGGCTGTATAGGGCTTTAAAGGTTAAAACCAGCACCTTAAACCTGATCCTGTACTCCACCGGGAGCCAGTGCAGCTGGTATAGCACTGGGTGAATGTGATCCTGTGGCAAGGACCCCGTAAGGAATCTCATGCGGCATTCTGCACCCACTGGAGTTTCTGGGTCAGTCTCAAGAGCAGCCCCACATAGAGTGAGTTACAAGTGATGGACTTCCTATTCAGGAGAAACAGGCATATCAAGGACTTATAATACTGGAAATGACCTTGAAACCAGTGTCAGTTCATGGGGAATATTAACATGGAAAATTATTTTAGTGGGAATTGTTTTCCAGAGATAAGTCTGGGAATAAGATCCAATAGGAATCTGCCTTCTTGTTCTCTGATCCTTCTTCTGAATAGTGCGTTCCCCATGAAATGTTTCCACGGGGCGGCACTCCTGTGATGGCTTTCAAGAGCCTCACCATGGAACTCACACACATTTCCTGTTTGCACATAAATCCTATCTTCTGCGTATGCTATCTTTAACTGAGATATTTATTTATGTATGTGTGCATATGGTAGATACTGTTGGAATCTGCATGCCCTACGCCAAGATCTAATTTAAGTCTGCTGCAGCAACAATCTGCGCATTGGAATTAGACTTGTCACTGGAATTTTGCAGTGTACAGCCAAACGTCTGCCGAACAGATAGATCGCAGGTGCAACGTTTATTTATTTCATTTCATTAATGAAGCGCTTCCCACGAAGCATCCCAAAGCAATTAACAATAAAATCATGAAAACCGCAATGATAAAGACATCCATTAAAACAATGCCAAGTCTAATACAGGCATAAAAATTTCCTCTTGTTCAATAAGTGCCAAAAAAATAAAAAAATAAAAATAGAGAGGATGCCTGTCCCATCTGTAAAGGGATTTCCAAAGGAAAAGTTCTAAAGACCCAATTTCTGCATCGTATGGAATGGAAGTCCTGATGAGATGGTGTCTTCAGAGCTTAGTGATCAACTGTTTATATAAGGGGTGAGTACCGTATTTTTCGCCCTATAGGATGCACTTTTCCCCCTCCAAAAATGAAGGGGAAATGTGTGTGCGTCCTATGGGGCGAATGCAGGCTTCAGGAAGCTATCCGCAAGTCTTGCAAGCCCGGCGGGAGGTCTCGCAGGCTCGCAAGGCTTGCGGGCAGCAGCCTGCAGCCCAAAAGCTCGGGGGATAGCGGGGAGGCGGAGCGCTGCCACCCCACTATTCCTCGACCTGATCTGGAGGATGGCGGGGGAGGGCAGGAGGCAAGCGTGCTTCTCCCCCCCCCCCCGCCAGCCCCACAACCTCGGGGGATAGCGGGGAGGCAGAGCGCCGCCACCCCGTTATTCCCCGACCTGATCTGGAGGCTGGCGGGGGGGGAGAAGCAAGCTTGCTTCTCCCCCCCCCGCCAGCCCCACAAACTCGGGGGACAGCGGGGTAAGCCGCTGCCCCACAGAGGCTAGAGAGGCTGTCCCTGAAGGCAGAAGAGGGAGACGGAGCACTCCGTCTCCCTCTTCTAGCTTGGGGATGGCTGCGCAAACCTGGGGGGGAAATAATTTTTTTCCCCTTGATTTCCCCCCAAAAAAACTAGGTGCGTCCTATGGACTGGTGCGTCCTATAGGGCGAAAAAAATGGTATATAAGGTCTCAGGGACGCGGGTGGCACTGTGGGTTAAACCACAGAGCCTAGGACTTGCCGATCAGAAGGTCAACGGTTCGAATTCCCGCCACGGGGTGAGCTCCCGTCGCCCGGTCCCTGCTCCTGCCAACCTAGCAGTTCGAAAGCACATCAAAGTGCAAGTAGATAAATAGGTACCACTCCGGCAGGAAGGTAAACGGCATTTCCGTGTGCTGCTCTGGTTTGCCAGAAGCGGCTTAGTCATGCTGGCCACATGACCCGGAAGCTGTACGCCGGCTCCCTCAGCCAATAAAGCGAGATGAGCACCGCAACCCCAGAGTGGGTCACGACTGGACCTAATTGTCAGGGGTCCCTTTACCTTTATATAAGGTCTCACGAGGGACAATAGCTCAGTAGTCAAGCACGTGTAGCCTACAGAGAAGTCAAGGAAATATAGTAGAGCATATGCCTCTTCTGATCTCATAAGAATATAAGAGCCTGCTGGATCAGGCCAATGACCCATCTATTCCAGCATCCTGTTCTCACAGTGGCCAACCAGACCCTTGATCATCTTGGTCGCCCTCCTCTGCACACGTTCCTGTTTCATAGCTCAGTCCCTTATTCTTATGCACAAGGAAATCAGCCTATTCAATGTAATGTTCATCACCATTTTGCAGAAAGTAGGAGGGGTGAGCAAAAGAAGAGCCTGCAGGATCAGGCCAGTGGCCCATCTACTGCATCTTCCCCTTCTCACAATGGCTGACCAGACACCCACAAGCAGGACCCGAGCACAAGAGCAAGTCTCCCCTCCTGTGGTTTCCAGCAACTGGTTTTCATAAGCCTCCAGCAGTAAAAGTAGAACATCGCCATTGTCCTGCATGGATTCATCTAGTCCTCTTTTTAAACCATCCAAGTTGGTGGCCATCACTGCATCTTGTGGGAATGAGTTCCACAGTTTAACTATGTACTGTGTGAAGAAGTCCTATCTGTTGCCTGTCCTGAATCTTCCGACACTCAGTTTCACTAGATGTCCCTGAGTTCTGTGTTGTTGTGAGAGAGGGAGAAAAAATAGTTTCTCTACTCACTGTCCCCATTCCATGCAGAATTTTATGCATTTCTTCCTCCTCCTCCTCCTCCTCCCTCTTTGGCGATCCCTCGTAGCCAAGTAAGATTGTCTTCCATGAACACAGTCTTAACAATGAGTCCATAAGTGACTGTGGAGGCCAATTCTGGATCCACATGTCCTTCCACAGTGGGGACATTGGTTTCCGGGTGGGAGTTGATCATGGTGAAGGTTTGCTAAGCGTGCCGTCCTCTTAGCACATTTCTCCCTTGCATCCTGAGTTCAAGTGTCTTCAAAGCCCATGACACCTTTGGCAAAGGTGTCCAACTGGAGGGCTCGTAGGCCAGCGTTTCCCAGTTGTTTGTGTTTTTATTCTACATTTTTTTAGATTTCCCTTGAGAGAGTCTTTAAACCTCTTTTGTTGACCACCAGCATTACACTTTCCATTTTTAAGTTTGGAATAGAGTAGTTGCTTTGGAAGACGATAATCAGGCATCCGTACAACATGACCAGTCCAACGAAGCTGATGTTGAAGAATCATCGCTTCGACACTGGTGATATTTGCTTCTTCCAGCACACTGGCATTACTTTGCATGTCTTCACAAGTGATGTGTACAAATTTTTCAGAGACACCATTGATGGAATCTTTTGAGGAGGATATTGGCAGTCTGCATTCAGTTCCTTTCCTAAAGATTCCTAGCATGGAATTCTCCTTTTTCACAGCTGCTGCATGCTCAGCACCAAACATTCCTTGCCATTATTGTTCTCCAAGAACTGTTGCCTCTTTTTAGCATATGTTCCTTTACATACCCTCTTTGCCTTAAAAACACGCTTTAATATTTTAAACATGATTTTATTCTTTTTTTCTGGTTGTGCAGGGTTCGCTGAGTATATTAATATTATTAATTTTTTTTTTTGCAAAGGGCCCCAAACCCCAGCTGGCAGCAGGAGCGGCGTGACACGTATAATTAAAAATATTATTTGCCATCCCCTGCAGCTTTCGTTGTAGACTATGACAGCCAAATGAAAGCAAGAACAGTTCTTAATTGAAGATCTATGCACACTCTATTTGGGTCATAGCAGGGAGATAAAAGCACCAGCCTGTTCCCCCCTGCCATAGATGCACACACCCACACCCTGCACACTTTTTGCTGTTTCAACTCATTACTAATAAACATGTTGTGGTTCTAAATTATGCTAAGTAGCTGCGTTAACTCCAGGCCATCACCCGTGTCCTTACTGTAGTTGGAAAAAGGCTTATGTGTGGTGCATTTCAATGAAGCCAAGGGGAGCTTTGATCACGGAGTTGATTTCCTAGATTAACTTTCAGTGTGTCAAATTCCCCCAGCACCCCCGCCCAGTCGCCATCGAAACCAGCCTTGCCTGCGACAAACTACAGTTTCATAGAACAGGCAGAAACTTCTGGTTGCTGGCTCCAAAAGAGGCGAGGAACTGGGTGATGACTCGTTTGCCCTGAACCCCTGAGTAGTTAGAATGGGATCGGAGAACACCATCAGAACTAAAACACAGCCATCCTTTGAAATTTTCATTTCTTCCAAATTTTGTCATGCAGTTTTCCAGCCAAGTCATGTGTTCGAGATGCATACACTAAGGTAGAATACATATCTTAGTGAAAATAGCATGCAGCAATCATGCATTATATTATTTTATTGGGTGTGATTGTGTGTATTGTGGGGAACTTTGCAAAAAAAAATGCGTATTTTAGGAGAAAATTGCATTCAGAAACAGGTGCATGGGAAGAAATTTGCACTAAAATGTTGGTGAATTTTCCTGAAGGCTTAAAAAAGAAAATGTAAACTGATGCGGAGAACTGGACTTAAGGTTGGAAAAATGAGAAACCAAAATCAACAGATTCACCTATACCTAGGAATTGCTTCCACATAAAGGCACATTGAACCAGGTGTGGGGATTCTGTTTCTTCCTTGCATAATCTGCAGCCACATCAGCTTGCCACTGTTGGAAGCGCTACAAACAGGTTGATTGTGTGTCATGCTCAAGGATTATCATAATACACATCAACAGATGTCAACGCACTTCCTTCTTAACTTGATACTCTCCAACAAGAACAGGTCTGTGTTGCTGGACTCCTATTATCCCTAAGCATTGGCCATGCCAGCTGGGGCCCATGGGAAATGGAAACCTCAAGACTTGGTTGTTACAATATGCTCTATGTGTTGAATCAAGCCTTGTCAGTCAGAGGAATTTGGCACTCTCCAGGTGCCCGGCTTTGATTCCATGTTGACCTCCCCGTCAGCGACTCCCGGCAAGACAAGGCGAGGTCTCTATCGGCCGATTCTCCTCAACGTGAGAAGAACACAACCATCCCTCCTCCCTCACTCCCAGGGAGGGGAGAGAGACAGACAGAAATGTCTTTACATGCCTTTATTTCTGTCTTTCCAGTAGTGCAGAGAAACGTGTCTGCACCCTCTCACATCAGCAGCCAGAGAGAGAAAAACTCCACCCATGTACTTCTGGTACAGGGTCATGTGACACTCTGAGCTAACATCCGGTGCTCAGTGCACATAATAGACTGTCCCTTCTTCCCACGGTACAGTCCCATAACATCAACATCCTGTTTGGCTTTCCAGCCATCTGGAGCACTCAGCAGCATTGCTCCTTTTTCGTAACAACCTCCCCCAAAAGAATCAATGCATGTTGCGGCAAGCAAAGCGTGATCCAGAGAAGAAAACAAACAGTTGTTATACACATAACACTCCCCTGTTGTTTCAGTTCCACCCTTGGAACTACCCGCCACTGGTTTCCCCAGTGTACCTCTCTGGTTGTCTGGTTTCCAAGGAATGAGTGCATCTGCATTACCTTGGCTAGCAACTCTCTGTTGTGTCTTTGTCTCTGACTTAGACACAGCTCCAACCTGTCCTCGGTTGTTTACAACAGCAACACATGTAACAGCTAAGTTAGCATACTCTTCTGAGTACCTTTTGGGTGGTTCACCCTTTGTGACTCTCTCAGACCTGCGTAAGAGGTGCTGATCCTCTCTGCTCACTGGTTCTGTCTCAGGACTCTTAGGAGAACCAGTTCCAACAGTAAACAGTGGTTCAACCTTCACCTGTGAAGGTCTATCCATTGTGTGAGATTTCCTCTCAATGACTGTGACAACAGAGCTCTCTGAGCTATCACTGTCGCTCTCAGTACCACTGTACTCTGTGAAATCATCATCATCATCTGAATCGTCCTCTGTGGGAAATGTGTGTACTATCACTCTCTCCTTTTCAGGAGCACTCTCTAGAAATTTTGTGAGAATCACCTGACCAGATTCAGACAAAATTACTCTGTAGAGACCCTTTTCATATCCCACAAAAATGCCTCTGGCATTCTTTACTCCACCTGGAGCTTCTGTCCTCACATGAGACCCAAAAACCTTGAAATGGGCAACAGAAGGTTTTCTCTGGAACAGTTTCTCAAAAGGAGAACTTCCCAACTCTTTTGAAACCTTTCTCACTTTCGTATAACAATACGACATTAGAGACTCGGCCCAGTACTCATGTGGCAGATGTGAACTAAGCAATTGCGCATTCATCCCCTTTTGCAATTCTTTGTTCATCCGTACACAGACACCCCTGTTCCACGCTTCCGCTGAAACAGCAACTTTGTGTCTTATTCCTTTCTTCTGCAGAAAACTCTGGAAATCCTGTAAAAGAAAAATCTGCTTCTCATCTGTGAATAGACAATCAATGTTAGCATCATGCATACTCTTAACTTTGTCACAAAACTCCTGAAACCTCTCCAAGGCTTCCTGTGGCTTTCTCAACACATAAACCCAGACATAGTTAGAGAAATGATCCACACACACAAGATAAAATCTTGCTTTGCCTCTAGATGGTTCTAGAGGACCAATCACATCAGCATACACCCGCTGAAACGCTCTGTCGACCCTGGCCACCTTCTTGGCGTTTGTTTTGGTCACACCTGCAAGAGAAATCATGTTAGACTCAGAATTACATTCCATGTAATCACTTTGGTCAAAGTCCAACAAATATAGTCCATCCTTCTCTCCGGCCGAAAGAAATAACTCTCCATCTTTGTAGATCTTGCAGCTCTCAGCATCGTAGGACAATCTCAGTCCTTTCTTTGCAATCTGCGAAACACTCAGCAGATTGAACTTCAATTCAGGAACCAAATAAACATTGTTTATTGTCAAGTTCAGACTCTTAAGATAGACAGTCCCTACACCGGTCGCTTCCAGCTCCTGACCGTTGGCCTGTTTCACAGCGAAGCTTTGCTTCTTAAACGTTGAAAAGAGTTCTCTGTGTGGGGACATATGGACGGTGGCTCCAGTGTCAATAACAAATGAGTTCCCAACACCTGGCGTGGTTCCTTTCGCCATCAAAGCCTTTCCAGGTCTCACCGAAGGCTTGGTATGACCTTTGCCTGACGCCTCAGGCTTTGCTGAGCGGCCCTTCGCTCCTTTCGGCTGGCGTGGCTTCTTGCAGTTCCGCTGAAGATGCCCAGCCTGTCCACAATTGTAGCATCGGACAACGTTCAAAACTACAGCATCCTCTCCAGTAGCAACATCAGTGGGGGAATTAGAACTCCGTTCTTCCCTCCCCCTGTCCTTCACCTCCAGTGCAGCAAGCCTGTCGTGTTCATTCAAAACAACGGCACACACCCTTTCCGCGGTCAAATCGTGAGCGGGGAGGGAACCAAGCTGACTGGCAACGGTTTTGTAAGTCCGATTTAGGCTGTTGATCATCATGAAGCAAAACACTTCCTCCTGCAGACGGAAATTGCGTTCCACCATCTGCTGGCGCAGATATTTCATCTCCGTCAGGTGCGCTTGAACATCTCCATCAGGCGCAAGCCTCAGATTGGTCAGCTTCTCAAAATACAACAACGCTGAAGAGCCAGCATCTCTCTGGTGTGTTCTACGCAGCGTTTCCCAAATCTCACGCACATATTCCAAATCCTGAATATGCACAAGTTGATCATCCGAGACACACAGAATTATAGCCGTCCTGGCCTTCACATTCTGTGATTCCCAACCTCGGGTTGGTGCTTGAGGGATGGGGTTCTCAATCACCCCAAAAATCCTCTGATTCTGCAGCAGGGCCTTCATCTTTACAGACCAAGATGAATAATTGTCATTAGTCAGGGGAGGCGGGTAAGGCAAGGCTCCCCCCTTCTTGGGATCCATTTTGAATCCAAGTCTCAGCTCTTCACCCTCGAGCTAGTAAAATCCCAAAAGCTCCTTTTGAGCTGTCTTTCTGCCTCTCTCTCAGGCAGGCAATCTGCAAGCTGTCTCACAGTCAAAACAACTTTCGCTTTCCCGGCTCTGACTGAGCCAGCCCCAGGTGTCAGTAGTTTTCCTCTGTCCTGACTGTCGTTGCTTAGCAACTGTGCATACCTCTTCGTTATCTCACCGCAAATATGCCTGGTATGCAAGGCTAGGCTCTCAGAGCTGTTTTTCCAAACGCAGCTCTCTTGTGAACCAGAGAATAAATCAATCTGCATTCACACTTTTAGCCCGATATTTTTCATACCTTTTTGGGGCTCCGTTGCTTGGAAAACACCCCCTCTTGGTGTTCAGCTGATCAGCTTATCAGACGTTATCTTCTTCCCTTGGTGCAGAGGATGGCACACGATCCATCAACCTCTCACCTCTCATGCTGATTCCCATGGATCAGATAACCAGCAGCGTCTGCTACCATATGTTGATATTAAGCCATATTAAAGCCTTTTGTTCAGCTCTGCTGCAATGCTCCTTTTTCGTAACACTATGTGGGGCACCTGGACTTTGGCCTGGACTTGGGAGCTCCACGTGTTGCAAAATGCCGCGGCTATACTGTTTAAGGGAACAGATTATCACCAGCACAGAACTCCAGTGTTTTAAACCCTGCACTGGCTGCCCATAGGCTCCTGGGTCAGGTGGGATGCGGGTGGTGTTGTGGTCTAAACCATTGAGCCTCTTGGACTTGCCGATCAGAAGGTCAGCAGTTTGAATCCCCACGACAGAGTGAGCTCCCGTTGCTCTGTTCCAGCTCCTGCCAACCTAGCAGTTCGAAAGCACACCAGTGCGAGTATATAAATAGGTACCACTGTGGCGGGCCGGTAAACGGCGTTTCTGTGTGCTCTGGCTTCTGTCACAGTGTTCCGTTGCACCAGAAGTGGTTTAGTCATGGCTCGGAAGCTGTCTGCGGACAAACGCCGGCTCCCTCAGCCTGAAAGCGAGATGGGCGCCGCAATCCCATAGTCGCCTTTGACTGGACTTAACCATCCAGGGGTCCTTTACCTTTTACCTTACCTGGGTCAGGTTCAATGTTATAGCATTAATTTACAAGGTCATTTACAATTTGGTTCCAGGATACCTCAAGGACCACCTGATCACTTATATCCTTGCCTGATCATGAAGGCCCTTGAGGGAAATCACTGTCTTTGGTCTCAAATGGCTCAGATACACAGTTCATACCCCCTCTTAGCTGTTTATTCAATATTGTGGGCACAATTTTATGGTACTCCCTTCCAGTTGGGGTCAAACAGGGTCACTCACTACTGGACACCTGGAACCTGATGAAGATTTTATGGTTATTATTATTCAAGCAAGCATTCTAATTTTAATTTCATTTAATGGTTTTAATTGATTTATATTTATATTTATTTCATCTTTCAAACCATTTAGGGACCATTGCAGTTAAGCAGAACATAATTCCTTCAAATAAAGAAAGGCAAACAAAGATCTAGGGAGCCACAGATATCCTTGTAAGGAAATATTGTAGCACAACATATGGATGGTTGGAGACAGGAGCAAACAATGGATAAAATGAATTTGGATATCTGTCTCCACCATTGACAGCTTGCCTTGGTCAACCACCCATGTATTCACTTGCAGAGAAAATACCAAAGAAGAAACAAGGAGGCATTTCTCCCACTAAACCAGCTTTTGCCAACCTAGTGCCTTTTTGGACTATAACTCCCATCATCCCTGACCATTGCTGGCTGGGGCTAATGGGAATTGGAGTCCAACAACATCTGGAAGGACATCAGGCTGGGAAAGTTACACTAAGCCCATGATATTTGGTCCCACTCAGAAAAAAATTGCTCACCAAGGAAAGCTGTTTTGTTGGTTTGTTTCTTACTACATGTTGGATTTTTGTCCCTTGCAGATTATTTTCCGGAAAATCAGTGATGTCAAAAAAGAAGAGGAGGAGCGCCTGCGTCAGAAGAACGAAGTGACCTTGAGCATCCCCGTGGACCACCCGGTGCGAAAGCTCTTCCAGAAATTCAAGCAGCAGAAGGAGATGCGGAACCAAGGCACAACCATCATCGACCCAGAGAGGAATAGCCTCCAAGTGGAGACCCGGACCATGCAGAATGGGTCCTCCATCACTGGCACAAGCGTGGTCACCGTGTCTCAGATCACACCCATCCAGACATCCCTGTCTTACGTGAAGACCAATGAGGTCATCAAACAGAACAACAGGGATGCTATGGAGCTGAAGCCCAATGGCAACAGTGAGCAGAAATCCCTCAAGGTGACCAGTCCCGTGAGGATGAAAAATGGGAATGGGAAGGGGTGGCTTAGGCTAAAGAACACCATGGCGGGGCAGGAGGAGAAGAAGGAAGACTGGAACAATGTCACCAAAGCAGAGTCCATGGGGTTGTTGTCTGACGACCCCAAGAGCGGCGACTCGGAAAATGGCGTAACTAAAAACCCACTGCGGAAAACGGACTCTTGTGACAGTGGGATCACAAAAAGTGACCTTCGTTTGGACAAAGCTGGCGAGAACCGGAGCCCCCTGGAGCACAGCCCCAGCCAAGCGGATGCAAAACACCCCTTTTACCCCATCCCCGAACAGGCCTTACAAACTACCCTCCAGGAGGTCAAACACGAACTTAAGGAAGATATTCAGCTGCTAAGCAGCAGGATGGCTGTCCTGGAGAAACAGGTGGCCGAGATCTTAAAGATACTGTCTGAAAAGAGCGCGCCACCGACACCTTCTCCCAAGTCCCATTTGCCCCCTAAGCTGCCGTCCCAAATACCTTGTCAGGATATTTTTAGCGTTTCGAGGCCCGACTCACCTGAATCAGAAAAAGATGAGATCCACTTTTAATAGATATGCCTATTTCTCTTTCTGTACTCTGCGTTGTCTCCGACTAAGTTGGAGTAGGTCCATTAGACTGAATGGGCTTAAGTTGGTCACGCCCATGCATTTCAATGGGTCCTCTCTGGATATGACCAACATTGGATACAACTATACGGGTATGCTGTGAAATGAGCAGGCACACACAGAGAGAGACATACACACATGTATATATAACGTACCAGAACAGGTGTATATGTTCATGTGTGTGTGCATATGTGTGTGTGTGTGTGTGTGTATATATATATATTGACTAAATAATATATATATATATATATAATATATATATATATAAACATATATATTTTCACTTGCATTCGATATGACTTGAACACACACACAAAAATGGATTTTGATATGTAAATATTGCATGTCCAGCTGGATTCTGGCCTGCCAAAGAAAACAGTTATTAACATAGATATTGCTTGTATAATATGCAGTTGACTGCATGCACACTTTCAATTTATTTATAATCTCTATTATAAAATAAAAGGATGAATTTTGTTTTTAAAAAAGCAAGCAACGAAGGCCACAGTGTGCTGTTTAAAGAATCACGGACCAGTTTGCCAGTAAATAAACTGAACGTATTATTTCAGGTGCGGGGAACATGGGTGTAGCCAGAGGGACAGGGGGCAGCTGCCTCCCCAATCAATCCGATCAATAAAAATAAATAAATACTAAAAGTAGAAATTACTTACCTGGCAGGGGAGATACCATGATCAAAAAATACTAAAAGTTGAAATTGTAGAAAGATTTCGACAGATTTTTCTGAGCACTTGGGGTCAAAAGTAATTTAAAACAACCGTTGTTGAGACATTTCATTCTGAATCTGCTAGACAGAGCCAGATGGAGGACGGTGACAGGTGAGTGTCCTGACCCCCCCCAAAAAAAACCCCATAAATCCTGGCTACGCCCATGGGGGAAAACATTTCGGGCTGGTACCATCTAATAACATACTAATTTATGGAATGGTATAGGATGTCAAAAGTAGGCCACAAACGACCCCCAGATTCCGTCTTTTTGTCACACTCTTGGACCAACAACCTGAAATGGGCTGGGGGACAGAGCTAAGCAGATATGTCAGTGGTTGCTCTTTGCACTGTATGGTACTAGGTAAATGGCCAATATCAGCCTTCCTCAACCTGTTGTCTTCCAGTTGTTTTTGCACTCCAGCTCCCTGATCATTGGCTCTTGCTGGCAGGGGCTGATGGGAATTGCAAGGCATCTGGAGGCTACTGGGATGGGAAAGGGTGATTGCCAACTCTGAGCTACATTCAGGAGGTGCAAGTGCTCCAGAAACCACCATCAAGGACTCCTACATATATTCGCCACCCCTCTCTTAAAGTATTAGAAATATTTACGGCAGATGAGACCAATTGTGGGTCCAATGGACAAGAAGGCGGTTTCTGCCCGTGCTGTAGAGGGACGCGAGGGGCAGATGGGGCTCATCAGCCCACCTAGGAGAAGGAAAACTCTTGTCCTAAACCTCTGCTGCCTTGCGGGTTATACTCATTCATGAGGTAGTTTATTGGGAGTAAAGCCTGCGGGGAAATCTACCCTTGTGGGACGTCTTCAGGAGAAGAGAAGAAAAGTACTAAGGAGCGAACTGTACACAAATCTGCAGTAGAGTCCCTAAGACAGTTGGATAACCCCTTGTACGCCTCCTTCCGGCAACTCCTTCAGCCAAGCTGGTGGCAAACATATCGCTCGGCTTTCCTTTCCTCAGTGAGGCTGAGAGTGGGAGTTTGTTGTCTCCATACACATTATCTCCCCCCTGCACCCACCATAAATCTCCTCTAGAAGGTTGAGAGGGAAGGCAGAAGTATGGGGGGGGTGACAGGGAGAGAAGAAGAGGGCAGGGAAGTTCCATTGATTGATTGATTGATTGATTGATTGATTTTACTTATATGCTGCTTTCCCACGACGAGCTGTGCCCAAAATGGCTTACAGCAACCATTTAAAACATCAGGACGTCAAAGTAGAGGACGCTGGAAATACAAATATACAAATTGCATAACATGTCAGTAGGTTCAAAGGAACAAAAACCAACAATTTAGAAAGCACAGAACAACAACATAAACAAACAAATGTATTATTTGTATCCCACACATTTGACTGGGTTGCCCCAGCCATTCAATAGCCACCTAAAAACCAGTTAGGCATATGTACATAAATACAGAGCAAAAACAAAAGTAAAGATTCTGCTGTTGGTCTTGCTCCACTCCCAGGAGACTGGCTTAAATACAGTTCGGGGGGGGGGGTTGATGGTATGATGGTATATAGCTGGCGCCCCCATCTTTCTCTTCCAAAGGAGGCTGACAGCATCAAAAGGCAAAAGTGTTATAGTGACCAGTGAGGGCAACTACCAACTGCTGGTGCAGGTCTTGCTTCACTTCAAAGCCATCTCAGCTAAAACTCCTTGCACTGGCAGAACTGTTTACCCAAAAACCACGGGTGGTATTCATTTACTATCATTTATTCATCTGCAAACTTGGTGGATAAGGACAGAAGTAGTGAAAAATCAATGCTGACAATGTTCTCTGCATTCTGCGTTCTTTTTCTGATCTTTGGTAGACAACAGGAAAAACAACAACAAGCCGTCCATGCAGATATTTATATCTATGCATGCATGCGTGTGTGAGAGAGAAACACACACCCAGGATGCCCAGTACACCTTTTAGGGGGTTTTAACAGTTCTCAAAATCATGGCGTGGATGTGTGGGTATTGCCCATCAAATCTATTTATGCTGCATCATTAAAAAAACCCCCAACAACATTGGAGTAAGGGAACTATTTGTGGTGCAAACTGCCTTCCACATTCACTGGGTTGGACACAGCCTACTTAGAGTCACATCTATGGCTTAGCTCAAGTATCTACCTACCTACCTACCTACCTAATATCATTATAACACACCTTTTCCTCCAAAGAACTCCTGCTGGTATTAGGGATGTAGAAAGGTATCATTTTCCACTCCACCTTGTATTTGTTGCATGCAGATCACATTTTCTGACCCTACAAAGCACTGTGCTTTGTTCCAGGGCTATAAAAACGCCTTTCTTTCCTCTTGTGATCGGAGGACCAAAATGGCCTATCTTTTGGAAAAGGTAAGTTTCTATAGAGGGTGAGTGGGGCAGTGTGGCACCTGTGGGTGCCTGCTTGCCCACCAATACCTCCAATGGTGCCCACGGATGGTCTCAGTAAATATTGCCCAAAGAATCTACAACGCATGAGATACTGCCCTATAGGCGACACAACACATATAGGCTTCTGCCAAACACATATAGGCTTCTGCCAAACTTCTATAAAATCACTTCTGATTTTTGCACCATTGTCAAAACCAGCATCATATTATGAAAAGGATGAGAACCTGGATGATGGGAAGTGTGGTTCCAAACATCTGGAGCCACTGGGTTGGAGATGGCTGATATAGGTCAGGAATGAACCAACTGATGGATAAACAGGCCTGGGGGAAAATGTTGTATCTGGCCCCTGACAGCTATACCAAATTTCAATCCAGGTATCGTAAAATATGTATTCAATGTTTCCTGGTGAATGTAAAATTTAAAAAAGTTAAGAACAGAGATGTTCTATAATTTGACGTTGCTTCTCTCATTGGGGTGTTACATCTCTCATTTGTACCTATTTGTATGTAACATTATATCTAAGCCCATATGTTCCAAAGAACCATGAAGCTCTGAATGCTAGATGCCATTAATGGTGCCTAAATATTCATGTGATGATTCATTCATGTAGCAAAATGCATTTCTAGCTTCCGGAGAGACTCTGTTTGGAGAATAGGGAGGACCTCCCGAGACCAATTATTCGTGGCATATCTTGTTTTGAGCATTTTTCAACCTTCGTTCGGATTTTGAATTGAGTTCCTGCCCCAGAAAGGTGCAAAATAAGACAGACAGACACACAGAGAGACAGACATGGATACCTGTTCATTGATTCTGGATCTGCACAGAATGAACTGAAAAACTATTAGTAGGACCTGTCACGAAATACTGCATCATGGGATGCTCCTTTTCAGAATTCCAACCAACCATACCCAGTTTCAGAACACTCCATTCCATTCCTCCTTCACATTTGCTTTCTCTTCTCCCTGACCACCTCCAAAGGCCAGCCAGAATTCTATGGGCACAGAATAGGCTCAGTCATCATTCCACTATTTGGCGGCGGGAGAAGTGGTAGTGTCTGCATTAGGGTGATTTTATCCTAAATACTGGGACGCGAGTGGCACTGTGGGTTAAACCACAGAGCCTAGGACTTGCCGATCAGAAGGTCGGTGGTTCGAATCCCCATGACGGGGTGAGCTCCCATTGCTCGGTCCCTGCTCCTGCCAACCTAGCAGTTCGAAAGCACACCAGTGCAAGTAGATAAATAGGTACTGCTCCGGTGGGAAGGTAAACGACGTTTCCGTGCACTGCTCTGGTTTGCCAGAAGCGGCTTAGTCATGCTGGCCACATGACCCGGAAGCTGTACGCTGGCTCCCTCAGCCAATAAAGCGAGATGAGCGCCACAACCCCAGAGTCAGCCACGACTGGACCTAATGGTCAGGGGTCCTTTACCTTTATCCTAAATACTTACTGTACCTCGGAAAACCTTGGGGTATTTTGCAAGCCCTGTGCTATCTCCCTCTTGAGCATGGTTGGTGTCATTTTGTCTAACTTAAAGGATTGAGTTTGCTCTGAGTATACAGGATTAACCTTAAAGATGATTTCTGAACTTTGTCCTCAGATGCCTTTGGCAGAAAACTCTTTCTGGTTTCCAGTGCTGCTTGGTGTGTAAATGGAGAGAGTGGCCTTTCCGGACATCCGTGCTAGATGATACTTCACACCTCTTTGCAGTGAGGGAACATGTCGCAAAATGAATCTGACCTTGCAAATTATTTGCCTCCACAGTGTTGATTACAGTTCAGGTGGTATCCTGGTTAAAAGCTTCCAAAAGGAGGACCTTCTGAAATGTAGGCGAGGTGTTTCCGGGGTCAAGGTCAAGTCAGTGAGCCTGTAGTGCTCATAAGAAGAGCCTGTTGGATCAGGCAATGGCCCGTCTAGTCCAGCATCCTTTTCTTACAGTGCCCAACCAGACACCCACAGGAAACCAGAAAACTGGAATTCCAAAGCATTCCTACCTTTGACTGTGGAGGCAGAAGATAGCCATCCTGGCTCGTAGCCATTAATAGCCTTTGTTGTGTTCTCGGGGCCACTATCTACCCCCCAACCAGTCCTCCAAACGTCGGCAGAACCTGGCAGGGAGAGGGAAAGGACACAAGGTGTTGCAAGTCATAAGCCAAACCGTAGAAAGCTGCCACCACCTCCTTTCCGGGGTCAGCCCTAGAATGGGGTCCAAAGAGGAGAAATCCAACAGGTAGATGCACCAAGGGTCAGGCACCAGTTTAGCTTCTCTGGCAAAAGGCACAAAATACAAAAGGCAAAAGTCATTTTCCAAATTTATTGAAAAAGCCACTTACAAAGTAAAAGCTTGCACATTTCTTAAAAAGTTACAAACAGAAAAATAAAAACATTGTACAATACGGCTAACTAAAACATACTCACAAAGCATCAGTAGTTCAAAGCATAGCAAGAAGTCACAAAGTCTGTTCTTTTGGTCAAAGCTGTGACGCATGAGAGAGGAAGGGGGTGAAGATTCACTTGGGGCAACGCCATTATTCTAAGAGGCAGCATTTCCAAGCCTCTCTCTCTGTGAATATTGAATAAAAAGCAGTTGGTAAGAACTTTTCCTTGTCATATCAGTTCCTGCCGTCCTGCCCTGGAGGTTGGATCTTCTGCCACCTGACAGCTCCTATATGAAGTGAGGCAAACAGAACTGTACATAGTATTCCAGATGCGCTCACACCATAGATTTGTCTCATGACATTTGTGTATCAACAGTTTTAACTTCAGTTCCTTTCCTAATTATGCCTACCATGCAATTTGTCTTTTTCACAGCTACCACATGCTGGGCCAACATTTTCATTAAGTGACCTCAAAATCTCATCCCTGCTCTGTCACAGCTGACCAGTTCAGACCCCATAAGTGTGTCCGTGAAATTAATATTCCCCCCCCCCTCCTTAACATGCATTTCACTTTACACTTCTTCCATTTGCTCACATCCCATCAGGGAAAGGGATTGGGGAACATTTTAATTGGACATTTTCATAAGAACTTAAGTCCTCGTCGTAACACCATTTCCTTAAATGCATGGCATTTCGCTAAGGCGGCATCGATATATGATCAAGAATAGGCAGCGAATAGAAATGGCAAGTGTTCCACAGGGGATTCTCTCAATACACAAGCAAGTGACGTTTGCTTGTCATATAGCGAACGGAGTAATTTGATGCCTCTCTGACATCAAGGCGAAGTACATTTCAAGGAGATGATCCATATCAATGGCTGGCTGCCGAAAGCGGGCAACTTCTAAAAGGGCAGCAAATAAATAAATTAGCAAGCATTGAGTAAAGTCACCTCTTGAAGTCAGACATCAAAGAAAGTTGCTAATGGATGTGTACACGAGATATATAAAGCCCTTTCTCCCAGACAAATATTGTTAGTCATTGAAATTTTGTTGGCTTCCCTTGAAATTTGTGCAGAAGTTCATGGAAGCTGGACAAATGTTGCTTTGTTCAAAGCTCTGTGGAAATCTAGTGAAAGCAAGTGGTGCTTTAAAGCGTTTGTTACTGTTTATCACCCCACTCAAAGTCTATGGGTCTTAATAGTGCTTCATTGGGGTGAGATTATGCTCTGATTTCTTTGACAGTCTGCAAAGGGTCAGAGTATTTGTAGAAGAAGAAGAAGAAGAGGAGGAGGAGGAGGAGGAGGAGGAGGAGGAGGAGTTTGGATTTGATATCCCGCTTTATCACTACCCTAGGGAGTCTCAAAGCGGTTAACATTCTCCTTTCCCTTCCTCCTCCACAACAAACACTCTGTGAGGTGAGTGAGGCTGAGAGATTTCAGAGAAGTGTGACTGGCCCAAGGTTACCCAGCAGCTGCATGTGGAGGAGCAGAGACACAAACCCAGTTCCCCAGATTACGAGTCTATCGCTCTTAACCACTACACCACACTGGCTCTTGTAGCTATGTTGGCCCTAAAGATTGGTGTTTAAAACCATGCAGCATCAGCATTAAGATTTCTATAAGAGGCAGAAAAATAATTAAGTTAGGGGTTTGGGGGGGGTTGTGTGTGTGAGCTATTCTTAAGGAACTTCACCACAATCTAAACTTCCCACATCGGTTGCCATACGTCCGAATTTTCCCAGACATCTAAGTGATTTCCACCCGGAAACTGTCGGAATCAAGCCTTCAGTTCAGAGGAATTTGGCCACTCTCCAGGTGCCCGGCTTGAATTCCTTGTTGATCTCCCCCGTCAGCGACTCCCGGCAAGACAAGGCGAGATCCCGGCGATCCTCCACAAACGTGAGAAGGACACACCATCCCTCCTCCCCTGCCATCCCCAGGGAGGGGAGAGAGACAGACAGAAATGTATTTACATGCCTTTATTTCTGTCTTTCCAGCAGTACAGAGAAAACATGTCTGCACTCTCTCAACACCAACAGCAGAGAGGGAATAACTCCTCCCATGTACTTCCAGTACAGGGTCATGTGACACTCTGAGCTAACATCCGGTGCTCAGTGCACAGAATAGACTGTCCCTTGTTCCCACGGTACAGTCCCAAAACATCAACATCCTGTTTGGCTTTCCAGCCATCTGGAGCACTCAGCAGCATTGCTCCTTTTTCGTAACATCCTCCCCCAAAAGAATCAATGCATGTTGCGGTAAGCAAAGCGTGATCCAGAGAAGAAAACAAACAGTTGTTATACTCATAACACTCCCCTGTTGTTTCAGTTCCACCCTTGGAACTCCCCGCCACTGGTTTCCCCAGTGTACCTCTCTGGTTGTCTGGCTTCCAAGGAATGAGTGCATCTGCATGACCTTGGCTAGCAACTCTCTGTTGTGTCTTTGTCTCTGACTTAGACACAGCTCCAACCTGTCCTCGGTTGTGTACAACAGCAACACATGCAACAGCTAAGTTAGCAAACTCTTCTGAGTACCTTTTGGGTGGTTCACCCTTTGTGACTCTCTCAGACCTGCGTATGAGGTGCTGATCCTCTCTGCTCACTGGTTCAGTCTCAGGACTCTTAGGAGAACCAGTTCCAATAGTAAACAGTGGTTCATCCTTCACCTGTGAAGGTCTATCCATTGTGTGAGATTTCCTCTCAATGACTGTGACAACTGAGCTCTCTGAGCTATCACTGTCGCTCTCAGTACCACTGTAATCTGTAAAATCATCATCATCATCTGAATTGTCCTCTGTGGGAAATGTGTGTACTATCACTCTCTCCTGTTCAGGAGCACTCTCTAGAAATTTTGTGAGAATCACCTGACCAGATTCAGACAAAATTACTCTGTAGAGACCCTTTTCATATCCCACAAAAATGCCTCTGGCATTCTTTACTCCACCTGGAGCTTCTGTCCTCACATGAGACCCAAAAACCTTGAAATGGGCAACAGAAGGTTTTCTGTGGAACAGTTTCTCAAAAGGAGAACTTCCCAACTCTTTCGAAACCTTTCTCACCCACGCATAACAAAACGACATTAGGGACTCCGCCCAGAACTCATGTGGCAGATGTGAACTAAGCAATTGCGCATTCATCCCCTTTTGCAATTCTTTGTTCACCCGTACACAGACACCCCTGTTCCACGCTTCCGCTGAAACAGCAACCTTGTGTCTTATCCCTTTCTTCTGCAGGAACCTCTGGAAATCCTGTAAAAGAAAAATCTGCTTCTCATCTGTCAAAAGACAATCAATGTTTGCATCATGCATATTTTTAACCTTGTCACAAAACTCCTGAAACCTTTCCAAGGCTTCCTGTGGCCTCTGTAACACATAAATCCAGACAAAGTTAGAGAAATGATCCACACACACAAGATAAAATCTTGCATTGCCTCTAGATGGTTCTAGAGGACCAATCACATCAGCATACACCCGCTGAAACGCTCTGTCGACCCTGGCCACGTTCTTGGCGCTCGTTTTGGTCACACCTGCAAGAGAAATCAAGTTAGACTCAGAATTACATTCCATGTAATCACTTTGCTCAAAAGTCAACAAATATAGTCCATCTTTCTCTCTGGCAGAAAGATACAACTCTCCATCTTTGAAGATCTTGCAGCTCTTATCATCATAGGACAGTTTCAGTCCTTTCTTTGCAATCTGCGAAACACTCAGCAGATTGAACTTCAATTCAGGAACCAAGTAAACATTGTGTATAGTCAGGTTCAGGCTCTTAAGATACACAGTTCCAATCCCGGTCGCCTCCAGCTCCTGACCGTTGGCTTGTTTCACAGCGAAGCTTTGCTTCTTAAACGTCGAAAAGAGCTGTTTGTGTGGAGACATATGAACAGTACAGCCCGTATCGATTATAAAAGAGTGTCCAACATCTGGCGTTGTTCCTTTCGCCATCAGGGCCTTTGCAGGTTTCACCGAAGACTTGGTATGACCTTTGCCTGCTGCCTCAGGCTTTGCTGAGCGGCCCTTAGCTCCTTTTGGCTGGCGTGGCGTCTTGCAGTTCCACTGAAGATGCCCAGCCTGTCCACAATTGTAACATCGGACAACGTTCAAAGCTACAGCATTCTCTCCAGTAGCAACATCAGTGGGGGAATTAGAACTCCGTTCCTCCCTCCCCCTGTCCTTCACCTCCAGTGCAGCAAGCCTGTCGTGTTCATTCAAAACAACGGCAGACACCCTCTCCGCGGTCAAATCTTGCGCCGGAAGGGAACCAAGCTGACTGGCAACGGTTTTGTAAGTCCGATTTAAGCTGTTTATCATCATGAAGCAGAACACTTCCTCCTGTAGACGGAAATTGCGTTCCACCATCTGTTGGCGCAGATATTTCATTTCCGTCAGGTGCGCTTGAACATCTCCATCAGGCGCAAGCCTCAGATTGGTCAGCTTCTCAAAATACAGCAACGCTGAAGAGCCAGCATCCCTCTGATGTGTTCTACGCAGCGTTTCCCAAATCTCTTGCGCGTATTCCAAATCCTGAATATGCACAAGTTGATCAACCGAGACACACAGAATTATAGCCGTCCTGGCCTTCACATTCTGTGATTCCCAACCTGGTGTTGGTGCTTGAGGGATGGGGTTCTCAATCACCCCAAAAATCCTCTGATTCTGCAGCAGGGCCTTCATCTTTACAGACCAAGATGAATAATTGTCATTAGTCAGGGGAGGCGGGTAAGGCAAAGCTTCCCCCTTCTTGGCATCCATTTTGAATCCAAGTCTCAGCTCTCACTCTCGAGCCTGTAAAATCCAAAAGTCTCTTTTGGGCTGTTTACTGTCTCTCTCAGGCAGGCAATCTGCAAGCTGCCTCAAAGTCCTTGCAAAGAAGCGAATTCAAAACAACTTTCGCTTTCCCAGGCTCTGACTGAGCCAGCCCCACGTGTCAGTAACTTTCCACTGTACTGACTGTCGTTGCCTAGCAACTGTGCATACCTTTCTTTCAGGCAGGATTTCTTATCTAGCCACAAGTATGCCTGGTATGCAAGCCTTTGCTCTCAGAGCTGGTTTTCCAAATGCAGCTCCTGTGAACCAGAGATTCAAATCAATCTGCGTTCACACTTCTAGCCCGATATTCAGCATACCTTATTGGGGCTCCGATGCTTGGAAAACACCCCCGCTCGGTGTCCAGCCGTCTGTTCAGCTTCTGGCTGCAATGCAGACATTATCTTCTTTCCTTGGTGCAGAGGATGGCACACGATCCATCAACCTCTCACCTCTCATGCTGATTCCTCTGGATCAGATAACCATCCTCTGCTACCATTTGTCGGAATCAAGCCTTCAGTTCAGAGGAATTTGGCCACTCTCCAGGTGCCCGGCTTGAATTCCTTGTTGATCTCCCCCGTCAGCGACTCCCGGCAAGACAAGGCGAGATCCCGGCGATCCTCCACAAACGTGAGAAGGACACACCATCCCTCCTCCCCTGCCATCCCCAGGGAGGGGAGAGAGGCAGACAGAAATGTATTTACATGCCTTTATTTCTGTCTTTCCAGCAGTACAGAGAAAACATGTCTGCACTCTCTCAACACCAACAGCAGAGAGGGAATAACTCCTCCCATGTACTTCCAGTACAGGGTCATGTGACACTCTGAGCTAACATCCGGTGCTCAGTGCACAGAATAGACTGTCCCTTGTTCCCACGGTACAGTCCCAAAACATCAACATCCTGTTTGGCTTTCCAGCCATCTGGAGCACTCAGCAGCATTGCTCCTTTTTCATAACAGAAACTGCTTCCGACTGCAATATTCTGGCTATGCCTGGGAAATTCTGGACATTTGGCAACCCTAATTAAGAGGTCCCCCAAGACTTTCAGCAATTTTCAAGCGGTCCTGGGCTGCTATGGGGGGAGGGGAATTTGTGATTCACTGTTGTAGAGCAAATCTGAATTCATTCCCAGCAGGAACTCTGCAGCTGCTGGGTGAGACACGCACACCACTAGAATAGACGTAAATGAAATAAACGCCGGAAGAATTCAGGGGAAACCTTTCAACCAGAGTGGCAAAGTCCAGTGGAGAAGTTGGACATGATCTCTTAACATCTGTGCTGCCCAGTGCAAGGATGGAGAAACTGTAGTCCTCCAGATGTTGCTAGAGAACAGCTCCACTGTCCAGGCTAGCTGGAGCTGATAGGAGTTCTGCTGTTTGACAGTGGAATGGTCTCCCTCAGGAGGTTGTGGGTGTCAGGAGCTCACCCTACACTCGAATAGGACCCTGATAGAGACACATGCCCGACTGGCATGTTCTCTCCCTCCTGGTCAATCGTTCGGGAGCTTCAAAAGCTTTATTCAGCCCGAACATCACAGCGACCGATGACAACAGACATCGGCACACTTAGGGATCTGCAGAGTCTTCGCAACTTGCATACCAGACCTCAGCAACTCAGCATTTTGGCTAATCTACTTTATTTACATATAAACACACACAGAGCACTGCAACATGGCTCCCTCTCTCTCTAGCATCAGACAGCAAAGAAAAAAAAACAACAAAGGACAATAGTCCCACTTCACGGAACACAGTAACACAAACATCCTGTCTCCATCACTTCCCACTCTGTGGAGTCAAAACGTACACCTTCATGTGAAAGACAACAATCCCATGACTGCAATCACGGAGCAGGAATTCTAACAGTGGGCTCTCCTTCCTTGGAGGTTTTCAAGCAGAGGTTGGATGGCCATCTGTCATGGATGCTTTAGCTGAGAATTTTGGTGGTTTCATAGCTACTCATGGAAGGGCTACTCTGGATCCTAGCCAGAAAACATTTTATTGACCATCTATCAACACAGAAGGGACACAGGTGGTGCTGTGGTCTAAACCTTGCTGATCGGAAGGTCGGCGGTTTGAATCCCCGCGACGGCGTGACCTCCTGTTGCTCAGTCCCAGCTCCTGCCAACCTAGCAGTTCAAAAGCACGTCAAAGTGCAAGTAGATAAATAGGTACCACTCTGACGGGAAGGTAAATGGCGTTTCCATGCGCTGCTCTGGTTTCACCAGAAGCGGCTTAGTCATGTTAGCCACATGACCCGGAAACTGCACGCCGGCTCCCTTGGCCAATAAAGCAAGATGAGCGCCCCAACCCCAGAGTCGTTCACAACTGGACTTAACTGTCAGGGGTCCTTTACCTTTTTATAAGCACAGAGATGTGTTTCACCTGTGGGATAACGGTGGCCAAACTATATATCCTCATCAGGAGGAAGCTTCAGAATCAGTTCCCCTCTCTCCATCCCATTCTGTGCTTGAAAATAAGTCTACTTTCTCATTCTCTCCAGCCCGGTAATTGGGAGGGACACAGAGGCACCTATCCTCCGAGAAACTCATTTTACACTCCCTTAGCCAGAGACTTTCCAGCTGGCTTCTTCCATCAATTGTGCCTTAAATAAATGTAGTTTACCACAGCGATAGCTCTACTTCCAGCCTGTCTAACGTGCATGAATTTCCTCTTCATTTCCTTTGGCAGCCCTTAGGGCTTTGTTCCTGTCATCCTTCCCCCTCGACTTCCTCATTCCCTTCCATTAGGACGAAGGTGGCTTCTCCTACTGCTTCCCTTCTATTGCTGCTTTCTTTTGCTGTTCCAGCTTCCTCTCTCTCTCATTTTGCAAGCCCACACCCTAAACTCCCTTGACAACTAGAACTGCATCTGCAACAATAAGGCTCTCTGCTTTTCAGGCTTGCGAGCAAAAGAAATTAAGTGATGATGATGATGATGATGATGATGATGATGATGATGATGATTTATTATTTATACCCTGCCCATCTGGCTGGGCATGTAATGTGGGCATGTATCTGTGAAAAGAACATGCAAAATTGTGCTAGTTTAGGGGAAATATAGATATTAGGGAAAATGTGCCTTACAAAAAAAGTGGATATTAGGAAATTGGCATATAAAAATGTGGATATAAGAAGAAATTTGCATTCAAATGCTAATGAATTTTCACGAGGACTTACTTTTTTAAAATGCAAATGGGTGTGGAAATGGGTTTTCTCTCTCCTCGCTCAGTCTCTACAACAACCCTGTGAGGTAGTTTAGGCTGAGAGGTAGTGACTGGCCCAAGTTCACTCGGTGTGGGGCTGTGTGAGTATTTGAACCCTGGACTCCCAGGTCCTAGTCCAACACTCTAAGCAATACAGCGCAATGTCTTGAGATCACTTGCGAAAATGTTCATGTATTCATTTCCCTTGCTCTCACTTGCCCTCGCTTTCCCTTGCCTTAACAAGCTCCGAGTGACATCATCACCACGGAGCCCAATCCTGATTGGCTATGCGGGGTCATCCTCTTCATTCCGTGCTCACTGATTGGATGGTGCCGCTCATGGGGCTGAGCCAGGAAGAAGAAACAAATTGTGTGTTTTTTTAAAATAATTTTTATTAACTGGCCAATCACATCAAATTAAATCACATCACGTAAATTACAAATTACAAAGCCAAATTTTTAAATTTTGTTGGGGGAACCCATACTTCAAGATCCAAAGGGGGATTCAGATCATCTTCTTATTACTGCGTTAATGTCCAAATCAGTCCCAATCAGTCCAAACAAAATTCATAATTCTATCCAGTCTTATCTTGGTGTTTCCACATCATATCTTGTTCATATAATTTCTATTTTTCCTTTACGATCTCTTCTGTTAGTCTCCTTAAGCCGATAAGCAAAATAATAATCCTGTGTGGATTTCCCGTTCCTCCACTAAGTCCAGATGGTTTCCATATATCTCCTTCGTAGATAGCATCACTCTTTCCATCATAAATTTGGCATTTGTCGCTCTTAAGTCCCACCCAGAAGTTGGTCCACGATATGTAAACAACTCTATTTCTCTCTTTCTCCTCCCAGACCCAAGAGCTCCAACAATGCCTCCCAAAATGGCGACGGCATTTTTAACTGCGTCATTCCAAAACTCTTAGCTTTCCAGCTTCATCTTGAAACATTGCTTTGGTTCAAAAGTTTATCTCCACACAGCCTTAAATCCACAGCTTAAGTCCTTAGTTTCTGACTCATTAGGGGAGGGGATTCTTGTTAAATCACATAAGAAAAAGGAAGGCAGGTTTTTTTCCCCTCCCCCCTCAGTCATTTGTCATACCGTATCTTGACGTATCTTCTCGTATTTTATTCTTGTCTTGTTATCAGAGATCTCTTCTGTCAGCAGTCTTTACTCCCCTTTTTCCTTGAAGCATGTGCAATTTATCTCGTCCAAATTGTTTCTTTTGAAGATGCTTGCAACTAGCGGCGCGAATCAGGGACGGCGTCCAGGAGTGCCGGAATCCCACAGGAGGGCTTTGTGCCTAGTGCCCCCACCCCCACAAATTCGGGGGTGGTATAGGGCACAGCAGGCAAGGGCCGTCCCCCCACAATCCTGGGGGGGGGGTTAAGGAGGCTAATTACCCCCATCATAGCCTCCAAATTACCTCGTGTGGGTCGGAGAGATGTTATTGTCAGCCATCTTCCGATGCGCCACCTAGTGGCCCCCCGAAGAAGAAACAAATTGAATCTACTAGGGAGAAACAGCCACTGCCAGCACATAAAGCAGTAGTACTGTCCAGGAGAGTGGGGAGCGAAAATTCCTAAAATAAAAATGGCTTCAGTTTTCAGGGGGAAATGGCTATATCGTATTTCAAAATCAGCACTCAAGAACATTTGACACGAGTGTAAGAATCATGATTTCTCGAACCATTTGCATTCAGGGCCATCACCATTTAAATCAATGGCGGCCCTTAGAGATGCAGGCTGCATAATGCCGTCGTGCAGTAAATTCAATTTATTGAATGGGGCGAAGCAGCGGCTGGCGACGGGGAGTGCTGCTGCAGGTTAAAAATAAAATAGCCATGCTCTGGGAGTTTTTGGCCAGGCACCAGTAAGACAATAAAGATTTATCTGCAGATCCGTCATCCCAAGCAGGGCCGTGGAGCATGCAAAGCAAGGGGATTTATTGATCGCTACGAAATAGCTTACTTAACGCTAAAATGCACAAGTGGCTTTGGAAGATGTACAGTCCTCCCATTCCAGTAAAATGGCTGCAGAAGAGCTTGGCATTGATTTGCATGGCCAGCCTGGCAAAGGAAGCCTCTAATCCATCAGGGAGGAAATGGAGGATGCTGTAAACACATTTCCCTTCCTAACTCTTTTATTTTGCCTCCCTAACACCTCCATCATTAGGCTCAGACCCAGAAACCGGTTCTCCATACAGGTTTCCCCCCAGTATAGCTCAGTGCTTGAAAACATGAACAACCATTGAGCTATAGTGTAAAACTGTGCAAATAACCGGGTTTCTGGGTTCGAGCCTAATATGGCCACCTGTCAAAGATTCTCTAGCTGAGATTCCTGCACTGCAGGGGATCAGACAAGATGGCCCTTGGGTGCCCCTTCCAACTCTACCATTCTCTCATTCCATGTTTTGCATGCAACAGGTCCATGGTTAAATCTCTGACATCTCCAAGTTGAAACTCAGGGGGAATACTCCTGGCTGAGCTGCTGCCAGTCTGTGTAGACAATATTGAGGTAGGAGGGCAATAGTAAGGCAGCTTCCTATGTGTCCCTACTGGGGTTGGCGGCGGCAGGGGGAGAAAAGGTGAATCTGTTGCAGGCTCAGCCCCCACCTCCTCCTCTGCTGCCCGTCCTACGTCTGCAGTGCTTTCTGCCTCTTCTTCCTCTCTCTCACTCAAGCCTATTGCTTGCTCAGCATCCAACCATTCTGCCCCTGCCCTTCAATATAATAATAATAATAATAATAATAATAATAATAATAATAATAATATATTTATACCCCGCCCATCCGGCTGAGTTTCCCCAGCCACTCTGGGCGGCTCCCAATCGAGTGTTAAAAACAATACAGCATTAAATATTAAAAACTTCCCTAGACAGGGCTGCCTTCAGATGTCTTTTAAAGGTAAGATAGCTGCTTATTTCCTTCACATCTGAAGGGAGGGCATTCCACAGGGTGGGCGCCACTACCGAGAAGGCCCTCTGTCTGGTTCCCTGTAACCTCACTTCTCGCAATGAGGGAACCGCCAGAAGGCCCTCGGCGCTGGATCTCAGTGTCCGGGCTGAACGATGGGGATGGAGACGCTCCTTCAGGTATACCGGACCTAGGCCGTTTAGGGCTTTAAAGGTCAGCACCAACACTTTGAATTGTGCTTGGAAATGTACTGGGAGCCAATGCAGATCTCTCAGGACCGGTGTTATGTGGGCTCGGTGGCCACTCCCAGTCACCAGTCTAGCTGCCGCATTCTGGATTAGTTGTAGTTTCCTGGTCACCTTCAAACATAGCCCCACATAGAGTGCATTGTAGTAGTCCAAGCAGGAGATAACCAGAGCATGCACCACTCTGGCGAGACAGTCCGTGAGCAGGTAGGGTCTCAGCCTGCGTACCAGATGGAGCTGGTAGACAGCTGCCCTGGACACAAAATTGACCTGTGCCTCCATGGACAGATGCAAGTCCAAAATGACTCCCAGGCTGCGCACCTGGTTCTTCAGGGGTACAGTTGCCCCATTCAGGACCAGGGAGTCCCCCACACCCACCCACCCCCTGTCCCCCCAAAACAGTACTTCTGTCTTGTCAGGATTCAGTCTCAATCTGTTAGCCGCCATCCATCCGCCAACTGCCTCCAGACACTCACACAGGACCTTCACCGCCTTCACTGGTTCCGATTTAAAAGAGAGGTAGAGCTGGGTGTCAACCTGTCTCCAGTGTCCCACCACCACTCCCCTGGGTCGGAGCCTTCCTTTTCTTAGACTTCCCTAGGCGGTTCTCTGGCTGCAGCCCCCCTCCCCCCCTCCTCATTGTCCAGCCCGTCCCCGACAGCCAGTTACTGTCTGACCAGCCAGTTTACATCATCCCACATTGCTAGTTCAACTGTAAAAACCTCCTGCAGCAATTCAAAAGCCAAATTACAAAAGAGCGGTGATTGCAGGTGAAAAGACCTGTGGATGAGCCCTCGGCTCCTTTCCTAAATGGTGAAAGCCCGCTGTCTCTCCGACAAAAGGCTAGCAACGGGAGAAGACCCGGCTGCCGCTCACCTTCCCAATTTTTCTGAGATGAAAATTAAGGCCTTTCATGACAAACTCTGTGGGAAGCTGCCCTCCGTTTTGTGTTTGGCTTGGGTACACTTTTGAGACAGCTGCAAGGATATCGGGACTAATTGGCATGCCTAAACAAGGTGCACGTGTGTGAATCTATTTTTGTTTTATTTATTTATTTTTTAAAAAATCACATTTTCTCCAAGGAAAAATAGTTAAGGTCTGTATCCAGGTGTTCTCGTTGCCACAGGTGGTGGCAGGGATTTGGGCCCCGATCCAAACAAACAGAAACCTTTTGTCGAGAGAAAGTGCGAAGAGGCGCATTTTTCTCCCAATCTTCATATCGCTTTAACTCGCAGGGATCCAATGCAGCTGAATATTGGAAGACTTGGGACAGACGAAAATAAAGGACTACTTCATGCACCACATAGTTAAACTGGGGGACTTGCTCCCACAGTGGTGGGCATCAACTTGGGTAACTTCCTGGGGCAAAATCCTGGGGGAGAGGGCTATCAATGGCTTTCAGCCATGATGGCTACAATCTGCTTCCACGGTCAGGGGTAGTACGTCTGTGAATACCAGTTGCTTGGGAATTGCAGGAGGGCAGAGTGTTGTTGTGCAGAGATCCTGCTTTCAAGCTTCTCATAGGCATCTGGGTGCACTGTGAAAACAGCTGTCGACCAACTCCATCTGGTACGCAGGCTGAGACCCTACCTGCTCACGGACTGTCTCACCAGAGTGGTGCATTCTCTGGTTATCTCCCGCTTGGACTACTGCAATGCGCTCTACGTGGGGCTACCTTTGAAGGTGACTCAGAAACTGCAATTAATCCAGAATGCGGCAGCTAGACTGGGGGCTGGGAGTGGCTGCCAAAACCATATAACAGCGGTCCTGAAAGACCTACATTGGCTCCCAGTACATTTCCGAGCACAATTCAAAGTGTTGGTGCTGACCTTTAAAGCCCTAAACGGCCTCGGACCTGTATACCTGAAGGATCATCTCTACCCCCATCATTCAGCCCGGACACTGAGATCCAGCTCCGAGGGCCTTCTGGCAGTTCCCGTGCTGCAAGAAGTGAGGTTACAGGGAACCAGGCAGAGGGCCTTCTCGGTAGTGGCGCCCACCCTGTGGAACGCCCTCCTGTGAGATGTCAAGGAAATAAACAACTATCTGACTTTTAGAAAACATCTGAAGGCAACCCTGTTTAGGGAAGTTTTTAATGTTTGATTCCATTTTTAACATTCTGTTGGGAGCTGCCCAGAGTGGCTGGGGAAACCCAGCCAGATGGGTGGGGTAAAATAAATTATTATTATTATTATTATTATTATTATTATTATTATTATTACACTACAGGATGGGCTTTGGGCTGTTATGCTTTTAAGGGGATCAGACAAACAGATGGAGGCAATGACGTACCATGGGTTGCCAGTGCCCCGAGCTGCCCTCAGGCACGGCAGTGCATGCGTGCGACCGCTATCCGTCCTCCCTCCCTCAGGGTCTCCCTGCGCATTTACCTGTATCATTCGCCTTCGCTATGGCGCTGTTTAAATGGGGGCTGGGTATAGGGGGCAGTGGGAGGGAGGGAAATGGGTGGAGTACGCATGCGCATTCAACTGCCTAGCAGTGTCCACATCACCCAGGAGATCGCAGTCACAGAGATGAGAAAAAGAAGAGTTGCTTCCCCATTGTCTGGAGAGGCCACTTCTTGGTTTCCATTTTCCACAGAGCCCAGCAATGGAAGCATACGTCTGCATTGAGGCAGCACTGGATGCTGAAATTTCGTTCCCTCCAATAATTTTGCATGGGGAGTAAGGCTGTGATGGCCTGGGACTAGGACTCGGAGGCAGAGGAGACTCAGGCTGCACTGGATCCTTTGCCTCAGGCATCATCTGAACCAAGACTGGGGCCTGATCCTGAAGGGTCCCAGTCTGCACAGGTTCCCCTGCAACAAACACCAGCTGGGCCGAGTCCGGGGCCTGAGCCTGCCCTGGCTCCAGATGCGGGGATGACCTCGTTGCCTTCAGCTGGGCCATCACTTACAGCTGCTCCACTACCGGTTGGGTCAGGGGAGGCTGAGGCGGCCCCTGGGTCTAGTAACCCACCGACGTCTCCCGAGCTGCAGAGACTAGGGTCTGAGAGAAGGAGAGACCTGAGTACTTGCAGGAGGAGTGCTCTCCTTCGGGCGAAACAGGGAGGTGAGTCGCTGGGGGATCAGGACCGACCGCTACCCTGACAAAGATAAAAGGCTGTCGGACCCTGCCCCAGGTTGCAGGAGCAACATTGCTGTATGCTAGATCCTGCCTGAGATCCTGTACCTGTCCTTGCTTGGTTTCCTGCCTCGTGTCCTGCCTCGGCCCTGTCGGACTGACTCCTTGTGGACTGTATTTCACAGGTTACCCCCGGGGCCAGAACACAGGCTATCAGTGGCTACTAGCCACAATAGAAAATATGGCTGCCAAGTGAGCAGTAATATTCCTGGAGCTAACAGATCCCATGGACTTTGGCATGTTTTATGCAAGGACGAATCCACCCATAGTGTAACAAAGGAGCAGTAGAACAGAGGTGGTGAATCTGCTTCTATTTGTCTGTTGATCTTCTCCTGGTTTTGCCAATCTGATCTACTGCAGAGGTAAGACAGGACCGCCATCCATGGCCAAGCGCAGCTAAAGACAGGTTTATTTGCTGAGATAATGAGATCCATTTTCATATCAGTAAGTGCAAAGGAAAGATGAAACCAAATCTACCAAAGCTGATTCTCCCTGAAATATGTACAGCTTAACTGTGCTGAAAAGCTATTAGTTGGTTGATAGGGATTCACCCTCCCTCTCCCTCCTGCCCCAATCAAATGCCCCACGTGATTTTGGGGGGAAGAAAATTCTTGCAAACTTGGAAGGCCATTTTAAAAATCCCCGCACACGTCCCAAGCGGGTTCAGATATTCTTCTATAATTATTCTGTCCCCTCTTTATTAAGAAAGGAAGAAGCAATTGGAAAAAACATTCCTGTTTACCCATGCATTTGACAGCTGAAAGTTTCTGTTCCCGCCAGCCTTGAAACTATTGCTGTGAGACTGATTTGTTTTTAGTATGCTATTATTTCTAGATGCATTGTTTTAACACTAACATGCAGATAGATAGTCAAAGCTGGAGGGAAATATGGGAGAGTCGTACGTCGAAAATGCTGTCTATAAGAATCAAAGAAAATTATTATTAATTAGTTTGGAGATAGTATTTAACACCAGTCAGATTAAATCAAATAAACAGGGAATATTCGGTGTTATATTGGAGGGGATGCCAGGAAACCGGGAATTATGTTCATATGTGGTAGGGGTGTAAATATGTACAATTTTTCTGGCAAAGGGTATTTAAGGAGATAACAGAAATCACTGGGTTAAAGCTGGCCAAAAGTCCAGAGGTAGCATTATTATCAATTTACGATGGGGTGGAAGGTTCACAGGCTATGAAGGACTTGCGCACAAATTTATTGGCAGTTGCACAAATTATGATAGCCAGGAAGTGGAAGGGGCAAGCAGAATATAAAATGGAAAAATGGTATAAAGAGGTGTGGGATATACCGGTAGCTATTAATGATAAATTAACATGTGCCATTAAGGTAAGACGGGGAATATGCAGGAGAAATTATTTTGAGGAGATATGGAAGGTGTTTGTAGAATTTGTACTGTTAAAATGGAAAGAGGTCAAACCATTGCAAGAGGTGTTGAAATTTCCAGAGTTTGGATAGTTACAATGGAATGGTCTTGGTGGTAGTGTGCACATTTTTATTCTTATTTAATTATTATTATTACTTTGTCAAAATAGAAATAGAAAAAACAAAACACTAACATGCATACCACCCAGGGCTCCTGTATTATAATTACAATAATGACTACTGTGACTTATTTATTTTTATTAATTATTATTAATTATTATTAATTATTCTATAGAAAGTCACAAGCGCATTGAATACTGCAAAAGTTTTAGTTCTTTGGTTGGCATCTGTCTGTCTTGGGAGACAATGGAGGATTGTAACTTTGGGGGTGAAGTGAAAATCATGGAAGGTTACAGTGCCTGCTGGGATGTAATGATGCTGAACTGGACAAGCATCTTGGCAAGGCAGCTACGGCAATGGCTCACCTCTCCAAAAGGGTATGGGAGAATGTGATGCTAAGTCCAATACCAAGATGAAGGTCTACCAGGCTTGCATGCTGAGCATGCCTTCCACCTCAATGCCTTCCATATGCACTGTGTCAGCAAGATTTGGGGCATCACATGGCAGGACAGAGTCTCAAACAAAGATGTGCTCTTCCCAAGCCCACATTCCTGGCCTGTTTGCGCTCCTGTCTCGGTGACGTCTACGCTGGCTTGGCCATCTCGGCGGAATGGAAGATGGCAGTATGCCCAAGGATGAGCTCTACGGGGGAGCTGGCTTCAGGCACCAGGCCCATTGGCAGACCAACTTTGCGCTACAGAGATGTCTGCAAATGTGGCATATCAGTCCCGCCGTGTGGGAATCCCTTGCAGATGACCGCAGTGCCATTATACGTGCTTCATTTGTGCATAGGTGCATACAAGGTGTGACCAGAAAGTTCAGGGAACGGTCAGAGAAATAGGACAGCGAGAACTATCCAGACATACAATCGGCATCAGAAACCCACAAAATGCTCACAATTGTGTACGGAGATGAAGCTGTAACTCAAAGACAGTGTATGAGTGGCAAACCATGGAAGATGACCCTCAGTCTGGCAGACCGCCGACGAGAAGGACAGCGGCAAATGTCGACAGAGTTCGTGAGTTATTGATGTGTTTGTTTGTCCGAATGATGGCGGAAGAATTGCATATTCCACATGAAATCATTACTGAGGTTACTGAGTTGTCTCACCCGCCGTATTCTCCCCATCTGGCCCCCCTGGGTTTCTTTCTTTTTCCAAAACTGAAATCTACACAGATTTCCCAACATTTCACACATCTAAGCTGCTGGGATGAGGGAACTGAAAGCTGTATGAAAAGAGGACTTCTCCAGAAGTTTCCAACAGTTCTACAAATGCTGTCAATGCTGCATTGTATCAGAGGAGTCCCACTTTGAAGGTCTGTAAGGTATGTATGTCCGAATATTTCTCGCTGTCCGATTTCTGTGATCATTCATCGAACTTTCTTGTCACATTTTGTAGTATAGTGATATGATCTTCTGTGCACAAGAAGCAAACATATTGAGCATTGCAGGTAACATTCAGCTAAGTTTTACTGGGTAGATCCATTGTAGCATCCCTACATCACCATCCTATAACCCAGGCCATAGCTGTCAACCGTCCCTTATTTGCGGGAAACTCCCTTATCCCAGCGCCGTGTCCCGCTGCTGTCCTGGATTGATGATGTCCCTTAAATTTCCAGGGTTTCATGCTCGCCCAGCTCAGGAGGGAAGCAGCAGCTCGGGGTCCTCTGCCTCAAGAGAGTGAGAGAGAAAGCGTGCATGAGCTGCCGCGTCTCCGTCTCTCCCTTTTCCCTCTCAGGGGGGCGTCGTGAGGAGATGGGTGGCGGCAGGTGGGCAGGCAGCCCCTCTCTTGTGATACTTCCGCCGCGCTGCCAGGGGAAGCTGGAGGCGGCGGCGGCTGAGGAGGTGGCCTGAGGGAGGAGGAAGAGGAGGGGATGGGGAGGGACGCAGAAGGGTGGCACTTCAGCGGCCGTGGCAGCGCCGCAACCACCTCATGCCGGGCTCGTGGGCGGCATGGGCAAGAGTCTCTCTCCCTCCCTCTCGGGCGGGGAAGGGCTGATGGAACTCATAAGCTAAGCAAAATCCCTTATTTTGGCTGCTGGTCCCTTATTTTCAAATCTGTAAGTTGACAGCTATGACCCAGGCATAGGCAAACTCAGCCCTCCAGATGTTTTGGGACTACAACTCCCATCATCCCTGACCACTGGTCCTGTTAGCTAGGGATGATGGGAGTTGTAGTCCCAAAACATCAGCAGGGCCGAGTTTGCCTATGCCTACTATAACCTCTCCTTTCCATACATATCACCCACCACACTGACAGGCATTTTGCTGGTTATATAATGGTAAACAAAGGGGGCAGGCCATCAGGTTTGATTGCAGTTTCAGTTTGGGGGAAACAGTAAGTAAACTTTTGGATGTGCCTTCCCCTCTGACTGATCAAATCCATCAATTACATAGCTGCACTGCACAGCCCATTGGCTCCAGAAGAGAACCATTTAAAGTCAATTGACCTCCTCTGGAGTAAATGGGCTGTAGATTGCAGGCACATCAGTGTCTCTTTGTTGAGCACGAAAGAACAGCTTTTTGCGCTGCTGGGGAGGCGAACGCCAAACAGACAGAATTTCAGGCGCGTCACGTGTGATGCAGAGGGGGAAAGGGGCAATTTGTCAAAGATGACAAACGGAATATAGGGTAAGTCCCAGTTTCTTTCAGAAAGGCCTGCATGTAATGTGTTGCTTGGATCTAAGGAATGCTGGCCTTTAAAAAAAGAAACCCATTTGCAGAGATAAAGCTCAGTGGTAGGAAAGCGAAGAAACGTCCTGGGTGAATGCCTTTTTTAGCTTAGAGAAAATGCAAGTGAGAGGTGACATGATAGAAGTTTGTAAAATTATGCTGGGCATGGAGAAAGTGGAAAGTTTTTATCCCCCCTCCCACAAGACTAGAACTCACGGACATCCAACAATGATGAATGTTGGATGATTTGGGACAGATAAAGGAATGACCGCCACCCACATTAAATGGAGGGCACTCTTTGCATGGTTGCGCTCAGCCCCCTGGACCCTATGTGGCACCATTAACACAGGCTTGGCATTGCCTCCCCCCAGGTGGGATACCTGGAGGTCTCCACCTACCTCAGCCAATTGCCCAATCCTGCCTGGGGAGGCGTTGCCAAGGTGATCAGGCCAGGTAGGGGGAGAGACTACTTGCCCACACAACAGGGAGAGGCTCTTATCTGGGAATCGTCAGTTGGCTCCAGAGCTTCTCCCCCCCCCCCCACTCATCCTCAGTTAAGACTTCTTTTGCAGGTTAACCTTTTCTCCACAGGTACGCGGGTGCTGCTACGTTAAGGTTGCTGTTGAAGGGCCGGAAAGGAATTCTCCTGCATTGGCATGTTTGCCTTTCCCGTAGCAAAACGTCACAACTTTGGCGGTATCGGGCTTTGGCCGGAATCCTTTAGTCTATCTTCCCTGAATGGGGGGGGGGTGTGCAGCGGTGACCCATGCCCCCCCTCTTTGTGGCGGTGATACCAGGGTTCCCTGTTAAAGGGGTTGTTTGAGGGGAGGCTCTGGCCATACACCTAGAGGTCGTCGTTGCTCTCCCCTGCGACAGCGGCGTAACAGGGGCGGGCTCTCTCTGCTTGAACATATGTTCTCCAGAGCCAGACCATCCCCCCCCCCACACTGGATAACCCTGATGTTCCCCAGATCCCCGGCGGGGACTGTGAGGGATAAACTATTGGCAAAACCTATTTGGTGTTTCGCAACTTTCTGACTAGTTGCAGGACCTTAGCCCAAACCTAGCAGAGTAAACACAGAATCCATGGAAGCAATTAGCGACTTGGCTGCAGACAGGATAGACGAAGCAGGAACCAGGAACTTGTAGTTAGGTGTTTATTATATAGAGTGGACTATTTACAGGAACAGAACACGGATCTTATGCTAGCTGTCTCTGATACGACTCACAACTCCTACACTGACACACAGAACTCTGAACTAACACATTCCAGTTAGTAGGCCATTAATTATCTCTCCCTTGAGAGAACTTGACCAATCAGGGAGTGGTCTCCATGTCTCTGTTATCACCAGGCAGACTTACTCCTTCAGATTGCCTTCTGGCTGTCTGCCAAACCTTAATTGACTCTGTGTGAGTAGCTGCACGTACACAGTTTCCCAACATAAACGCCCAGTGCCTGAGCCAAGGTCTACCCACATCTGAAACATAGTTTGTGGTTTAAGTTGTGGCCAATTTTAATCCCATAGCACGTTGTCTTGAGTCATTATTCCACACGGGGGCCGCCCAGGGTTTGAGGGACTCCGCCTGTCCATGCAAAGGATTTCTTCATGCAGCACACAGTTAAACTGCTGAACTTGCTCCCACAGGAGGCAGTGATGGCCACAAACTTGAATGGCTTTGACAGAGAATTCAACAAATTCGTCGAGCAGAGGGCCATCCATAGCTGCTGGTCATGAGGTCTCTGCTCTGCCTCCAACTGCTTCGGCCTCCTTCCAGTTGCTATAAACCGCTGCATTTAGGGAAAATATACAAAACTAGTTCAACTATATGTTGGAAGTGTAAGGAAAAGGAGGGGACATTTTATCATAAGTGGTGGGATTGTAAGGTAGTTAAAAAATTTGGGAAATGATATACAATGAATTGAAGAAAATGTTCCATTTAACATTTGTTAAAAAAACCTGAAGCATTCCTATTAGGGATTGTAGGGAAAGATCTGCCAAAAAAGCTGAAAAACATCTTCATGTATGCGACAACGGCCACAAGAGTTTTAATGGCACAAGGATGGAAGACTGAAGAAACCCCAACTAAAGAATCATGGCAAGAAAAATTGATGGACTATGCAGAACTGAAAAAAAATTTTTTCCTTCCAGTAGCACCTTAAAGACCAACTAAGTTAGTTCTTGGTATGAGCTTTCGTGTGCATGCACACTTCTTCAGATACACTGAAACAGAAGTTGCCAGATCCTTCTATATAGTGAGAAGGTGGGGAGGGGTATTACTCAGAAGGGTGGTGGGAATGGGTGATTGGCAGATAGCTGTGATGAGCCTGTTGACGACTCTTAACGACTGCAATAGGTCTTACAGGAAAAAGCAAGGGGTGAGAAGGTGAAAAATGGCTTTGTCATGTATAATGAGATAAGAATCCAATGTCTTTGTTCAGACCAGGTCTCTCCATGGTTTTAAGTTTGGTAATGAGTTGCAATTCAGCAGCTTCTCTTTCCAGTCTATTTCTGAAATTCCTTTGTAGTAATACAGCTACTTTGAGATCTTGTATAGAATGTCCTGGGAGATTGAACTGGCAAAACTGACATACAAGCTATGGGACAAGGATAACTGTGACTTTAAAGATGAATGGGAACCCTTTACAAAGTATCTGAAGACGCAACAAAGCGAACTGGACTCCTTGGCTGGCTTTGAATAAACATTCACAAACTTTTTATTGATAATAATCAGCTAAGTAGTTTGAGGATCTATACAACTGTGCAACATGCAGAAAACAGCATTTTTAGAGAAATCAAAGTCTGGAACTGAGGGAAGTCGGGGGGTGGGGGAGGGTGGGTTCTGTGGGGGGAGGGAGGAAAAATGGGGGGGAATAAGGATGATATGTTTCTGGATAATATGTTTTGTTTTAATTTTGAATAAAAAAGTTATTAAAAAAAACCCCACTGGTGGGTGAAAGGGCTCTTGCACTCAGGTTCTTCTTGCTGGTTTCCACAGGCAACTGGGCCACCACAGTGAGGACACGATGCTGGACTAGACCCTGGATGAGTGCCTGGGACCCCTTGGAATGTTGCATAGAGTGCGGGGCACCCAACCCTTTGTAACAACTGGTTACCCAGACCTCATTGCTGGCTGAGAAGGGTCTCCCACAACTGTTTCAGGGCCCCCAAAATGTAGGTTTGCTGCTGCTCCCTAGTGAGGGGTGCCTGTCTCCATTATTACAAATTTTCAGGAGGAAGTTGGAAATGCTTCTGTTTACCCAGGCATTTGGCGGCTGAAGGGATGCTGTTCCAGGCAAGCCTAAAACGATTGGCTGGATTCATGTTTTCAACTGCTTTGAGGATTCTTATTATGTTTTAACTGATTTTAGATGCTTTTTGTCACTTCCAGGTGCCATAAGAAAGCTCCAGAGATAGCGCAGGATAGTGCGCACCCTGGAAATGATCTCTTTCAGCTTCTGACTTCTGGAAGAAGGTACAGGGTTATAAAGACTAGGACTAGCCGCTTGAGAAACAGTTTCTATCCAAATGTGATTTTGGTTTTAAACACAGTGTAAGGAGTCTCTATGGGAGTGTATTGTACTGTATTTAAAAATGGGGTATCAGAGTTTTTAGGGGGTTAACCAGGCTGGGATAGCTGGGATAGCAGGCTTGTTGGGTTTTGAATGTCTTATGTAGATTTTTTCAATTTTGTTGTTCTGTATGGGACAATGACAATAAAGATTATCGTATCGTATCATATCGTATTGCCTTGTTTTGATCTGTTTTTGAATGCTTGCATCTTTTTTTGTTTTAAATGGTGCCTTTGTGGGCCACCTGCACCAGCTTGGGGAGGAATGGCATGATATAAATTCAATAAATAAGTATACAAACCATGGCTTGGGCAGGGCAATTTTAAAGCAGAAAAATACCTGGAGGGGGGAGGATTAAACAGGCTCTCCTTGGCTACTTCCCCTCTACTCTTGACTAACAGAATCACCAGGCTGATTGTGATTATTTTTTTGGGGGGGGTCACCCAAAACTCCTCAAAACATGTAGCCTGAGCCCCAGAACAAAGCCTACGCAAAAGTGTGAAGATATTTTTGTGTTCCTGGGATGGCGTTTCCTATTGTCCTAATCATCCTCGTGTCTGAAAATAGATTTGGGGTTGAAGTGGTTGAAGTTTCCCTTCCCTCTTATGCCATAATTGTTTCTCCAGGCAGATGCAGGAACATCTGATTTCTTATGGGATTCTATAACCATGACAACTGCTTCTAGGGACCGCCTCCCCCCCCATCTTCCAGAGTTGGAACCAGAACTGCTTTCGTTATAAAAGGGTATGTGAGGAAATGAATACAGGTGAGCTGACATTTTAAACAATTTCCTTTTTTTTATTTTTAAGAAATTCTCCTAGGCTCCCAAAGCTATTAAAATCTTCTCTCTCTCTCTCTCTCTCTCTCTCTCTCTCTTGCTGTAAAGAAGGATAACACCAACTTTTTTTAAAGGTCTGTTAAGGGGGGGGTTGCCCTGTCGTGTTTTCTTTTTTTAATGATTCATTTTTAACAATGCTGCTGAAATGGAACCGTCACTGCTTAAATCGCAAGGCCCTGTAAATGCTAATGATGACATTTCCTACAGATGGCATCTTTGAAGCCGGCTCTTTTATATACATTTGAATGTTGGCAAGGCTTTACAAGGGGGAATTGAAAGGGATTAGGCAGAGCTAAAAATAAATCCTGAGGTAGTGATAATTTAGGTTAGTTAGACCTGGTTGTTTTTATCTCACGTGGAAAAAAAGGGGAAAGAAAACCTCATTAAGGTCCAGGAGGCCAGAAGCATCTCTTGCAATTGCCAGCTTCCGCATCGAGTTTAAAAATGAAGTGCCAGTCAGCAAGATTCCATGCTAAATAATTTTAATTTGTGCCCGTCTTCACCGTCAATCAAAATGGAGCCCATAGCTAGACCTTGCCATTGCAGCCACCACATCACTGCAAGGGCAACCCCTCGAGACCTCTTCTTCGTGTTGCCATCCCATCGTAAAAAGCACATTGTTATGTGATGTCTCCAAACAGCAAGAGACTTCGGGGGAGCTGGCAGATAGAATCAAAGAATCTCAAGGTTCAGTCTAACTTCCTGCAATGCAGGAATCTCAGCTAAAGCATCCATGACAGTTAGCCGTCCAGCCTCTGCTCTAAAACCTCCAAGGAAGGAGAGTCACAGAATCATAGAATCTTAGAGTTGGAAGGGATCCTGAGGGTCATCTAGTCCAACCCTCTGCAATGCAGGAATCTCAGCTAAAGCATCCACGACAAATGGCCACCCAACCTCAGTTTAAAAACCTCCAAGGAAGGAGAGTCCACCACCTCTCATGGGAGTCTGTTCCGCTTCCTGTTGAGTGTGTTCCATTTGTAAATTGAGTCCCCTGCTGCTATGGGAAAGCACACCTTGGTTTAAGAACGCTTTGGTTTAAGAATGGACTTCCAGAATGGATTAAGTTCGTAAACCAAGGTACCACTGTAATTAACTTTTCCCCTTTATCCTCTGTATACTGTGTTTTGTTTTATTACTATAGCTGGTGGCTGATGCAAATAAAGATTGTTTTCTGCTGCTCCAGAGAAGCGGACACGGAGCAATGGTTCCAAACTACAAGAAAGAAGATTCCACCTAAACATTAGGAAGAACTTCCTGACAGTAAGAGCTGTTCGACAGTGGAATTTGCTGCCAAGGAGTGTGGTGGAGTCTCCTTCTTTGGAGGTCTTTAAGCAGAGGCTTGACAACCATATGTCAGGAGTGCTCTGATGGTGTTTCCTGCTTGGCAGGGGGTTGGACTCGATGGCCCTTGTGGTCTCTTCCAACTCTATGATTCTATGATTCTATGATTCATTCATTTGCACAATGTGGGTGATGGGTTGGGAAGGATGCAGTGTCATCAGCAGCCAATGGAGGAAGTGAAAGTGGGATCTTGGCCGCGGCGGAAGGGGCCAGTGGTGAGAAGCTGATGCTGGACTCTTCAGCAGCAGCAGCAGCCTGTAAATCATGCCATTGACTTGAGATCTTGAAAGTGACCCCACAAATTCTGCTACAACAGACAAAGGGAGCCACCCATTTGTAGCTACAGCACTGCACACCCAGCCACACTTGGACTGACATCTTCCTACCCAAACAAGGATTGATTTGTGTCTAGTACTGCGCATCGCAAACTTTCTCAACTTTATTCCCATGACTAGCAATTTACATTTGGTCTCATTAAAACTACCAGAAACCCCCCGGGCTAAGTACCTGCATATACCACATGTCTGGCAGATGAAGAAGCTCTTGCACAGTGTAGGCAATCACTTTCCATTTTGCTCAGCCGGTTGAAATATGAAACAGACATCAGTGCAGGGCTACCCGTGATACTTGCTGGCCTGTTTTTCCTAGCTGCATTTAGAACGGTGGTAGCCCCATCGCCAGGCGGTTATGTTGTGTCAGCACCACAGAGCTGCTCCTCACAGGAGTAAAAGGAGGTCAGAGAGGGGCAGGGTGCAGGGGGCAGTGGCAGCAAGGCTGGATCTGCTGCCTTAGGCAATTGTTTGTGCTTCGGGGTCCCCAAGACACCCCAAATAAGAACACAATGACACTTGATTTTTGTTTAAGGCATAATTTTGGCCACAACTTTATTAAAAATACAGCAATGTGAGTGGTTGCTTAGGCATTGGTAGCGACTAACTGACCCCGCATGGGGACAGCTCTGACATTCGCACCCTCCGCGAAGTCAGAAAGGGTAAGTCACCTGGGGAGAGAGACGGGACTGGGAACCATGCCTCACCTCTCCCCAAATGCTCCCAGGGGCTCTTGCATGACCCTAGCCCCTTGCCAGGGGGTTCGGACAAAAGCATGGCGAGCCCCTGGTTTCCTTTAACGGAAAACCCTTGCAGCAGCAGCATTTTGGAGGAGCAGGCACAGCCAAATCCATACCCCTCCACCAACCAATTCCCAAACCAATGCCTAACCGCAACCTTACAAGTTGTGACGATTTGCTATGCAGTAGGCAAAAACCAAATGGCACCAGCCAATCAGCCAAATGGACAAAATTCCTACCAGGCCCCTGCCCCAAAGCAGATGACCCCATGACAGCCATAGCAAGGTCAAGCAAACAGCCTAACATTAGGGAGGGAGGGAGGGTGATCCGAAGCACGCAGCAAAAAGAGGAAGCTTGTCACAAACAGGGCTGTCAATCAATAAATGGCAACATATAAATCTCCCCAGTAACAGCCCGCCCCTGCTTAAAGATGGCCAAACTCTTTTGTCCAGCAACAGTAAGGTGTCTTGTCAGCCCCCACCGCAACACGTGCTCTCCATGAGGGAGAATACGCTTTCACCTCACCTCATGGGTGTGTCGGCCCTGATCATGACGTGTGTGTGTGTGTGTGTGTGTGTGTGTATTCCTATCCTATCCTCATACCGTTCTTCAAATCCTTTATTATTTTATTCACATAATATACATTCTTTACAACAAACAACTCCAAAATAAGCAGACAACTCCAAGATAAAATCATATGTATCAAAACCATAAGTCTGTTTTCATTTACACTGATCTCCTCTCAGATACCTTTACTTGATATTTCTTGCTGCTTTCTGCTTTCCTTATAGAATCTTCATAAAAATTTAACTCTCTTCAATCCTATACCAATCTTTACCAATTTCAATTAATCCCTCCCTCCCCCACAGCCCAGTACTGTCCTTCCCTCCACCCATGTGCGATCTTCTTTACCTACTATTATTTTTGTTATTGTTGTGTTATTCACTATATTTGTTATTCCATCCTTAATATATTATTATCCTATCTCCTTGAGCCTTTTAAACCTCATGGGTGTGTCAGCCCTGATCATGACATGTGTGTGTGTGTGTGTGTATTCCTATTCCTATCCTATCCTCATATCTATATCTATCTATCTATCTATCTATCTATCTATCTATCTATCTATCTATCTATCATTTTTATTAAATTTTCTGTTTTAGAATTTAAAATACTCATTTTACATCCCTAAAATATCAATGACTTCCCTTCTTCACTTCCCATGGTTCATTTTACATATCATAAATCCCTACATATTTTACAAAAACTATACCAATCGGTATTCCATTATTGCATCCATCAAAACCTATTATTGCATCCATTAAAACTTATGTATACTGTTGAATTTGTCTTAATGCTGCCAATGTTTTCAAATGTACACAATTTCCCCCCATATATTCAACAAACATTTTCCAATCTTCTTTAAATGTGTTTTCTTCTTGTTCTGTTATTCTATACATCAGGTCCGCAAGCTGTGCATATTCCATCAGTTTAAGTTGCCATTATTCTTTGGTTGAGACCTCGCTTGTTTTCTATTTTTGGGATAACAAAACATGGGCTGCAGTAGTAGTGTACATAAATAACCTTTTTTTGGCACCTGGGAATTTCAGTCTCAATTATCCCGAACAGAAAGGACTCTGGTTTTGGGGGGAAAGTACTTTTAAACATTTTTTTTCAATTCATTATGAATCATTTCGCAATACTCTTTCACCCTTTTCCAAGTCCACCACATATGAAAGAACATTCCCTCTGCCTCTTTGCATCTCCAGCACTTATCAGATTCAGTCTTATACACATGATGGTGTTTCTTATTATCTCGCCCTTCACCCTAAGGTCCCAAGTAGGTTACGAAAATTAAAACAAAATGTTAAAATCAGTTAAGAAGCAATTTTCAATCACAGAAATTTGGTGGATCCTAAACTGTCAGAGACATCACCTTGCCAACAAAGGCCCGTATAGTTAAAGCTATGGTTTTCCCAGTAGTGATGTATGGAAGTGAGAGCTGGACCATAAAGAAGGCTGATCGCTGAAGAATGGATGCTTTTGAATTTTGGTGCTGGAGGAGACTCTTGAGAGTCCCATGGACTGCAAGAAGATCAAACCTCTCCATTCTTAAGGAAATCAGCCCTGATTGCACACTGGAAGGACAGATAGTGAAGCTGAGGCTCCAATACTTTGGCCACCTCATGAGAAGAGAAGACTCCCTGGAAAAGACCCTGATGTTGGGAAAGATGGAGGGCACAAGGAGAAGGGGACGACAGAGGATGCGATGGTTGGATAGTGTTCTTGAAGCTACCAGCATGAGTTTGACCAAACTGCGGGAGGCAGTGGAAGACAGAAGTGCCTGGCATGCTCTGGTCCATGGGGTCAAGAAGAGTCGGACACGACTGAACGACTAAACAACAACAACAACAAACTGTCAGGTGACAAAAGCCAGAGCAGCGGATTCTCAGATGAAGGTGAGTCCCTCACCTGCCGATCCTCTTGAGATCATTCTTCAGTCCGTGGCCTGTAGCTATTCTTGGGAGCAGAACAGGCCTGCCTCGAGGTCAACTCTCCTTCTTCTTCTTTAGTGATCACTCGTAGCTGAGTAAGATTGTCTTCCATAAACACGGTCTTAACAGTAAGTCCGTAAGTGACTGTAGAGGCCAATTCTGGATCCACACGTCCTTCCACAGTGAGGACATTGGTTTCCAGGCGGGAGTTGATCACGGTGTGGATTTGCCAAGCGTGCCTTCTAAGCCTATGACACCTTTGGCAAAGGCTGTTCTCCAATTGTGGCGCTCGCAGGCCAGTGTTTCCCAGTTGCCAGTGTTTATACTACATTTTTAAAATATTTGCCTTGAGACAATCTTTAAACCTCTTTTGTTGACTACCAGCATTACGCTTTCCATTTTTAAGTTCGGAATAGAATAGTTGTTTTGAAAGACGATAATCGGGCATCTGCACAACATGACCAGTCCAATGAAGTTGATGTTGAAGAATCATTGCTTCGACACTGGTGATATTTGCTTCTTCCAGTACACTGGCATGAGTTCCCCTGTCTTCCCAAGTAATGTGTAAGATTTTTTGGAGACACCATTGATGGAATCTTTCGAGGAGTCGGCGATGACAACTCTAACTACTCTCCTGCTCCATTGATGTCCATTCCCCACTTTATTTAAAAGTTATCAGGGATGACTCACACCCTGGCCATCACCTCTTTAATCTTCTACCCTCGGGCAGGAGATATAGAAGTATAATCAGCCATACCAACAGGCTAAAAAATAGCTTCTATCCATGGGCTGTTAGGCTGTTGAACAAAAAATAACATAGCAAAATTGACTTGCGAGGTGGTGTGTTGTTTGATACGAAATTGAGTGTTTGGGGGGAGGAGGCTCGTTTAATTCATTGTACACAGGTTGTACAATGACAATAAAGGTATTATTATTATTATTATTATTATTATTATTATTATTATTATTATATAGCCCTTGATTTCTTTTTCTTGGTAAATGAGTTTCCCCATTTTCTTTGCTGCTCCCCTTGCATTTGTGAAGTCCTGCTCTGTCCCCTCCTTGCTTCTGAATAGGCCAAGTTCCTCTCTCTCTCCTTTCCTTCTTTTAGGACTCTTATAATCTTCCAGGAGCCACTGAGAGATCTCAGCTAGAATGAAATGGCAGAATCCATCCAACTGGGATAACCGTTCCCTTTGTCAGAGCAAGTCTTTTATGTGAGGCAGACGGAGAAATAAAAATGACAGGGGTGGGTGTGTTTTTTTCCAGTTTCCACCAGACTTAATCACAAGTACAAAAAATAATAATCCTAGCAGGATGGACCTCAGTCCTTCCGGCAATGCAGCAATTGGCTTAGCCAAGCTCTCTCACCCATTTCTCTATCATTTCAGAAGGGCTAAGTCCCTCAGCAAAAACGCCAGTAGCTACAGGCTCATGAAAGACCCAACTAATGGCAGGTTTTTAACTAGGTGAAGTCCAGAAAGTCTAGGTTTTCATGTGCATCTAATAGTTGTTAGTATTTCACTCCTGCCATTGCAAGAGTCCTCTGATCCTATTGTTTACTTTCTGTTCCGTGAGAAAGGAAGCCTGTCTGTGTGACTTCTGTCTCTGGTACTATTGTACTTTTTCTTTCTGCTCTGTCTTGCGATGAGACAGGATGCCTGTATGATGGCTGCTCCTCTCATAGGTGTTTGTTATGTTCTTTAATCTGTAATTAGTAGAAATAAAGTAAAAGGTAAAGGGACCCCTGACCATTAGGTCCGACTCTGGGGTTGCGGTGCTCATCTCGCTTTACTGGCTGAGGGAGCCAGCGTACAGCTTCCAGGTCACGTGGTCAGCATGACTAAGCCACTTCTGGTGAACCAGAGCAGTGCACGGAAACATCGTTTACCTTCTCGCCGGAGCGGTACCTATTTATTTACTTGCACTTTGACGTGCTTTCGAACTGCTAGCTGGGCAGGAGCAGGGACCAAGCAATGGGAGCTCACCACGTCGTGCAGGAGTGTTCCATTAATAGTCACTTGGGAAGAGAAATTCATGGGCAGAGTAAAGAACTGAAATCAGGGCCAATGCAAGTCGCTTTGCTGGGGGAGACAAAGGACAGAATCATGCCCCCTATGTTCCCTGCGCAGACCCTCCAAGTGTCCCTATTTTCCAGGGACAGTCCCAGATTTACAGAAGCCATCCCAGTTTCTGATCTGATCCTGGAATGTCCCGTTTTTCCTTAGGACATCGGTTCTCATACTGTGGGTCGCCAGATGTTGTTGGACTACAACTCCCATCATCCCTGAGCTCTGACCTTGCTAGCTAGTGATGGGAGTTGTAGTTCAACAACATCTGGCGACCCACAGGTTGAGAAAGGCTGCCTTAGGACATTCCTATTTTCATTGGAGAAATGCTGGAGGAGATGGAGTTATGTGACCCCTGAGCCAAAGAGATACCGTATTTTTTGACACCCCCCCCCCATGTATAAGATGACTCCTATTTTGGGGAGCCCATAATTAAGAAATTTTAAAATTAAGCAAGTTGTTGAGCTTCTTTTGTAAGTTCGCTGAGCTGTTGGGCAGCCTTTTGATGATATGGTGGATGGAATTGGCGCTGTAATTCCCCTCATACTGGCACTCACCAAATACCCTTCTCTTTGCCAACATTCCCTGCTACCGCTGCAGCACCAGCCCTCGCTTACTTACCGTATTAACCCATGTATAAGACGACCCTCAACTGATTTCAGAAAAAAGGTCATCTTATACATGGAAAAATACGGTAAGTAACTAAACAACCTCTAGAAGACATCTGAAGGTTATAGGGAAGTCTTCTAATGTTTAATGTTTTATTGTGTTTTTATATAAGTTGGAAGCCGCCCAGAGTGGCCGTCAGATGGGTGCGGTATAAATAATAAAACTGGTGTTGTTGTTATCAAGGAATAGGATGTCCCTATTTTCATCAGAGAACTGTTGGAGAGTATGTCCTGCACAGAAGTCGGCTGAATTGTACTTCCACCCTGGCAACAGAATATTATTATTATTAGCTTTGCTCAGTGCTTTTCTCTGGGGGTACGCAGGGGTATGCGTATCCCTAAACATTTTGTGTTGCCCCGACTGACCAATGGACAGACAGACTGATATGCCAGCTGTCTCCGCAGTATCAGTGTGGATGAGAGCTCCATCGTTCTCCTTGCTGGTGGCTTATGGTGAGATCTTGCAAGTTCTCACTGGAAAACAATGGTGCTGTCAGTGCAACTCCTATGGTGGCAAGGCAGGTGGGGCAGCCGCAGGGGTGCCACCTATTGGGCTTCCATCACTCGAGGCAGTTGCCTCCCCTTGCTTCCAAAGAATTGATGCTTTTGAATTATGGTGCTGGAGGAGACTCTTGAGAGTCCCATGGACTGTAAGAAGATCAAACCTATCCATTCTTAAGGAAATCAGCCCTGGGTGCTCACTGGAAGGACAGATTGTGAAGCTGAGGTTCCAATACTTTGGCCACCTCATGAGAAGAGAAGACTCCCTGGAAAAGACCCTGATGTTGGGAAAGATGGAGGGCACAAGGAGAAGGGGACGACAGAGGACGAGATGGTTGGACAGTGTTCTTGAAGCTACGAAAATGAGTCTGACCAAACTGCAGAAGGCAGTGGAAGACAGGAGTGCCCGGCATGCTCTGGTCCATGGGGTCACGAAGAGTCGGACACGACTAAACGACTAAACAACAACAACCTTCGCAGCAGCAGCAGTCCCCCCAGACGTGGCTGGCATATGCTCCAGGGCCGTTTGTATGTGCACAGATGTTCCACGAGGCAGGCACAATCTGTACTCGCAGAAGCATTTTAGAGATCGTAGCCCTGGCGAGCGTGGCGTGCAAACCTTGAGTCCTCCCGGGTGAAGGACAGCAAAAGGAGCAGTGCCCAAAATAATTCAATTGGCAAAGGACCACCAGTGGATGAGCAGTGCAGTTCTTGCATCTTTATAATCAGTAGCCCTTCGTAAGTTGGGGATGCCCACAGCATACATTTAAAGAGCATGACTGCCCCCAAGAATCCTGAGAACCATAGTTCATTAAGAATCAGGGCTGTCTTTACTTGGGGGTGCAAGGGGTGCAGGGCATCCGGGCACAGGAATTCGGGGGCAGCAGCAGGTGCCCGCCGCTGAAACGACATAAGCTCTTAACTATCTAACTCTTATGAAATCATAATTTTGATCAAGCTAGAAAAACAAAATACATATATACCTAGGTATTGCCGAAATGTATACCTACTGTTTCACTAAAGGACTTTCGACTTTGTGCGCTCATTTACCAAAGACGCGCCGTGCCAGCGGCAGCGCTTGTCAGACTCAACGACGCCGTGCACACAAAATTAACTCTTACAATAAAAGTTAATTTGGGGGCTAAACTAAATTTGTGGGTGCTGGGCGGATCTTTGCACCCCAGCGGCGCATATGCTAAAGACTGCGCAGTTAAGGATGCTGGGGACTGCAGGTCTGCAAGGGACATACTACAGTTCCCAGGCTTCTTGGAGGAAGCTATGTGCCTTTCTCGCCCTGATCTGGCCGCAGTGATCCATGCGACGGTCACCTCCAGGCTTGATTATTGTAACTCGCTCTACGCTGAGCTGCCCTTGAAGCTGACCCAGAAACTCCAGCAGGTGCAGAATGCCGTGGCGAGGCTCCTTATGGGGTCCTTGCTGCAGGATCACATTCACCCAGTGCTTTAACAACTGCACTGGCTCCCGGTGGAGTACAGGGTTAGGTTTAAGGTGCTGGTTTTGACCTTTAAAGCCCTATGCAGCCTAGGACCCACGTACCTATGGGACCGCCTCTCCTGGTATGCCCCACAGAGGACCTTAAGGTCCACAAATGACAACATTCTGGAGGTCCCAGGTCGCAAGGTGGTTAGATTGGTCTCAACTAGGGCCAGGGCCTTATCAGTACTGGCCCCAACTTGGTGGAACGCTGTGTCACAAGAGACTAGGGTCCTGCGGGACAGAGCTGTTCTGCCTGGTCTTTGGTTTGGACTCAGTCTGACCCTTACGTTGCCCTCCCCTTATGGTCTTGATCTATCGACTACTTTTAAAATGAGGCTGCATTTTAAATTGCATTTTAACCTGTATTTTAAATTGCCCCCCCATTATGTTTTTTACTGTGATTTTATTGGTGTTAGCTGCCCTGAGCCCGGCTCTGGCCGGGGAGGACAGGGTATAAATAAATTTTTATTTTTATTATTATTTTTATTATTATTTTTATTATTATTTTTATTATTATTTTTATTTTTATTTTTATTTTTATTTTTATTTTTATTTTTATTTTTATTATTATTATCATTATCATTATTATTATTTGCTTTAAATGTGCATTGAAAGTGTTTGGTGCAGATTATTATCACTTATTAAATTTGTATCCCACCCTTCCAAGGACAGCAAACACCAACATTCTAAAACAGCAGGATTAAATCAAAACACATTTTAAAATAATTAAATACTTAGAACATCTAACAACCTTTGGAAGCGGGAGTGAAAATCATGAAGCGATATCCAGTGCTGACTTACTATTATTCTTAGCTGTTGTTTATAATATATGAAGCACCTCAAATGAAGATGCATTTCAAGATAACGAAAGATGACAGACTAGAGATGAAGATAAACTCAATTGTGACATGAATTATTTTTTTTCAGATCTATTTGCTTTTTGTGAGATACTGACTGTGCATGGATCTGTATACAGGAACTGGCTTTCATTTTGTTAACTGCACATATGTATGTATGTATTAAATACTGGGGGTTTTTTTACATTTATGTATATAATTTTTTTAGCTCATTCAGGAAAAACTACAAATGAAATATTAATTGTGCAAATTTCTGTGCAGAAACACTTAACAGCGAAAAAAATCACCTTCCCTGTTTCAAGGAGATACACATTTTCTTCCATTAAGATGTCTACAGTGTTGTTGTTGTTGTTGTTTAGTCGTTTAGTCGTGTCCGACTCTTTGTGACCCCATGGACCAGAGCACGCCAGGCACTCCTGTCTTCCACTGCCTCCTGCAGCTTGGTCAAACTCATGCTGGTAACTTCGAGAACACTGTCCAACCATCTCGTCCTCTGTCGTCCCCTTCTCCTTGTGCCCTCCATCTTTCCCAACATCAGGGTCTTTTCCAGGGAGTCTTCTCTTCTCATGAGGTGGCCAAAGTATTGGAGTCTCAGCTTCAGGATCTGTCCTTCCAGTGAGCACTCAGGGGTGATTTCCTTAAGAATGGATAGGTTTGATCTTCTTGCAGTCCATGGGACTCTCAAGAGTCTCCTCCAGCACCATAATTCAAAAGCATCAATTATTCGGTGATCAGCCGTTTTTATGGTCCAGCTCTCACTTCCATACATCACTACTGGGAAAACCATAGCTTTAACTATACGGACCTTTGTTGGCAAGGTGATGGACAGGTCATAGTGGAGAGTTTTGACCTCTCTCTTTCTCTTTCTTTCTCTCTCCCTCTCCCCCACTCCCCCCTTTCATATCCTGAATGCCCAATTTCAAAGGTGAAATCTGAACGTTCACATGGCAATTAGTTAATTGAAGTGCTTTTGTAAGAATTGGACACCCAAATCTCATGCAGTGGTCAGCTGATAAATAAGGCACTCAACTATGGTGAATAATCTTGTCAAATATTTTCCACACATTTGTTTCCACACATTTGCACTGCAGGATTCAGAAAAGTCCCAAATTTCAAAGGATGGTTGTGTTTTGGTTCACATATTGTTTTAGAAAGTGCAGATTTTTGCCTTTCAGTGCTAACGGACAGTGGCGTAGCGTGGGGGGTGCAGGGGGGGCCAGCCGCACCGGGCGCAACATCTGAGGGGGGGCGCGCTAGTCTAGTGGAAGAGACTCGAGTGCTAAAATCCACAGGTTAGGGGGCGCAAATTACTTGCCTTGCCCCGGGTGCTGACACCCCCGCTACGCCACTGCTAACGGAAACAGGTTTCTCTCCCCATTGAGGCATAATCCAAAACTACTTCTTCCTCATTTGCAAAAGTAAGAAAGGGTTGCTCCTCAGTGACCCAACCTTCTTGCATTGCAAGATGTTTCCAAGGAATGCTTCAATCTCCCAGGACATTCTACACAAGATCTCAAAGTACCTGTAGTTGTCTTATTACAAAAGAATTTCAGAAGTAGACTGGAAAGAGAAGTTGCTGAATTGCAACTTACTACCAAACTTAAAACCATGGAGACACCTGGTCTGAATAGAGACATTGGATTCTTATCTCATTATACATGATAAAGCTATTTTTAGCCATCTTACCCCTTGTTTTTCCTGCAAAACCAATTGCAGTTGTTAAGTCAACAGGTTTACCACACCTATCAGCCAATCACCCATTCCCACCACCTGTCTGAGTAATGCCCTTCCCCACCCTCTCACTATATATAAGGGTCTAGTGACTTCTGTTTCAGTGTATCTGAATGAATGAATTTTATTATTTCAGTCACAGACCAGTTCTAGCCCACATACAATATCAAGGAAGTCATAAAACATGATAGGGATACATTTGAATTTGCAATTAGGTATAACAGGGACAATACAGATATAGCAACAGTTAAAACTTAGTCACTAACATATAACCTAAAATTATCATTTAAGGCCTTAATCATTATGATAGCACAGCTTGTTCCCTAAGTTTTATGACAATTGCACAGAATTTGGCTACCCTTAACGTGATCTCAGGATCTTTGTCCTCTACCAGTGATTTTAAACATTGAAGTTCAGATTCATTTGGAGATTTTTGCATAGCAGGGGTATTTTATTTGAATTGACAAACATTTAGTGTATCTGAAGAAGTGTGCATGCACAGGAAAGCTCATACCAATAACAAACTTACATGGTCTCTAAGGTGCTACTGGAAAGAATTTTTTAATTTTGTTTCAAGGAACGACAGTTCTGCTGAGTTGATCTGGCTAAGAGAGAGGGGAAACTTGGGCTCCTCGCCTTGTAATTAAAATCCACCTCATCTTTTTCAAGTTTCTTCCTGAGAAGCTTGTCGTTCAATGCATTTTGGAACCAAAGTACTCAGATATTAAGTCATATTGCAAAACGGAGCATTCTGACGTGTTAATTATTAAACAAAGCTTTCATCCTTTCAAAGAACACTATTAATCATGTTAAAAGTCTCCTTTTCATGTTTAAGGAATATAAAGTCTTCAGAGGTAATTGAATTTTTTTAAAAAAATCTTACTAAGAATTTTGTTTTGTTTTGCATTGCGCACCTCCCCCCCCCAAAAAAAAAATCCGCCCCAAACCACTTCATGTGATTGACTGCCAGAATAGCGCAGTGGCATGCTCCTACGTAAATCTAATTAAAATATTGAACACAGCCCAATTAAGAGCTATTCCCTTATAGCAACTTTTCTCTATTCAACTGAGCCAGAAAGCACCAGCTGTGCGAGATGGAAGGCTTTTTATTTATTTATTTATTTTAAAAAGATTGCAAAGAGACAACCATTGGCTCAAATGGTTCCCAAACTTCTGATAGCTGAAGCACGATCTTCCCTCCCGCCCTTTCCAGAATTAAAATTAGAATCACACTTCAATCTGACACCTACAAACATGCCAGGGGTGTGATAAGTCAGAATCTCCTGCCTTCAGAGGAGCCCAATCTGCTGTGCTGCTACATGAAATTCTGGCCTCCTAATGGGAAGAAGGGAAGTCCAGAACTCACGCAGAGAAGCAAAGGACAGCCTCTTCTGCGGATTGATCATCTTCCAACCGCTTTGCATCGAAAAGGACTGAATGCATGCTCCCGTTATAAGCAGTGCAGAGGCAGCGGAATTCAGGCTGTACCAAAACTTCACATTTTTGAAGTATTCTTTCCTAACAACTCGCAACTTATGAACAGACTGCTTACAGATACAGACTTTGTTTAGATAAATACAGACCCTCCAAGTGTCCCTATTTTCCAAGGATATCCCTGATTTAAAGAAGCTGTCTAGATTTCTGATTTGATTCCGGAATGTCCCACATTTCCTTAGGATGTCCCTATTTTCATTGGATCAATGTTGGAGGGTATGGAGTTATCTGACCCCTGAGCCGTCTGAAGGCAATCCTTTATAGGGAAGGTTTTTTAAATGTTTACTTGTGTTTTCATATATGTTGGAAGCTGCCCAGAGTGGCTGAGGCAACCCAGTAAGAGTGTGGGGTACAAATGGAAAAAATGTCATTATGGAATGGAACGTCCCTATTTTCATAGGAGAAATGTTGGAGGGTATGTAAATATGATAACATCTGGAATGAGTTTATACAGAATGTAGCAGGCTATTGAAGCTCCAATACTTCGGCCACCTCATGAGAAGAGAAGACTCCCTGGAAAAGACCCTGATGTTGGGAAAGACTGAGGGCACAAGGAGAAGGGGACAACAGAGGACGAGATGGTTGGACAGTGTTCTCGAAGCTACCAACATGAGTTTGACAAACTGCGGGAGGCAGTGGAAGACAGAAGTGCCTGGTGTGCTCTGGTCCATGGGGTCACGAAGAGTCGGACACGACTAAACCACAACAAACAACATTAACATCTACGTAGGTATTAGGATAGCGACACTATATCAATTTATATAAGAATGTATCGGAGAATCTCATATTGCATTTTTGTCTATACCTCAAATATACAGTGGTACCTCGGGTTACATACGCTTCAGGTTACAGACTCCGCTAACCCAGAAATAGTACTTCGGGTTAAGAACTTTGCTTCAGGATGAGAACAGAAATTGCATGGTGGCAGCGCAGCAGGAGGCCCCATTAGCTAAAATGGTACCTCAGGTTAAGAACAGTTTCAGGTTAAGAACGGACCTCCGGAACAAATTAAGTTCTTAACCCGAGGTACCACTGTATAGTGTTCAGATCAAGGGAAGTAATAGTACCACTCTATTCTGCGTTGGTCAGACCACACCTGGAATACTGTGTCCAGTTCTGGGCTCCACGGTTTAAGAAGGATGTTGACAAGCTGGAAGGTGCGCAGAGGAAGGCAGCCAAGATGATCAGGGGTCTGGAAACCAAGCCTAATGAGGAACGGTTGAAGGAGCTGGGCATGATTGACCTGGAAAAGAGGAGACTGAGAGGAGATAGAATAGGTGCCTTCAAATATCTCAAGGGCTGTCACAAGGAGGATGGAGCAACTGTACATGAAACCCTCATCATAAAAACTTAAAACCATCTTCATCCAAACACAGATCAAATCAAAAGAATACAGGTAACTAATTTACGTTTCTGCATAGGTTTTCCGAAACAAAAAGAAAGTTTTCAGCAAACTTTGGTTGCACAAGCCTAATGAAAATGGCTCTTAGAGAGGGGTGACACACGTCCCATTTATTTCTCCTCTGATCACCATCACTGCTAATGCTCTCGACACAAGCAGACCCTCCCGGGGTGTTAAATGCAGATGAAGAAACACAGGAGGAAACAGGCCTCACCTGATATGCCCTTTAGAGAAAGCCCATAGATTTTGCCCTGGGCCCTTCCTTTGAGCCCCCGTTGGAAAATTCCCCCAGAACCGGGTCACGTGCAAAACGCAACTTCGGAGTCTGCAAAGCACATTCCGTCCTCAGACTGTTCTTGAGCTCGCTAAGGCACGGGGAGTGCTGCAGCGCTAATGAGATGGCCTCGTCCAAACACATTAGCGAGCTTCGCGTCAGATTAAATCTGTACTTCTACGGGTAAGAAGCTTTTTTAAAAAAGGGGGGGGAGAAAGAAGGAAAGACTCTGCTAACAGGCTTTCAGGTTGTACTGATAAAAAAAAATTTCCAACGTGGAAAAAAAGAGAGAGAAGAGGGGCAGTGTCTTCCTGGGAGATGCAGGACAAAAGAAGAGCAGCGAACATTGTGTTTGTGATGGACGTTTTCAAATAGGTTGCTGAGCGGCTTGCCAGAGATCTCGGAAGGCTGGTGGCAAAGGCCCAGAAAGCCAGCTTTGCAATGTCTGCATGAGACAAATTGGCAAAGCCGGCCACAGGTTGCAAGTCAGAGATCCCTCTTAGGCTCTCACATAAAATCATAGAATTGTAGAGTTGGAAGGGACCGCACAGGTCATCTATTCCAACCCCCTGCAATGCAGGAATCCCAGCTAGAGCAACTGTCCTGATGACCTCTGTCCTGGTCCTGTCATGCCCCTCCTCACCTGCTGAAACAAACAGGGCTACCTGGAGGTGCCGAGACTTGAACCTGGGGCCTTCTGCATGCAAGACAAATGCTCGGCCACTAAGCTAATGTGGAAATGAGGAGAACTGAGGCTGAGACTGGACAAATGAGCAATGCAGAGCAACCCAAACCAACAGGAGCTGCCCATCTCTACCACCAGCCTGAAGTGGGTCCTATTTAGCATCTCAGATCTTCCCACATGCATTAACCAAGCCTGTATTATCTTGAGATCCCACTGTGGGATGTGAAACACAAGAGCAGTCAAGTACAACATTCCTAGAGTGAACATGTTTACACATGGGGAGGAACGTTTGTCCAGCCAGCAGGTAAACTTCCTGTTTCCTTCTGGGCTGGGACAGACTCCCTCTGCATGTGGCTAGAGGTGGGCGTGGCCTCACCTGTGCAGGTAACAACAAAAGCACAGGGAAGGGCAGCCATCTCTCTCTATTTTGTCTACATGCACCGAAGAAGCAACATCTGCTTAGCCAAAGATGCCCTCTTGGCTTCCAGCCAAGAGAGGACAAAGGAACTGTCTTCTTATGAGATAGTTTCCAGGTGTATGTTACTTTTCTAAGCTAAGACTGCCTTCTGGGATCCTATTGTGAACAGAATGATATGTGAGTAAACTCTTTTTATAATTTTATAGAAGACTGTGTCGTGTCTTATTTTTTATGAGGGAATAAAGGGGAAATAGTAGTGATGTATGGAAGTAGTGATGTATGGAAGTGAGAGCTGGACCATAAAGAAGGCTGATCGCTGAAGAATTGATGCTTTTGAATTATGGTGCTGGAGGAGACTCTTGAGAGTCCCATGGACTGCAAGAAGATCAAACATATCCATTCTTAAGGAAATCGGTCCTGAGTGCTCACTGGAAGGACAGATCCTGAAGCTGAGGCTCCAATACTTTGGCCACCTCACGAGAAGACAAGACTCCCTGGAAAAGACCCTGATGTTGGGAAAGATGGAGGGCACAAGGAGAAGGGAATGACAGAGGATGAAATGGCTGGACAGTGTTCTCGAAGCTACCAGCATGAGTTTGACCAAACTGCGGGAGGCAGTAGAAGACAGGAGTGCCTGGCGTGCTCTGGTCCAGGGGGTCACAAAGAGTCGGACACAACTAAACAACTAAACAACAACAAGGGGAAAATACCAGAACAGTTATTATAGAGGCTTTAGCGAGCCTGAGCAAATGCATCCGCTGCAAGTTTAAGAGGGGAATGTTACTCTGCTAAATTGTGGAACTTGTTAACACAAGTTGGAAAAGGATATAATCAGACAATATATCTTCTCCTGCATCCCTGAACATTCCCACCCCCACCCCATTTTTTTGGCCACGTTTGCTTGTTGCTGAGTCTGGCAAAGCAGTCAGGAGGAGAGAGAGGGATGAATCATGACACTCGAAGTCAGAGGGAAAAATTCTGAAAAGGAAAAATGTAATTAAGGGATAAATTGAAACGCGAAAACACCTGTGATCCAGTGGCCAGAAATGATTATTTTAGAAGAGGAAAATGATCCTCATCAGCTTAATCTTATTTTTATTCCATCACTCTGGGGGAAGATGAACATCTCAGTCATTTATGGAACATAAAATGAGCTCCTTCTCTTTGCTTTGTTAGCAGTAATGAGTGTTTCGTGGCAGTAAATTTTCATTAGGCGTGCTATCGGTGTATTCTGTGAGCTCTCACGCATGCCTGCAGCATTCGCCAAGGCTTGAAGGTAAACTTAGTGACCAGCACAGTGGGAAACGTTTTTTTTTTTTTAGCAAAAGTAGAAAGGTGAGTGGAGAGATAAGTTTGTTCAGGGCCAGTTCCAGGCTTGAGAAGATTTACGGCAGGAAAAAAGAACATCAGGGCATCAGAAGAGCCTGGCTGCAAGATCAGACCAAAGACCCACCTAGTCATAGAATCATAGAATTGTAGAGTTGGAAGGGAACCCTGGGGGTCATCTAGTCCCACCCCCTGCAATGCAGGAATCTCAGCTAAAGTATCCATGACAGATGGCCGTTCAACCTCTGCTTAGAAACCTCCAAGGAGGGAGAGTCCACAACCTCCCAAGGGAGACAGTTCCAGCTCATACTGTCAGAAAGTTCTTCCTGATGTTGAGTCGGAATCTCCTTTCCTGTAACTTGAAGCCATTGGTTCGAGTCCTACCCTCCAGAGCAGGAGAAAACAAGCATGCTGCCTCCTCCATGTGACAGCCCTTCAGATATTTGAAGATGGCTATCCTATCACCTCGCAGTCTCCTCTTTTCCAGGCTAAACATACCCAGCTCCTTCAGCTGCTCCTCATCAGGCTTGGTTTCCAGACCCTTGATCATCTTGGTCACCCTCCTCTGCACACATTCCAGCTTGTCAACATCCTTCTTAAATTGTGGTGCCCTGAACTGGACACAGTATTCCAAGTGTGCTCTGACTAAGGCAGAATAGAGTAGGACTATGACTTCCCTTTTGACTAAACTACGGGAGGCAGTGGAAGACAGAAGTGCCTGGCGTGCTCTGGTCCATGGGGTCACGAAGAGTCAGACACAACTAAACGACTAAACAACAAAATGACTTCCCTTAGGGGACGCAGGTGGCGCTGTGGGTTAAACCACAGAGCCTAGGGCTTGCCGATCAGAAGGTTGGCGATTCGAATCCCCACAATGGGGTGAGCTCCCGTTGCTCAGTCCCTGCTCCTGCCAACCTAGCAGTTCGAAAGCACATCAAAATGCAAGTAGATAAATAGGTACCACTCCAGTGGGAAGGTAAACGGCGTTTCCGTGTGCTGCTCTGGTTCGCCAGAAGTGGCTTAGTCATGCTGGCCACATGACCCGAAAGCTGTACGCCGGCTCCTTCGGCCAATAAAGCAAGATGAGCTCCACAACCCCAGAGTCGTCCATGACTGAACCTAATGGTCAGGGGCCCCTTACCTTTATGACTTCCCTTGATGCTCTAACCAACTGAGCTATCCTCTTCTCACCATAGCCAATCTCCCACCTTGAGATTCCCAGCAATAGCCGACTGCCTCTGATAGTGGAAACAGAAGAAAGCCATCATGAAATTTTTGCTGGGTAAAATATTACCTTTTCTCAGGATTGTGTGATTTGGGGTGTAAATTGACAACCCCACAATTCTTCTCGGCAAACCCATCTGTTCTGTGCTTTGATCTGACACCTAATCTATCTCCTTAATACCTCGGTAAGTTTTCAAAATATTATCCAAGGCTGGTTTTCACATCACAAAACGCTCCACGGAGAAGGAACACAGCACCAAAGGGACAGGTGTGTCTTCCTGCCACACAAAATTGTTATATTTCGGTCTCTTTCATTCCTGGGGTGGGTGGTGAAGGGGGAAAAGTGTTGTTCCAGGTGTGTATTTACTGCGCAGATTGCTACATCTACGCCAAATCAAATGATAACAGAATGGAAAGAAGCTGTTATTAAACAAATCAGCATATTCTGGGCGTCATCAGTTTTCGTGACACACAGCTCTCTAAAAGCACTCCTTAAAACATCGACCCTGTTATTTCCAACACAGCGGTGCATATTTTGTATGGTTGGATGGAAATGGGATCAAGGGTGGCAAGCTTTGGGAAAAGGATCCCTGCTTTCAGCGATTCTCTTGGGGTTTTAAAGTAAGTGGGGATCGCCGCTGTAGACCCCCCCTCTTTCAAGGGACTCATGATTCCACAGGAACTGCAACCAGGTAAATGGAAAGCATGGAGACTAGTAAGCTGGATCTTTATTTTGTCGCAACAAAATTTTACTTCCAAAATAGCAGAAGAAGCAGCCCTGAGCAAAGGTTGCAACGCCTTTTAAAAGCTCAATTTTCCCCAAAGATCCACGCCCAAAAGCATCATACAAACATCATAACATGTCACAGAAAGAGGTGGAAATTTGAGTCCTTAACTTTGTCAATCAAGATACCCATGAATGGCAAGTCCCTGCTTGTCTTTCACCTTTCGGGCAATTGTTCATATTTTCCATTCATGTTCAATCAGTCATTTCCTTATCTGTGTTGCACATTTCTTTATTTGTGCACGGATAGCTGACGTTTTCTCCCATTTCCTGTTCCGAGGGCTATTTGCAATCTTCTGCTGATATGATCCTTGGAGATTATAGCAACTTGTGGTTTGGTGACCTGGAACCTCTTTGGTTAATATGTGTGATCTTTGGTTTGACTTTTCTTTACAATTAAACCGTTTTTCATACAATTTCTAGTCTTCACTCATGTTTTCCCTGAGCTTTCATTCATAAAACTGGCTGAGAGTAATAACCTCCACTAGTAGAAACCTTCTTTGACCTACCTAGTTTAATAATAATAATAATAATAATAATAATAATAATAATAATAATAATTTTAGTACCCCACCCATTGGACTAGGTTGCCCCATCAACTCTTCGCAGCTTTTACCATATATGAAAAAGTAATAAAACATTTAACCTTAAAAAGCTTCCCCATATAGGACTGCCTTCAGATGTTTCCTAAATGTTATATAATTACTCATGTCCTTAACATCTGATGGGAGGGCGTTCCACAGGGTGGGTGCCACTACCGAGAAGGTCCTCTGCCTGGTTTCCTGTAACTTCGCTTGTCGCAGTGTGGAAGCCACCAGAAGGCCCTTGGAGCTGGACCTCAGTGTCCGGATGAACGATGGTGGTGGAGACACTCCTGTAGGTATAAGGGCCGAGGTTCTGCTTGCAGTTCTTCGCAGAGGAGCTGTTGCATAAGGGAGTTTAAAGTCTAAATGACCACTGGGTCTGATTGGATTGCTCTCAGCAGAGTCTGACATCATGTGTGTGCACATGTATGTGCATTTATTCATAACAGGGGTGACATTGAAAAGAGACAAAAGAGACAAAAGCATTTGCCCATTTGGAGTGAGGGCAACAGAACCCCAGAAACATTACCTTCATTCTGAACTGGCTTCATTTGCCTTCAGTGGCATCATCATACGGTTGAGTCTGATTGGTTAGTATGATGACACCATCACATTCAAAATGCGATCCTTGATTGGGTGCGATTACCATTCCGATTATGTTTCCGAGTGTTGGTGCTGACCTTCAAAGCCCTAAACGGCCTCGGCCCAGTATACCTGAAGGAGCATCTCCACCCCCATCGTTCTGCCCGGACACTGAGGTCCAGCGCCGAGGGCCTTCTGGCGGTTCCCTCACTGTGAGAAGTGAAGTTACAGGGGACCAGGCAGAGGGCCTTCTTGGTAGTGGTACCCACTCTGTGGAACACCCTCCCATCAGATGTCAAAGAAATTAAGAGCTATCTGACGTTTAGAAGACAACTGAAGGCCTGTTTAGGGAAGTTTTTAATGAATTATGTTTTAATGTATTTTTAACCGTTTGTTGGAAGCTGCCCAGAGTGGCTGGGGAAACCCAGCCAGATGGGCGAGGTATAAATAAATTATTATTATTATTATTATTATTATTATTATTATTATTATTACTATTACTATTCCTAGGAAGGAGACCACCCAGTTTCATGAAGTCGGCACCCAAGCAACAACTGATGGCTGGAGAGACCATGAATGTTGCAGGGTGCTCAAAGCCCTGGAAAGCTCTTCCACAGAGAGTACAGCCAGGATAAGGCCATTAGTCAGACTAAGTTTATTAAATTTAAATTACTTGCTGAAAAGTACTGATGAAAATTTAAATTTGTTGCAATTAATTATTTCTAACACTCCTAGGCTTCTCTCGCTCTTTTTGTTAACACGCCTCTGTGGAAGCAGCAGACTTTAATGATCCCTGAGACTATCTTGATGCGATTCTTAAAACGAAGTGGCAAATTTACAATACTAATATCTTTTCTATCTCTCGCCATTAAAGATGCATGTGAGTTGAAGCAGCCCTGAAAACACTCCTAGCTTCTGTAATGGTCAGAAGCCGTGGGATTATTTGCCGAGAATTTCCACCCTAGCAGGTATTCTCAACCTTTGCCACAGTGTTTTTTGCCTAAGCAGTGATCAAAACAGCTTGAATTCCCCCCAAGCACTCGGCCAGTTAGCAATTATATGCTTGCATATTTGTGTATATTTGCACTTTTGCCTCATTCATTTTATCTAATAGTCTACAGCCCATATAAAAGTAATAAGTACATGGATAGGAGTGAACCGGTAGATTTTCTAAAAGCTTTTTACACTGGCTTTCCCCAAGGCTCCTGCTTAGGCATGGGCAGGGGCGGGGTTGGGGTTGGGGAGAGTAGAATTCAATTCAGTTTGCATCTGCAGTCAAAACTACATCATAGACTCTCCTCCCTGGAAGAGAGGGGAGTGGTTGTGGGCGGGAGCCGAGCACCGCCCCTAGCAGGGGGCGTCAGCCCCCTGCCTCCACCTCACCTGGCTGGCGCCCACCCCCCTCGGCAGGCACCCAACCAGGTGCCTCAGAGGGGGCGTGTTCAGCAGCCTTTTGCTGCAGCGCCAGCCTTTCCCCAGCCTCATTCTTCGCCATCGTCTCGTCACGAGTCACCCACCCTCCACACCCTTTGAGTTAGGGCTTAGGTCATTGGCCTTGCTATGGACCTTAGGTTGGTCGCCCTGGTTGTCCAGGGGGCCTGGTAGGAGTTTTTCCATTTGGCATTAGGCTTTTTGGTTTTTTCGCCTACCTCGTAGCAATCGTCACAACTTTTGTGGTATTGGTGGGTAGGTTAGGCATTGGAATAATATGTTGTGGTGTGTCGAAGGGCTAGGTGTGGCCATCGCCTATGCCTTCAATTTTTGGGTATTCCGTTAAAGGAATCTGGCGGTCGTGTATTCTGTCCGATGCCTGCTTGGCGGGAGGCCATAGCACGACCCTCGGTGACATCAGGGGAGAGCCTATAGTTGGATTAGCATCAACTGGCTCCACCTACTGGTGAATAAACCCACTTGTTTTAGAGATCCAATGCCTAAGCCAATACCTTTTCACTGCTGTAATCAATAAAGTTGTGGCCTTTCCTTGCCCATTAACCTTACATCACGTGTCCTTGTGTATTCATTTCACACTGCGGGGGTCGGGTCCTCGAACCACAAATGCACTTTCTGAAACAACATGAGAACTGTGAAGCAGTGATGTAGTCCTCCAAACAAACAATATCTAAGATCTTCTAGGACCTAGGGGTCCAGTGCCAATTTTAAAGGGTAAAGGTAAAGGGACCCCTGACCATTACGTTCAGTCATGACCAACTCTGGGGTTGCGGCGCTCATCTTGCTTTATTGGCCGAAGGAGCCAGCGTACAGCTTCCGGGTCATGTGGCCAGCATGACTAAGCCACTTCTGGCGAACCAGAGCAGTGCACAGAAACGCCGTTTACCTTCCCTCTGGAGTGGTACCTATTTATCTACTTGCACTTTGACGTGCTTTCGAACTGCTAGGTTGGCAGGAGCTGGGACCAAACAACGGGCGCTCACCCTGTCGCGGGGATTTGAGCCGCCAACCTTCTGATCGGCAAGTCCTAGGCTCTGTGGTTTAACCCACAGCGCCACCCGTGTCCGTGCCAGTTTTACGTATAAACTAAACAAGCTATAGCTTAGGGCCCCACTCTCTTGGGGCCCCCCCAAAAAAATATAAAGGGGAAAAAACAAACTGGATGTACATTTCCAAAATATAAGATAAAAAACAAATAAAATAAAACCTACATACAGCAACAGTGTTTTGTGTTGTGTAGGCTCCTATGATGTAAGTAATGGGCCCCACCTGCTAGCCTGCTCCCTAAAATATCACTGGTTGGTTCATTTCTATAAATAGGGTGCCTACATTCTGCATGTGCAAATGGCTTTAGGTACCTCTTAGGTCCATAAATTACCATATAGCATATATTCGACACAAAAAACAGCGACAATTTGTTGTTGACAAAGGACAGCTGGACCTATAAAGGGCCCCATTACCTTCAGTAGCTTAGGGCCTCATCAAACCTCAATCCGGCCCTGTAGGGTCTGGCCCTGTAGGGGTCTTAGTGGACTTAGTGCTATTTTTCTAGAAAAAGAGGTGCCAAACTCAACATGCATGCCTCCCTTGTTCTCTTTTAATGGCAATAGCCTGAGAGGTGCCAGAACAAAAAAAAGCTAAAGCTAGGCTGCATCAACGGAAATACAGTGGTACCTCAGGTTACAGATGCTTCAGGTTACAGATGCTTCAGGTTACAGACGCTTCGGGTTACATACGCTTCAGGTTACACACTCCACTAACCCAGAAATAGTGCTTCAGGTTAAGAACTTTGCTTCAGGATGAGAACAGAAATCACACGGCGGCAGCGGGAGGCCCCATTAGCTAAAGTGGTACCTCAGGTTAAGAACAGTTTCAGGTTAAGAACGGACCTCCAGAACAAATTAAGTTCTTAACCCGAGGTACCACTGTATAGTGTTCAGATCAAGGGAAGTAATAGTACCACTCTATTCTGCTTTGGTCAAACCACACCTGGAATACTGTGTCCAGTTCTGGGCTCCATGGTTTAAGAAGGATGTTGACATCCTTGGTTTAAGAAGGAAGGTGCGCAGAGGAAGGCAGCCAAGATGATCAGGTGTCTGGAAACCAAGCTTTATGAGGAACAGTTGAAGGAGTTGGGTATGTTTAGCCTGGAAAAGAGGAGACTGGAAGGAGATAGGATAGGTGCCTTCAAATATCTCAAGGGCTGCCCAAGGAGGATGGAGCAAGCTTGTTTTCTTCTGCTCTGGAGGGTAGGACTCGAACCAGTGGCTTCGTTACAAGAAAGGAGATTCCGACTAAAAATCAGGTAAAACTTCAACAATGAGAACTGTTGGTCTGTGGAACGGAGGTGGTGGACTCTCCTTTGTTGGAGGTTTTTAAGCAAAGATTGGATGGCCATCTGTCATGGATGCTTTAGTTGAGATTCCTGCATTGCAAGGGGTTGGACTAGATGACCCCCAGGGTCCCAACTCTACAATTCCACGGTATTTACAAAAATGCGTATATTGGAAGGAAATGTGAAGTAATAATAATAATAATTTTTTATTTGTACCCTGCCTTCCCCAGCCGGAGCCGGGCTCAGGGCAGCTAACATCATAAAACTAACACAGTATTCAAAGAACATAAAAACAGGCAATCAATTAATTGATATCATAGTGATAATAACATACACAAATGCATTGAGTATAGTATGGAATATTTTCCTCTGGAAAAGCTGGGAGTGGAATAGCTTGGAATTGTTAGCAGTGAGTCTTTAGAGAGGGAAAGTCTCAGGAGGTGAGATCTCCTCTTTCAAAAGTTTCTGTTCAATAAGAAAAATAAAGACCCAAAAAATAAAAACAAAGTTGTTCACGTACCCTGAGTAATATCAGCATCATCAAACTGTGCTCACCAACAAACGTAGCTTGGCATTTGTTTTCCATTCTCTCATTAAAAAAAATCTATTAAATTGTTAATCATGGTCTGTCTCCCAAGGAATTAATATTTTAATGGTCTAAGCACAGAGACCAAAGCACAGCATTCCTGCTAAGAGCAGGAGAGGAATTTGTGGGTAAATGGAGAAGGAAATAAAACCCCATCGGACATTATGTGTTGTGCACCTTTATAAAATAATGATTGAATCACTTGCAGGATATTTGAAAACAGCCGAAAATGAACCTGAAAGGAATGTTGTTGTTTTACTGCTTTGTTTTATTTATTGACTCATTTTAAAAGAAATGTCTCAACCAGCCTTCATCCTACTGATTCCAGGGTGGTGTACAATAATAAAAACACAATATTTTAATACATTTTTTATTTTAAAAACCGCAATATTGTTTAAAAGCAATAAAACTTAGAGGAAACACAGATGCACAAGTATTAAGCAGAACAGAGGCACTCTAAAATGTCTGGGCAAACAAAAATGTCTTAACCTGCTGCCAAAAGGATTGTTTCATTATTTCCAATTAAGCCTCTCTGGAGAGGACATTCCAGAGTTGGGGTGCCACTGAGAAAAAGGCCCTATCTCTTCTCGGCTGTAGCCTTGTACCTTCATACATATCACTTAAGAAGCCAATGGAAGTACTGTCCTGAATGACATAGTCAATGGGCCAATTGTCAGTCAACAACTTATACGGCAGCTTTGTGAAGAATGTAACCAGATCAGGCCAAAGGTACTGCAGATATTAATATTGTGCAGCTTGAAGTGACTGGATGCATTTAAAAAGACTTTTCCTTTTGAAATGAAGCATTGCCCAGAGTCATGAAAATATTCTTCAAAGTTTTACTTGCGGAACTCCTCAAAAACAGAACAAAATATATAACATGATATATCCGAAACATCCATACAATATCTCGTGCTGTCCAGCACAGGCTCAGCATCTTAGAAATAAAAGGAAACTCCAAAAATAAAACTAAAAAACCAGTGTCTCTCTTCCCTATTCCAGCCTGCCTACGCAGCTCTTAGTGAGCCATTTAGATGCTTTTGTTCTCTGTGGTGTCCAGAAAAAGACTAGCAGCCACCAACCTTTCAAGATGGCAAATTTGCAACTCAATGCCTTTGACGCCTGATCTAAGGTTAAAACAGTGACATGTTAGCAGGCAGAAAACAACCATTAGTTAATTATCAACCCAGCAAGAGCTCAGAAGAAAACTACTGTGGAGAAACCCCAACATTAACAATACACATTTAGCCATTTTCCATTTCTGTGTCAATTAAACCAATTATACTTAACAAAAGGCCCACCTGTAGTTCTCACAGTGGCCATCCAAGTGCCTATGGGGTGCCTGCAAGCAGGACCCGAGGGTCTTCTTTCTTTGGCGATCATTCGTAGCCGAGTAAGATTGTCTTCCATAAACACTGTTTTAACAGTGAGTCTGTAAGTGACTGTGGAGGCCAATTCTGGATCCTCATATCCGTCCACAGTGGGGACATAGGTTTCTGGGCAGGAGTTTATCGTGGTGAGGGTTTGCTAAGCGTGCCTTCCTCTTAGCACATTTCTCCCTTTCGTGCACTATCCCTGCAGCTTTCTTATGGCACCTGACAGCATAGATTTGATTTAAGGTGGGAAGAGTGCACCCAATTATTCTCTCTGCAGTCTTTACAACCCTGGACAGCATTGTTTTTTCCCTGGCCGTGCAGCTCCCAAACCACACACACAGACCATAAATTGTTTTTCCGGAGGATTCTGAGAAAATATAACCTCTGCTGTGCTCTCTTCATCAGGTCTTTGCTGTTTTCTCCCCAGGTTAGGTTATCTCTCAACTCCATTCCCAGAAATCGAAACACCGAGACCTGTTCCACGCACTTCCCCTCAATAATAAGTGGCTGAACAATAATTCTCACTGAGGGATCTCCTCTCAGCGTGGTCCCACATCCTTCAGGGAACAATCCACACCACTGCCCAGAAGGAGCAAATGGAGGCTGCCCTCCTTATCCTGGATTCTGCCACTTGAAGAGGGCAGGAGGGAAGGAGAATGAGGTCCAAAAGAAAGGAAGAACAGTGGCAGCAAGGAGTTAGAAGTGGGCCCTCTACTGGCATGTGGCCCTTGGCTGATACCCAGAAACGCTGACCTTTGACAATGAACTTGCCTAAGCTATGCCACTTCAGATTACAGGAGGGGGGCATGTATGGCTGAATGGTTCTCCATACAACAGGAGTGCAAAAATTCTAGCATAGACTTTTCTGCCAGTTTAGCTTCCTGCTGGAGGAGACTCTTGAGAGTCCCATGGACTGCAAGAAGATCAAACCGATCCATTCTGAAGGAAATCAGCCCTGAGTGCTCACTGGAAGGACAGATCCTGAAGCTGAGGCTTCAATACTTTGGCCACCTCAGGAGAATAGAAGACTCCCTGGAAAAGACCCTGATGTTGGGAAAGATGGAGGGCACAAGGAGAAGGGGATGATGGAGGACAAGATGGTTGGACAGTGTTCTTGAAGCTACCAGCATGATTTTGACCAAACTGTGGGAGGCAGTGGAAGACTGGAGTGCCTGGCGTGCTCTGGTCCATGGGGTCACGAAGAGTCAGACACGACTAAACAACAACAAGCTTCCTGGGGGAAAGGGTTGATTGTTAAACCTGGTTGGTCGGCATCCATCTGTCATGGGAAACAAAGGAGGAATGTGCCTTTGGAGGTGAAGTCAAACTGTTAGAAGGTGCAGTGCTTGCTGTGCCTGTAGAGACCAGTACAGGAGAGACAGGAGTACAGGAGAGACATGTTGTGTTGCAGCCGGGGCAGATAAAAGCGTCCAGTTGTGCTGCTGCAGATGCACCATGGCATTTCTTCTCTCTGCACTCCTCCCAATGGTCATTCTTCCTCTGGTCACTGCTGTGGATACACAGCCTGACTGTGTGTCATCAGTTACTGTGGTCGCCTCAAGGGATCCGCACAGGGCAGGGTTGATGTTGCTAGACTTGGTGTCACATTTGCAGACATCTTTGCAATGCAGAGTTGGCCTGCCAACAGGCCTGGAGCCTGAAGCCACGTCCTTGGGGATCCTGCCATCTTCCATTTTTTGGAACATGTCCAAGCCAGCGGCCGTTGACATCGCTGAGTTTGGAGGGCAAACATGCTGGGAATGTGGACTTGGAGAAGCACATCTTTGTCTGAGACTTTGTCCTGCCATGTGATACCCAAAATCCTCCTGATGCAACGGACATGTGGACTGTGGTGGAGGAAGGGCGTGCGGGGGGTGCGGTCCGCCCTGGGTGTGTGTGTGTGTGACAAAATGAGGGTTTTTTATTTTTAAAAATGGGCTCACAAAACTTTTTAGGAGTGATGTGGTGGCTTAGGCGCCTGCAGGTTCCACATCTGCCTACTGCCTCTCCCTCAGCCAGTGTGGAGCCAGTGTGGTGTACTGGTTAAGAGTGGTAGTCTCTTAATCTGGTGAAGTGGGTTCGCTTCCCCGCTCCTCCACATGCAGCTGCTGGGTGACCTTGGGCTAGTCACACTTCTCTGAAATCTCTCAGCCTCACTCACCTCACAGAGTGTTTGTTGTGGGGGAGGAAGGGAAAGGAGAATGTTAGCCGCTTTAAGACTCCTTCGGGTAGTGATAAAGCGGGATATCAAATCCAAACTCTTCTCCTCTTCTTCTTCTCAGCCGCCCTACAGCTGAGGGGGAGGCAGCAGAGGCTCTCCAAGCATTGGAGAGGCTCGCCCCATCCCCCATGGGTGGATTGCCCCGCCCCCTTGGGCAGCCCACTCCGCCCCCATGGGCGGATCGCCCCACCCCCAGCTGCAGGACACGCCCCTGCACCAGGCACCCGGGCAGCTAGCTACGCCGCTGCATGTGGAAGAGGTTGAGGTATCGCTCCTGACAGGTGTAAGTTGCCCACGACTTGCATCCGTAAAGCAACTTGCTCAGTGCACAAGCCTGGTAGACCTTCATCTGGGTATCTGTTACATCACATTCTCCCATACCCTTTTGAAGAGGCAAGCCATTGCCATAGCTGCCTTGCCAATACGCCTGTTAAGCTCTTTGTCAATGGAGAGGTTGCTGGTTATGGTGGAACCCAGGTAGACAAAACTGTCACTTCAACCATATATGGAGGGCTGAAAATTCCAACCCCTGATCTAATGAGAACATGGGAGGAGCCCTCCTGCCTCAAACTAAAGACCAATCTTTTCCATTTAAGGCTCCATAACTGCCTTCCCAATAACTCTGGCATAAGGTAAAGCTAAAGGAACCCCTGACCATTAGGTCCAGTCGTGACTGACTCTGGGGTTGCGGCGCTCATCTCGCTTTATTGGCTGAGGGAGCCGGTGTACAGCTTCCGGGTCATGTGGCCAGCATGACTAAGCCGCTTCTGGCGAACCAGAGCAGTGCACGGAAACACCGTTTACCTTCCCGCTGGAGTGGTACCTATTCATCTACTTGCACTTTGATGTGCTTTCGAACTGCTAGGTTGGCAGGAGCAGGGACTGAGCAACGGGAGCTCACCCCGTCACAGGGATTCGAACCGCCAACCTTCTGATCAGCAAGCCCTAGGCTCTGTCGTTTAGACCACAGTGCCACCCGCGTCCCAACTCTGGCATAAGGATCTCCTAACAGCTCTCAGCACCCTTAAGAAACTACACCTCCCAGAATTCTTTGGGGGGCAGCCATGACTGTTTAAAGTGTTCCTCACTCTTGTCTTATGCAGTGGGGGCAGAGACCACAGATTCTGACACATCACGGCGCTGATGCGATAGGCCACAGAATCTGTGGCTGGATCTAGACACATAAAAAAAGCATTAGAGGAAAATGGGAAAAAAAATCACATTGCTGAAACATCAAACTCCACAGCGCAATCTGGTGCCGCACGTTTATGACGCAATTATGACGATAGAATTGCCTGAATGCAGCTGAGTCCTGTGTCAGCTTTCGGGTGTCACAGAGCTCTTTCTCCCCTTAGAAGCGAACACAAGGGAGCTTTCACAACCCAATATTGCCACAGAAAGGAAGACCTGAAGGTCTAGCCTTTCTTCTAATGGAACGACTCATGAGCAAACTTGTCAGCAGCTAATTCTGCACCCCACAGCTTGTTAACTGCGATGATGTTTGAGAGTGCCAGTGGCATCTACACAAATTGATTTTTTTTAATATGAAGGAAGCTAGCCTTGTAACACGCTTCTGCAGCTGTGGCTCATGTCCTTTCCCATTTTGAAAAATGGCTGAGGAAACAATTTATTTACTTGATGTTATTCAGGAGAGTTTGTTTGCAGCCTGGGCATCCGAGTTGGCACACTGGTAGTTCATTAGAGCTTGGGATGAGAGTCTGCTCAGGATGTTAGATTTCTGCCAGATGCTTTCACCCTCCTGACTTCTTACATATCAGGGTTCTCCTCCTCCCCTTCCCCTCCTCCTCCTCCTCCTCCTCCTCCTCCTCCTCCTCCTCCTCCTCCTTCTTCTTCTTCTTCTTCTTCTTCTTCTTCTTCTTCTTCTTCTTCTTCTTCTTCCTCTTCTTCTTCTTCTTCTTCTTGCCAGCTTGAGAAATCAGCAAAACTCTCCTCTAGTCAATTACAAATGGAAGACGATGCAGAAATGCCACCTCGAATCCTCATGTAAGTTGATCAAAACCAATTGAGTTCCAGCGGGGGGAAGATTTCTCCTCCTCATCAGAACTCCGTTAGCAATCTGAAAATTAAACTTGTGCCAAAGGATGGATTGGCCCTGAGGGGACGACTCGGTGAGTCTGCCAGCCTCCAGCAAACCCTCAAAACTAATGGCTCGGAACTGTCACAGGAACAGCATCGAGGGCCAAGATTAGTTGCTTTCTTCCTTGGACTCGGAGGGTCTATTAAATGACCCCTGAGTGCAGCACGTCAGGAGAACGCTACCTCTGAGTGCCTGGCGAGACATAATGGCTCAGATTCACAGAAAGTGAAATTGAAATCCATGACTATTTTGGACTTTGGGAAAGATGATAGGCAAGAGACCTGGCATAGGGAGGGGACTGTCCCCAACAAATCTCTCTGGATTTCAGGGAGCGTGTACTGGGGGGCAGGTCTCTTATGAGCTGACTTTAAGGTGGCCAGCTGCTCATCACCAAACATGAGAATTAATAGAGCTATGGCTCAGTGGTGGGGTATCTGCTTTTCATGAAGAAGGTCATTGGTTCAATCCCCAGCAATCCCCAACTAAGAATGTCCCTGGAGAGCCACTGCCAGTCAGTGTAGAAAATAACACTTGGCTCACTTACAGACCTTCCAAGTGTCCCTATTTTCCAGGGACAGTCCTGGATTTACAGAAGCTGCCCCAGTTTCTGATTTGATCGCAGAATGTCCTACGTTTCCCTAGGTCGTCCCTGTTTTCATTGGAGAAATGTTGGAGGGGATGGAATTATATGACCCCCGAGCCAAGGAAATTTATTATTATTATTATTATTATTATTATTATTATTAGCCTGTTGTCTTTATCCATGGAGTCTTCTTGGCAGGGATACTGGAGTGGCTTGCTGGTTCCAGTGGCGTAGCGTGGGTTGTCAGCACCCGGGGCAAGGCAAGTAATTTGCCCCCCCTAACCCGTGGATTTGCGCCCCCTAACCCGTGGATTTGCGCCCCCTAACCCGTGGATTTGCCCTAACCCCAGATGTTGCGCCCGGTGCGGCCGGCCCCCCCCTGCACCCCCCACGCTACACCACTGGCTGGTTCCTGCTCCAGGTGGATCACGTTTGGTCAAAACTCTCCACTAGAGTGGAGCAGGGTCAAGATATTAACTGATATGCATGAAATTTCAGATATAGCTATATAATCCCTAGTGTAGTAAGATAAGATCTTTGGAGCAGGCATTTTTTTAAAAAAAGTTTTTTTATGAACCACCCTAACACTTAGAGGGTCTGATCAGCCACCACCTTTGTAAACCATCATATTTTCAAATTCCTCCTGAAAGTTGATAATGATTGAGAACAGCACATCTTACTAGGGATGGCATTCCACAACCAGGGAGCCACCATTGAAAAGGCCCTGTCATGGGTAATCACCAACAAGGCCTACGCTTTATTTTTTAAAAAGTAAAGACCACTTAATCAGAAAAGTCTCTAAGCAGTATGCACAATAAAGAGTTAGAAAGACACACACACACGTACCAAGTGGTCTCAAAAATACCTTCTAAGGAGTCAGGACATAGACATAGTTTTAAAATACCATTTTAAGGTTTTGGCTTTCTAGATCATTCGTTTCTGTCAGGGAACTGACATCGGAGCCAGAAGTGGAGGCAGGTCTCCCAAGCGATGCCGGAGAAGGGCCAAGCAGGGAGAGAGGGGACTCATCAGCTGGGGAAGGAAATCAGCGTAACACCAGGGATAAAGGGGGGGCGGAGGGGGGAATCGGAGAGAGGGCTCCAGGACTCTTTGCTGGAGACCAGCGGGGAGAGCACAGGTCCTCCGCTACCCACACCCACCCTGCGCAGAAGACTTCCGCGCAGGGAAAGTAGGCGTAGACTTGGCATCAAAGAACTTCTTTGGCGTTCAAGAAACGCCCACTGACGGATTCTGCCAGCGACTGAACAGCCACGGAGTGGATGGCTGTCCAGAGAGAAACGGTTTAACCAGGCAACCTAGCCCAGAGAGGCAGTAACTTACGCAAAAGCAACCCCTAAAGCCATTACAGTTTCATTGACTTATTAAGTGGGATTATAAAGGGTTTTCTTTTTAAAAGGGGAGAGAGCAAGGAACACAGCCTTCAAGTATCTACCAAATGTTGACATTTTAATTTAATCAGTTTTAATTGTTATTCCTTTTAAATGTCAGCTGGATGCATTATCCGGAGCTGGAGAACCTTGTTAAAATGACTTCATGAGCACTTGTCTTCAACAAGGAGTCAATGGCACTTTGCTGGCTGGGCTTCTCTCATAGATTTCCTGGAACCGAGAAGCGCAAAAAAGCAGAGAGAGAGAGAGAGAGAGAGAGAGAGAGAGAGAGAGAGAGAGAGAGAGAGAGAAAAAACATCTCATGCATTTATTTTTATTTATTTACTTCTTTGACCGCCCATTTCAAAGTAATAGCCATGACAAGGTTGGCTCGGTGGAAATAATCTAAAATAAGAGCCGGAACAATGCTGACGAATCCAAAAATATGCTGCGTCGGCATTGAAACAATGGCCTCTGGGTGGAGTTTGTAACTGTCTCTCTGCTGTGGTTTTGCCATTCGGCATGCGGTTCCATCTAACTGCCCATAGCGCTATTAAATTATGGAACTCACTGCCACTGGAGGCAGTATTAGCCACCAACTTAGATGGCTTTGAAAGAAAATCAGTCAAATTCATGGAGGAGGTAAAGGTAAAGGATCCGTGGACGCTTAAGTCCAGTCAAAGGCAACAATGGGGTTGTAGCGCTCATCTCGCTTTCAGGCCGAGGGAGCTGACGTTTGTCAACAGACAGCTTTCCAGGTCATGTGGCCAGCATGACTAATAATAATAATAATAATAATAATAATAATAATAATAATTTATTATTTATACCCCGCCCATCTGGCTGGATTTCCCCAGCCACTCTGGGCGGCTTCCAACTGAATATTAAAAACAGTACAGCATCAAACATTAAAAACTTCCCTAAAGAGGGCTGCCTTCAGTTGTCTTTTAAAAGTAAAATAGTTGTTTATTGCTTTGACATCTGCTGTCAAAGTGACTAAACCACTACTAGTACAACGAAACACCATGATGGAAACCAGAGCACACGGAAACGCCGTTTACCTTGCCGCTGCAGTGATACCTATTTATCTACTTGCACTCGCGTGCTTTTGAATTGCTAGGTAGGCAGGAGCTGGGACAGAGCAACAGAAGCTCACCCTGTTGTGCAGATTTGAACTGCCAACCTTCTGATCAGGAAGCCCAAGAGGCTCAGTGGTTTAGATCACAGCGCCACCATCATCCCTATTGGTGACTACTAGCCATTGTCAGGAGTTCAGTGAAAATCTTACTTGGAAAATAAATACAACCCAGGTGGTTAAGAAAGCCCAACAGAGACTCCATCTCCTCAGAGTATTGCGGAAGAGGGCTGTCAATCAACATCTGATGATCTCCTTCTACCGGTCAACAATAGAAAGTGTCCTTTCATACTGCATCACGGCGTGGTACACTGGTTTGACATCAACTGATAGGAAGTGCCTACAGAGCGTGGTGAATACAGCAAAAACAGACGGACCTCAGCATAGCACTCAAAACGGAAGTGTGGCACTCAAATCAGTAGCAGAGCACTCAAAATGCAGTACATTTGACTTCCAAAAAAAGTTCGCAAACCGGAACACTTCCTTCCAGGTTTGCAGTGTTTGGGTTCCAAGTTGTTTGAGTACCAAGGCGTTTGAGAACCAAGGTACCACTGTAAGAGGAAATGGATCACTAAAACACACACACACACACGTGTGTGAGATGACATTGATTTGCATAAAATCTGCTTATTCTAATTTCTACTATGTAGCAATCATTGCTATATTCCTATATAACCCACCCTGACACCCCTCTGTGGTGTTCTCGGTTCCATCCCTCTTGTCAGAAGGAATTTTGTGACAGTTTATTTTGGAAAACCTATGAATTTTCATTGCCCCAAAAGGGGGGGGGGGAGAGGCACACACAGAGAGATCCAAGTCCCATAGATGCCTCAAGTCCCACTGCTATTCTTTTGAAAGTGTTTAAAATTAGCCGGCTGATCAAAATTATTCAACAAACGGGAGTAAGATCAAACGAGGCCTGTCAATCAGCATGAGGGGAGGCTTGTGACTGATTGGAAAATAATCCTTTATGGTCCCTGAACAACAACAAAAAAACCTCTGGATGCAGATGTTTTCTAGAACAAAGGAGTGGGACTTCAGGCCTGAGCCCTCTCTGTCTGGCCCTCCAATTTGCCCCAGGTCACGACCCTCACCAGCCCTGCTTCGCACCCTCATCAAGTTATTTTTCTTGGCTGGAATACTTCCCTCCTCAGTTTAAGAAGGATATTGGAAAGCTGGAAGGGCACAGAGGAGGGCAACCAAGATGATCAAGGGTCTGGAAACCAAGTCTTATGAGGAGCACTTGAGGGAGCTGGGTATGGTTAGCCTGAAAAAGGGAAGACTGAGAAGAGAAGACTGAGAGGAGATATGATATCCATCTTCAAATATCTTAAGGATTGTCACATGGAAGAGGGAACAAACTTGTTTTCTCTTGCTCTGCAGCAGGCATAGGCAAACTTGGCCCTCCAGATGTTTTGGGTCTACAATTCCCATCATCCATGGCCACTGGTCCTGTTAGCCAGGGATCATGTGAGTTGTAGTCCCAAAACATCTAGAGGGCCGAGTTTGCCTATGCCTGCTCTGGAGGGTAGGACTCGAACCCATGGCTTCAATTTACAAGAAAGGAGATTCTGACTAAACATTAGGAGTAAGAGCTGTTTGACAGTGGGACAGATTCTCTCAAGAGCTGCATGCTGACTGGCAAATCGGAGGTGAAAGCAGACAGAATTAAAGAGGTGAGAGACATTGTTATCAGATTATTTTATTTGGGAGGTTTATACAGTGGTACCTCGGGTTACATACGCTTCAGGTTACATACGCTTCAGGTTACAGACTCGGCTAACCCAGAAATAGTACCTCGGGTTAAGAACCTTGCTTCAGGATGAGAACAGAAATCCTGCTCTGGCGGCGCGGCAGCAGTAGGACGCCCCAATTACCTAAAGTGGTGCTTCAGGTTAAGAACAGTTTCAGGTTAAGAACGGACCTCCGGAATGAATTAAGTACTTAACCCGAGGTACCACTGTATTGCCAAATAATAATAGTAAGAATAGAGACTTCCGGGTTAGCGCCATCGGCAATGGCGGAATTCCTCTGACTCAGAGGAACCCGCTCCGTGAAAATCGGGTCTTGCTGCCGCGGCGAAGGTGGAGACGCCATAAAAATCCCAGGCGGAGGAAGCCTGGGAACGTGGGATTCGGCTGACACCAGAAGCGCCTCCCCTACTTGCAGGGAAACCCCTTTTTCGGGGATCCGAAGCGACGTGGGGTGAGCAGCGCGGTGTCTTGAATCGACCGCTATTCTTACGGAGTGAAGCCGCACAGCCATTGCCGGAGAGCGCTGACTTTTTCCTGTGGACAATTGGACTCTAAACAAGTACCTGTGAGTAGAACGGAAAATTGGATTAAGAAACACTTTAATTTGGCATTGAAGCGGGAAGGTCTAAACAGGAAGTCCGCCTTCCGCTTTTTGTATATAGACTGAAGCAAAAAATGTGCAAGCCAAAGTCTGGAGAGTTGTATATAAAGACCTAAATTTCCTTCATTTCTAACCATCAAAACCACTCTTGGAAGCAGGGGAAAAGAGGGGGAATTTTGATTCTTTAAGCCTGCGGAGAGAGAGTAAAGAAAGATAAATTTCCACCGTCTCAAACCTGGGAACGGGGTGTCAGAGACAGAAACTTTTGGGGAAGCCCATCAACTGTGAATGGAATGTTTTTTGACAGATAGTTAAAGAAGAGAAATAAATTGATTCCAAAGTTACCTTTTGCACTTAAAAGAAACAAAGTTTGAAAAATGAAAGTAACTTTCTTTTGCTGGACTTGCCTTCAAAAGATGGATACAAATGGAAATTGTTCCCTCTAGAGGGAGCTTGTTAAATTGTTGCTGGAGTCGATCTGGGGATTTCACAGCTGTGGAGATTAGGATCGTGAGACCAGACTCTGACCTTGAACAAAAATGGATATGGAAGAAGTTTTGGTCCTTGCTTTTTGCAAGACAAACGCCTTGCTGGAGCAGATGCATGAGAAGATGAATCTGATGACTGTTGCAGTTCAAAATTTTGGACAAACAGTGAATACTTATTTTTTTTTTTTTTTTTTAAATAATATTTATTGAAGTTTCCAAAATACAGAAAGAGAAGAAAAGAAATTATGAAGATACATTCAGAACCTTATTTTCAAACATCCACTTTCTGGGACTCCCCCCTTCCCCCACCCCTACTGTATTCCCCTTTCATATTGTTGTTTCCACAAGTTCTATTTCTGATTTAAAGCACAATTTATATACCCCATTGTTCAAATTTAAATTTATACAAACCTTATGCAACACCCTTGATAAAAAAAGAGCAAAAGATCTCTCCCCATAGCCCACCCCCTTTTCTTTCCACAATGTCCCCCTTTTTTCCCATTAAAGTAAAAGCACACAGAATAAAAGTATAAAAAAATAAAAAATATATTAGAAAAAAGAAAACCAATTCAGAAAATAGTTGCAAGCCTTTGGATTCTAATTCTCCCTCCCCTTCCCCGGTTTAATTTCCCTTATCCTCCAATCTATGTTTCCAGCCTGGAAATCTTAAGTCCATCAATCCCATTTTTCCCCCAACTCCTTGCAGAATTATTTCCCATTTCTAGGATTACTTTCTTTAAAAATTAATTCCTAAATCTTTAAAAATGTCAAATTATAAAATTCCCCCCATTGTTCTTTCAAGGTTATAGTCCAGCTTCCTCTTGTTCCGCTGCTAAAACTTTCTTATTCAGAAGTTTAGTAACTCTACATGGGTTGTTGTTATTCAGGAACAAAAACTTGCGTTCAGTCCCTTCCTTCTTCAGTAAGGTATTCTGTTGTCTCCTTTTAGTCTAAACACCCTGTAGACAAGATTCAATTTCCGTTTTGCAGCTTTCCCAGGAGATAACCAGTTCTGTGAAATTCCGGAGTGTTGTATTTTTCCCGGCTTACGCCCATCTTTGTAATGTCCCGAAACTCCTCTAGGGGGGTTGTTGTAACTTTGTTTCCAAAAGTCCGATTGTTCTCCGTATTTTCGCCATTTTGTATTCAAGTCTTAACAAATTATATCAAGTTGTAACAAATTTGACCAGCAAGGTCCTTGTAATAAAATCCTCTTTAATATTCCGACTTTGACAGCTACTTTGACAGCTGTCAAGATCACCGGCTCTTTTCACCAGGCTCACTCCTCAATCGCCCCGGTTCCCAGGGAGGGGGGTGCATTTTCCTTCTCCTTCAATTCTTCCTCCAGCACAATTCTTGTACTTTCCCATCATGGAATTCTTAATTTAGCAAAGATACCGTTCTTTTTGGGCCTTGGCTTCCCAATCCTTGTTTTAAAATGTCTACAATAGGGAGGGGGACTGACTTCCTTTTTAGATCCCCCCCCGCTCGTCTCAAATCCCAAAAATTTTTCTTCTTTTAAACCCGATTTCCAATTTACTCACGGGTTGTTGTTAAAAGTCCAAATTCTCAATGGAAGAAGTCAGCGCTCTCCGCCGGATGGCATGCGGCTTCGCTCGGCAGGGATGGCAGAGGACTCAAAGCACCACGCTTCTCCCCGGCACCCGATCCGTAGCCTTTAAAAAGGCTCCTTCACGAGTCGGGAGGGCGCTAGCGGTGCTAGCCGAGTCTCCAAGTCCACGGCCCCCGTGGCCGTGGTTTCTAAGGGTCCCCGCATCGCCGGTGCGGTAAAACCCAGCCCCTGCCGAGCCGGCTCCCTCCGGAGCTCGGAGGGAGTCCGCCATTCGGCGATGGCGCCAACCCGGAAGTCTAAACAGTGAATACTTATATAGAAACCACTCAGGACCCAACCCAGGAACCTGTTTTGACAGGGCAAGTGCAAATGCAGAAGACAATGGAGGAGGTTGCTGCTGAACCTCAAGCAACACAAATGGATAGAACCGAGGCTCTGCAGGAGCATAAGCCGCTGTCTTTGAAGATTGAACCTGGAGTGGGCCGGGGGGGGTCTGGAGTTGTGGGGGTCCTTAATTTTGGAGGGACTTTGAAACATGCATTTAAATGTTTTCTGGACTACCCGGTTGACTGTGGGGAATGGGCTGATCTGTTGAGGGGAGATGGAGATATTTTTGGGTTGGAGTTTCCCCGAGACCTACTCCTTAATGAGAAAGGAAAGAAATTAAGAAAGAGACCAACAAAAGACAAGGCAAAGTGCTGGTATAAACAAGAAGAAGAACTGCAGAAGGGACATGGAAAAGACTTAAGAGCCTCGGACATAAGGCTACCAGGTTGATGGACTAGATGGAAAGGACAGTATGGCCTGACATAACCCGAGACCAGGAAGAAGGGACGTTGGATAAAGATTGGAAGAAAGTTTTAAAAATTTATTTTGGGAATTAGGGTAAAATTTATTTTTGGGAATTAGGAAAAATGGTGGAATGAAATTATTTGGCTTTACTAGAAATGATATTAGGAGATATGTATAAATAAGTATTAAGTTCTAGGATTTAAAGTATTTTTTCGTAAGATAAGGTTAAAATAAATTAAGGTAAATTGAATGACAGAATATTTTGAAAGATGAAAAGGATTTGCTGAGTTAATTGATAGGTTAGACTGTTAAGATAAATTATCCAATAAAAATTGAGAAAGATGGAAAGAATTTGCTGAAACAAATAATTAAATTAGAATGCAAAAAGGGAGGCGTGAGGAGGTCGATGAAACAAGTAAATGAAAGACAAAGAGATGGAATATTGGATGTGTGTTTTATTTTTATTTTTTTATTATTATTATTGCTGTATTTTTCTTTTTCTTTTTACATTTTTTTTCTTTTTTCTTATTTTTTTACATATTGTATGTTATTTTTTTTGCTGTTTGCTTTCTGTTTCTTTTTTTTGTAATCTCTAAATTCTTAATAAATATCATTAAAAATAATAATAATAATAATAATAGTAAGAATATTGTAAAGAGTCTTGCAAATTATGGCTGTAGTCCTGTAGGCACCTGAGAGTCAGTCCCCATTGAATAGGATTCTCCTGCAAAAGTGCAGAAGCATATTTACGAAGCAATGCTTCTGTAGCAACCTTCTCCAACCTGATGCCCAACATATGTTCTGGACTACAACTCCCATCATCCTTGACAATTGGCCATGCTGGAAGGGTTGATGGGATTTGTAGCTCCAAACATCCAAATGGCACCGTATTGGGGAAGACTGTTCTGAAACCTCATAGCAGGCTGCTCCAGAGATCAGGAATACAGATGTCCATTTCTTCCATACGCTAAGAGTGCTGCTCATTATAACTTTTCAGTCCCTGAGCCTATTTTTGCAGCAGAGGAATATTATATAAGCAGTCTTTGCATCACCTTTTCTCTCAAAACACAGAGCAGTTTCCAGATGGTAGTCATGAGATGCAGCCAGGCATGTCATGTTACGAATCAGCAGAGGCAACTTTCAGGTACTCCGGAGCCTGAGTAGACAGAGAGACATTTCTCTCTTTCCTTTCCTAACAATACAACCTGAGGTCATCTACTGAAATTGATGGGCAGGAGATTCAAGGCAGACTCTTCTTTTCTTTTCCTGAAGCACACTTAACCGATGGAATTCTCTGCCACGCAGATGCTAACAAGCAGTTTTGAATTCCACACAAGAGGATTTCACAATAGGCATCCAGAAAATATTTTCAGAAAATATGAGGTATTTGACAATGGAACAAGCTTTCTTGGAAGGAGGCGAACTCTCCTTTGCTGGAAATCTTTGAGCATCGTCTGTGTAGCCACCTATGCAGAAGTGAATTTATCAGTTTGGCAGGGTTTGGGATTAGATTACCTTTGAGATGCAGGAAGATTCAGACCAAATAAAAGAAAATCCTTCTTCCCCCAGAACACATTTCAGCTTAACATTCCCTTTTTTTATTTTAAAAGGAAAATAGTAGGAGTGTGCACATGCCCATAGATTTGTCTTATATGTGTGTCTGTTGTTGTTTTTAATGGCATGTTCTGAGTCACTCAGTGCTCTCTCTTTGTGTCAATCTATTTTTTGTGTGTGTTGCAAGCGACTCTGCTTAGAACAAAGCTCTGCGTTTCACATTCACTATCAGATAATCTAAGAACAGCTATAACTTTTTTTTCACCTTTGGACAAAGTGGATGAAATTTGCAGGTGTAAGAGCCACTCCAGTGTGGATTACGCCTGTCAGATTGCAGACATAAGAGATCCAGGGGCTTTTTGTGAGGAAAGCAAAAGTACAGTGGTACCTCGGGTTACATACGCTTCAGGTTACATATGCTTCAGGTTACAGACTCCGCTAACCCAGAAATAGTGCTTCAGATTAAGAACTTTGCTTCAGGATAAGAACAGAAATCGTGCTCCAGTGGCACGGCAGCAGCGGGAGGCCCCATTAGCTAAAGTGGTGCTTCAGGTTAAGAACAGTTTCAGGTTAAGTACAGACCTCCGGAACGAATTAAGTACTTAACCTGAGGTACCACTGTATTCAGTTTCCTCTATCATCCATATTAGGCCCATATTTTTATCAGGCTAACTGAGCATCCAAAATCTATATTAGCGTCTATTTTCAAGGGCAGGAGGGGTTTCTCTCTTGCTCTTTCTTAGTTTCGGATAATTAAGAGTGGGACAAATTGTGTGTATTCTTCTACATTTTTAAATACTTGACAACTTCACAGTGATCTTTTCTTACAGGCCTTTAATAGGCTTTACAACATGAGGTTGTCTGGAACACTGCCTGACAAGTTCTGAAGAGCTTTAGCTTGCTCACTCTTTTTTGTTACAGCTGAGTAATGTGGAATTAAAAAACAACAACCCTAAGATTTTAATTTGTTTATTTTTTACCAGTCATTCTGCCTGGCAGAATCCGAGACCAGGGAGAAGAGTCGGTGGAAGAAGATTGGAATAAATTTAAAGACTATCTACAGAAATATTGTAAAATTAATGAATGTTAGAATGATGTTGGATAGAAATTAAGTGGTTTCCAGCTGTAATGCTTTAAGAGAATATGAAAAAAGGGTTATAAATAGGTAAAAACATAATTAAAATGATGTTGGATTGGAAATAAGTGGTATTAGCAACAAAGTTAATAAGAATATGCAAAAATGAATTGATAATGGATGAAAATACAGAGTTATAAAATGTTAAGATATAGAGTTAAGATAAATGAAAGAGGGTAAGGATTTGCTGATTTGATTATTTAAATGGGAATACAAGAAGGGGAGGTGTGAGGAGGTCAAAGAAACAACAAATGAGTTTTAAGTTATGAAAAATGGAATTGTTTTTAATTTTTCTTATTTTTTCTGTGTTTTTATATGTTGTATCTTTATTTTTCTTTTTTCTTTTATTATGTGTTCTTGCATATTTGTTTTTGTAAAACTTCAATAAATATTTCTTTAAAAAAATTGTTTATTTTTTAAATGTTTTCTGCTACTGTTTTAACAAAAACTTCTGTGCTCTTCAGGCGCCATTTTGCAAATCTCATTGACCTAGAGCAGGCATGTCCAACAGGTAGATCGTGATCTACTGGTAGATCAATGGACATCTGCAGTAGATCACTGGTAGATCATTGGCTCCCCCCAAAGAAGCTGAACTGTGGCTCCCCTAAAAAAAGCTCAACATTCTACCTCCTCCCTGAAAAAAGGGACAACTTGGACCCGAACCCCCCCCAAAATGGGCCTTCCTCCTTCCTAAAAAAAGCTCAACAACCTGAACCCCCCAAAAGGGGGTAGTTCACTGCCAGTTTTTAACTCTGTGAGTAGATCGCAGACTCTTGGGAGTTGGCCACCCCTGACCTAGAGAAACATGCAGGAAATCATAGAGCTGTAAATTCAGAAATGCAGAGAAACCTCAGAGTGACACAATGCTTTGTGGGAGCCCTAAACTGATCCAGAGGCATAGCTGTCAACCGTCCCTTATTTGGCGGGAAACTCCCTTATCCCAGTGCCGTGTCCTGCTGCTGTCCCAGATTGATGATGTCCCTTAAATTTCCAGGGTTTCATGCTCGCCTGGCTCGGGAGGGAAGCAGCGGCTCGGGGTCCTCCGCCTCGAGAGAGCGCGCATGAGCTGCCGTGTCTCCATCTCTCCCATTTTCCCCTCAGGGGTGCGTCGTGAGGAGACAGGTCGCGACAGGCGGGCAGGCAGCCCCTCTCTTGCGAGACTGCCAGGGGAAGCCGCACTGCCAGGGGAAGCCGGAGGCAGCGGCAGCGGCTGAGGAGGCAGCCTGAGGGAGGAGGAAGAGGAGGGGATGGGGAGGGACGCAGAAGGGCGGCGCTTCAGCGGCCGCCGCGGCACCGCAAACGCCTCATACCAGGCTCACGGGCGGCGTGGGCAAGAGTCTCCCTCCCTCCCTCTCGGGCAGGGAAGGTCCGATAGAACTCATAAGCTAAGCAAAATCCCTTATTTTGGCAGCTGATCCCTTATTTTCGAGGCTGCTGGTCCCTTATTTTCAATTTGTAAGTTGACAGCTATGTCCAGAGGGAAGGGGGTTATTGTCTCAGGAATTGGGTAATCACCATCTCAAAGGAATGGCCAGACTACCAGGAAAGGCAATCAGATAAGGCATTATCAGGTAATCTGGCAGACAGGAAAAACAACAACATTCAAATTTCTGTTGTAGACCACATTTTCTGTGATGTAGGTATGATGTTTGTGGAGGGTGGTCTTGGGTTACGCCCCTTCTGTGGTGTATGTATGATGTATGGAGGGATGGTCTTGAGCTCCAGGGCAGGGAATTTAAAATGTCTATATAAGGGTAGGCTCACCTTGGTTCTGGGTCCTCCTCCTTTCCTGCGTGTGAGGGGAGCACCCTGTTGCAACATCTTTAATAAAGATCAGGCTTACTAGCTGCTTTGCTTCTCAATATTCTCTGGCTGGCCTCTGTTATTTTCTCCTACCGATGGAGAACCTACAAAGAACTCTATAAGGGCTCTTCTGTCCCCCATAAGGGAATAAGGGCAGATTATGTTTATTACACTGCAAAGAGAGGTGCATCACACACTAGTCAAACCCACCAGAACCTCTTTTCACTGAATTTGCAAAAATTCACAGCATTCAGTGTTTAATCAGCTCGTATTTTCCTAGCGCTGTCGGCCTGTGTCAGAATTTGCTGATCTCTGGAGTTTCTAGGGACCTTTTCATATTCAATGAAATTCCTATCTGGAAGAGCACGATGAGCACAGCAGCTGCCCTAAATAAAGGAGCAATCTTCCCAGGAGATAGCAATGTGGCTTTGGATAGCACTTCCTACCAGACTGAATATTTCCAGTTTATGGGAGAGTTGAGGACGTTGAACAGTTTGCAACTGATTTGCAGGATATGCCGGGCAAAATTCTTGTAGCACAGGGGCATGACATACATTTGCATAACATTTGCATATGCAAATTTTCTATTTAGAGAAGCACAATCTGCTGTTGGGGTTTATTGCGAGATACGGGGAACACTGTGCTCACAGACTTCGCCTTTATGTAGTGGAAGATTTTGCCATGCCCTGTCTAGCTGTGTGTGTGTGTGTGTGTGTGTGTGTGTGTGTGTGTGTGTGTGTTCCCCATCACAGAACAACAAAACAGTATTAAAACCAAACCCCACACTCCCACCCTTTCTGAGGTTGAATTACATCAGAACTTGCATCCCGTAAATTGTTGCATTTTCAGTTGTGCGGCAGTTAATTATCACACCAATCCATTGAACATGTGTACAGTAGCCAGTATCTTCTTGTTTGTACAATACAATTTTATATATTCTTTAAATATTTTCTATTCTCCGTATATTTTCTGGTTTGACTCTCCTCTGATTCTTCCCGTTAATTTTGCTAATTGCAAGTATTCTATCATAAGTGTTTGCCAATCTGTAATTGTTGGTAAGATTTCATTTTTCCAGTTTCTTGCCACTATTATTTGATTTGTAAATAAAAAGTGTATAAGATATCATACTGGATTATATGTATACATACAAAAAGAAACAACATAAGCAGTATAATGAGAATTATTGGAAGCTTTATATTTTAATCTGTTATTTTATATTGTATTTTGTATTTTGCTCTTCTTTTTTCATTTCTCTCTCATTTCTTTCTACCTCATTGTCCTTTTGTATTTGTATGATTGTATATGTATGATCTTTGTTCTGTATTGATGTGTATATGCTTTTGTGTGAAACTAATAAAGATTTTTTAAAATGAAAGAAAGAAAATGTGTACAGTAGCACCTCGGCTTACGTAACCCTCTGGTTACGTAAACTTCACATTATGAATGTGGCAAACCCAGAAGTATCAGACCGGGTTTCGCCGCATGCGGATGCGCAGAACCTCGGGTTGTGGAAATCTCCACATCGAGCCAGACCTTCGGAACAGATCCCATTCGCAACCGGAGGTACCACTGTATTTTTGTTTCATCCCCCATGATATTTCTAGGTTAATTGTTCTACTGTCACTTATTGCCACACTTTTTGGGTAGCATGTAGTCAATGTTGGACCATCTAAGAATTTCTGGCTATTACTAGCCTGGCTGCTAAGAAAACCTGGCCAATAAAAAAACCAAGACTTATGAGGAGCGGTTGGAGGAGCTGGGTATGTTTAGCATGGAAAGGAGGAGACTGAGAGGAGATATGAGAGCCATCTTCCAGTATCTCAAGGGCTGCCACATGGAAGGTGGAGCAAGCTTGTTTTCTCCTGCTCTGGAGGGCAGGACTCGAACCCATGGCTTCAAGTTACAAGAAAGGAGATTCCGACTAAACTTCAGGAAGAACTTTCTGACAGTAAGAGCTGTTCAGCAGTGGAACGGTCTCCCTAGGGAGGTGGTGGACTCTCCTTCCTTGAAGGTTTTTAAGCAGAAGTTGGATGGCCACCTGTCATGGATGCTTTATCTGAGATTCCTGCATTGCAGGGGGTTGGACTAGATGACCCTTGGGGTCCCTTCCAGCACTATGATTCTAAGATATTTTAAATGCAGGTGCATATTTTCCCCAGGTAAAGTTTATTTTTTATTTTTTTAAAATAATTTTTATTGAATTTTACATTATTATTTTTTTATCACAATTACATCATAACAAATAATAACAGATTGAATTCCCCGCTTCCCACCCCCATGACTTCCCTCACCTTCCCCTACTGGTTTTTTTTACATATAAACTTGCCCTGCTTACTATACTTCAATATTATATCCTTAAACTGAATGTTGTTATATTCTTATCATTTTAACCTCATCTTTATAACTTCTATGTTTATATTATTAATTGTAAGTGTTTACTCAAACCCTGCTGTCGTTGTTTAGTCGTTTAGTCGTGTCCGACTCTTCGTGACCCCATGGACCAGAGCACGCCAGGCACTCCTGTCTTCCACTGCCTCCCGCAGTTTGGTCAAACTCATGCTGGTGGCTTCGAGAACACTGTCCAACCATCTCGTCCTCTGTCGTCCCCTTCTCCTTGTGCCCTCCATCTTTCCCAACATCAGGGTCTTTTCCAGGGAGTCTTCTCTTCTCATGAGGTGGCCAAAGTATTGGAGCCTCAGCTTCACGATCTGTCCTTCCAGTGAGCACTCAGGGCTGATTTCCTTCAGAATGGATAGGTTGGATCTTCTTGTAGTCCATGGGACTCTCCAGAGTCTCCTCCAGCACCAGAATTCAAAACATAGATCCTTCATGGATCACTGCCTTGTCGTGGTGAAGGGATTTGAATAACTCAGAGAATGAGCTATGCCATGCAGGGCCACCCAAGACGGACAGGTCATAGTGGAGAGTTTTGACCAAACGTCAGTGGCGTAGCGTGGGGGTGCAGGGGGGGCCGGCCGCACCGGGCGCAACATCTGGGGGTTAGGGTTAGTGGGCTCAAATCCACGGGTTAGGGGGCGCAAATCCACAGGTTAGGGGTGCAAATTACTTGCCTTGCCCCGGGTTCTGACAACCCACGCTACGCCACTGCCAAACGTGATCCACCTGGAGCAGGAACCTGCAAGCCACTCCAGTATCCTTGCCAGGAAAACTCCATGGACAAACCCTGCTAGTGGATTCATTTCTTTACATTGATTCCATAGATACAGCATAATTGGTTCCCAATCTTCTTTAAAATCTCTATTGTCTTTGTCTCTGACTCAGTTGGCTTCGCCATTTCAGCACATTCCATCAGTTTAAGTAAAGACAACTCTGGGCCTTTTACTATGTTTTGTCCTATTATCTCTCTGATTTCTTTGAATGCATCCTCCCAGAATCTGAGCACAATAGCACTCTCCCCTCCTGGTGTTTCCAGCTACTGATATTCAGAGGCATTGCTGAGTTGGAATATTCTAGAAGGAACTTGAAAATGGTCTTGAACAAGTTGCTAGGCAACGGAAAATTTCCCCAGCAACAGGTGTCCTTATAGGGCATGTGATCAACTAACTCAGTGTAAATGAGTATGTGAATGAGTCAGTGTTAGGTCTCTGGCAGGATAGCTAAAAGAGAAAAAAGATGATGTTGCTTCACTTGTTTTTATTCATTTATCAATGTAAAGTTTTATAAATAATAAAGACTCTGAGAAACAGAATCAAATGGTGTTTATTCCTGTAGTGGGAATTTCACTAAGAAATAGCTGGAATGGTGCTGCTGTAAAGAGGTAAAAGATGCAGAAAAGTTTTTCTGTAAAAGAAACTCTACCTTATTTCTATGTTTGAAGCACCTATCACTGCATATTTGTAGGGTATTGACTGTTGAAACCTACTACAATTCCTATTGGATAAGAAATTGCAGTTTACAGGCTTCCTGATCTGCCTACATCATGTTTGCTCCTAAACATGTAAAACAGGTACCCCCAACAACAACATCTATCCCTTGTCCATTCAAATTAGCAGTTTTTACAATAGGGGTGTGTTTTATAATATTCATGAAGCATTTGAGCATGCGTACTAGTGCTTAAGGGACGCGGGTGGCGCTGTGGGTTAAACCACAGAGCCTAGGACTTGCCAATCAGAAGGTCGGCAGTTCGAATCCCCGCAACAGGGTGAGCTCCCGTTGCTCGGTCCCAGTTCCTGCCAACCTAGCAGTTTGAAAGCATGTCAAAGTGCAAGTAGATCAATAGGTACCACTCTGGGGGGAAGGTAAACGGCGTTTCCGTGCACTGCTCTGGTTCGCCAGAAGCGGCTTAGTCATGCTGGCCACATGACCCGGAAGCTGCACACCGGCTCCCTCGGCCAATAAAGCGAGATAAGCGCCGCAACCCAGTGGCGTAGCGTGGGGGGTGCAGGGGGGGCCGGCCGCACTGGGCGCAACATCTGGGGTTAGGGCAAATCCACGGGTTGGGGGGCGCAAATCCACGGGTTGGGGGGCGCAAATTACTTGCCTTGCCCCGGGTGCTGACAACCCACGCTACGCCACTGCCGCAACCCCAGAGTCATCCGTGACTGGTCCTAACGGTCAGAGGTCCCTTTACCCTTTACCTTATGCCTAATATTTCTGTTCATGGAACATTTCTTTGACTCCTATCATTTGTGACTTTATGCACATTTTACATGTTTGCTGTTTATGAATTGTGAAACAATATAATGTTATAAATTTATTGCCAGTACATTATTAGCCGCGTGTTGCTTGTGGTTGCTCAGAATTTTTTTGGCCAAGGCTGACACCAATTTAAAGGGGAACTTGCCGCATGGGGCAGCCCAATCTGCCTCTTCAACAGAAAATTTACCAATCTGTGTTTGTTTCAAAACACAGGCATCCATTCAAATAGCAAGCTCAGCAAGGCCTGGAGTGATCTGCCACAGAGACGTCAGCTGTGTCCAGCTAACACTACCTCGGGCTTCTTGGGCCTCTGGCCCCTGTTCCTTTTTAAAATTTTGTTTTAGAAAATGTCTGGAGCATTTTTCAAACTGTGCGTGCAAAACCCTGCAGTTTTCAGAGCTAATCCACCCAATGCAAAGTTGGAGACATCTGTTCTGGGCGCTGAACCTGCTGGGGGCATCTTGTGGCTCATTGGCCAAAGTCAAGACAGCGCCGAGCACCGCTTCAAGCAAGCCAGTGTGCCAGTTTGAGAGAAGGGAGGGAGGAAGCAAATATGAAAGAGAACTTGGCATCCTGTGTTGAACTTCTGCCTGTCCAGTACGTTTCCCTGCGCATAAAGCACAGCTTTCCCCTCTCTGCAATCATCTGGGAAATCTTCACCTAAGGCAGAGTAGCAGAGTAGCAGCGGTCGCCTTCGTGTGGAAGGAGAAGGAAAAGAGAGTCCAAAACACTGTACTTCTATTCTACAGCGTTTTATTTACAAGCAAAGCAGCAAACTCCGTCAGAGCTAGAGCACATCGTGTCTTTCTCCTCTCATTCCCGGAGGAGTGCATTTCCATTGGACAATTGCGAATAAGATGTGTGTGACTGCCACACCAAAAACATCTTTTAGTGGAGGCGGAAGCTTTTACAGTGTTCTCACTGCTGCCTGCCACCACCACCCCACTCCTTCTAGGGGTACAGCCTGCGTTCTCTCTCACAGCCCCCCGCCTCCTGGCCTCTTCATCAATCAATCTCCCGCTTATATAATCAATAGTCAGAATCATAGAATCATAGATTGGTTTCTAGTTACTAGGGTCCCAGAGATTTGGCTGGAATAGTATCTGGGAACACTGGCACTGTGTCTTGCATTTTGCTGTTTCAGCTGTCAGGATGGCCCAGCGATCTCAGGCACTGTGTTCAGAGTGCAGTCTCCCTGGAAGCGTGGGTTTGAATCCCACTTCTGACAATAATTTTTTACCTGGACCACTGGATAGCTCAGTTGGTTAGAGCGTGGTGCTGATAACACCAAGGTTGCAGTTCCGATCCCTAAATAGGACAGCTGTATATTCCTGCATCCTTGGAGTCCCTTCCAACTTTACAATTCTACGATTCTATGCCTGTTACAAACTGAATGGTTGCTGGACTGCTTGGCAGAATGAAGCTCTTCCTTGACTCTTTGCAGACACATTTGTTGTAACTCTTGTTTCAAAGTGCACCCTTTAAGATTTGGCCTTGATTATTGGAGCTTAAATGTATGAACCTACCAGTTAACCTATCAGTCTCTCTGCACTTCATATAGTTTCATCTTTGGAAGTAAGGAAAGGTCACTTTGTGGTTCCTTATTAAACGTGTCTTGTTAACACAAACCCCTCCCCAAAAGCAGGCGTGTTGTATTTTAAAACCTGACTTGCGGGTGCCCTTCCTTTCCCTCTAACCGATTTTAAGAAAACAAACTCAAAATGTCACTTTAGACTATCAAGACGGAGACAATTACTTGGTGTTCTAAGGAAGGATTGATTTATTGCTGTCACGGAATATATGTGGGGGTGGTGGTTATACTTTATTTTGATGGAATTTGATGAATTGGACTTAAAATGTCAACCCGCGACAAAAAAAAAGCATGATAAAATATAGTAAAGTAAGGAGTGTCTCTTCCCCACATCAAGTTACTGAAGCCAATGGGAAAGGACTCGCTTAGGATGAGTGAAAAGCAATCAATGAAACAAGCAAGACATTGGCAACGCCATCTCCCAAATGTTTCGATCACAAAACTTTCCACAAGGCGTCTGTTGGATGTCTTCCAATGATGTGCAGGGAAGGGTATGGGCAGATTCTGCGGGGGACGGAGATACCAGTGCTTTCCACAGTCCCCATTCTGCCAATCCATCACTGAGGCCAGCAGGGATAGCAGAGAAGTCCGATGGGAACAGAAACAGGAGGGGGGAATTGCAGAGCTTTGCTGATTTGACTCATGTCCAGAACGGAAATCAATCCAACTAATAACAGTCAAGTCTTCCCTGCTCTTGTTTTCAGCCTACAAAGGATGCATAATTGATTGCATTCCCTCATCCATTTCCATTGTGTTTCCTTTGCGTTGAAACAAACAGAGCTGAATTTAACACAATGGCAACGTAATTTACCTAATTACATAAGGTACGTAAGCTATGTCATCTTGCCACAGTGGACAGAGAGGTGAATAACGTAATTTTGGGTGGAAGTCGAACTGCAGTAGAAAGGAAACGTCGCTGCATGTGACAAATACAGGACGGAATGGAAAAGAGTGCTTTCTTACATTCCCATAGGCCTGTGTCTCTGGCAGAGCAATATTTTATTCTGCCTAATGTGAGGCACCAAGAATCAAACCAGCCACCCGAATCTCCATAGTTCTGCCCTGGGTTCTCATTTCTTAGAATGCGATGATGTTGCCAGCCAGCTCTTTCTATCAATGTATGTAAAATATAGATATTAATGTGGCAGGGAAGATGTACGACACTACGACAGGCTACAGTTTAAAAGCCCACAAAACACACTTATGCGCTGTGTCTCTACAAGCCATAGATATATTGCAAAACAAATGAAAATGACTATTTCCAGACCAGACAGGGGTGGGCAAAATGAAGGAAATTTTGCTCAGGGAAATGTGAGTTTACAATTCAAAGGAAGGAACAACAAAGCAGTAAATCATCTACCTTGCTAAAGCCACACAAAAGAAATAAATATTGTCGGAACAGTTCCACAGCTTGCTAGCCAAGGCTTTCCCCTAAAGGAGTACAAGAAAGTAACGTCAGCCAGACACAGTAAATCTGAAGAATGCAACACAGTGTGAACTGAGGGGGAATAATGAAAGAGAAACGGATCCCAGGCGATATGGTAAACAGGCAGTCAGGGACTGCAGGGCAGGGATTTGGTTTGTTTTGGATTGTTAATGTGCACCTGACCTAACTCACAGAACTGAAGCACAGCTATCGGTTGAAATTCACACTTCTTTGAATATCTCTGTGCAGTTCTGCAACCCAAGAACGTGTCCATGCACATTTGATTGTCCGGAGAAACCATAGGAGCCAACTCCTAGGGACCAAGATCCCTTCCCCCCTCAAAAAAAAAAATCTGAGGAGGCCAGCCCCCCCCCCCCCGTTGATGGGCATTGCCATTCAAATGGTGTTTGTGTGCCACATATCATGATCGATTATGTGGAATGGGGCTTCCCTGGCCCCCTCCCCAGTATTTTATTGGGAGAAACGCTGCATAAATATCCATATATTACTGAAAGTCATATTCAGATATACAGGACATTTTGAGAAAATGCCTGCACAGATGTTTATGTTCAGCAAAATTGCATGCAAAACTATGTATATTAGGGTAAATCCATACTGCAATGCAGGTAGAATTTCAAGAGGACCGACACTGATTCTTGCAAACTGATGTGAAGATTTGGAGATCCGCACCAAACATGGGGGGAATAAGAAATTAAAGGCAGATCCACAACATTTAAACCACAAAGCATCGCCCGAAGAATCCTGGAATCGTACACACACAGCACGCTTAAGAAACCAGAGTTCCCAGGATTCCGTGGGGGAGTCATGTGATTTAAATGTATTGTTGTTTAGACGTTTAGTCGTGTCTCTTCATGACCCCATGGACCAGAGTATGCCAGGCACTCCAGTCTTCCACTGCCTCCCGCAGTTTGGTCAAACTCATGCTGGTAGCTTCGAGAACACTATCCAACCATCTCGTCCTCTGTCGTCCCCAACATCAGGGTCTTTTCCAGGGAGTCTTCTCTTCTCATGAGGTGGCCAAAGTATTGGAGCCTCAGCTTCAGGATCTGTCCTTCCAGTGAGCACTCAGGGCTAATTTCCTAAAGAATGGATAGGTTTGATCTTCTTGCAGTCCATGGGACTCCTCCAGCACCATAATTCAAAAGCATCAATTCTTCGGCGATCAGCCTTCTTTATGGTCCAGCTCTCACTCCCGTACATCACTACTGGGAAAACTATAGCTTTAACTATATGGACCTTTGTTGGCAAAGTGATTTCTCTGCTTTTTAAGATCCACGTATTCTATGAAAAAGCTCCTGTGGAACAGCTGGTATAAACGGGGAGCTGTCTGAAGTCTCTGGCAAGTTGATGTCTCTGCTTTTAAATGTATGGTGTGGGTGCTAACTGCCGAGGTAAGGATGCATAGGATTGCAGCCCTGTTTTAAATTCTAGTCTGTGCTTCCATTCTTATGTGTATATGAAATGTATTTTTCACTCATGTAGTCCAAGGGGCCGAGCAATAGGTGTGAGTAGGTTACTTGGGGGTGGGTAGATGCCCTCTCATTCCCCGCCCACTAAGTGCCACCCATGTTTTCCAGTCGGAGTAATTCTGAAGACCTTGTTGACGGGCTGTTCTAATTCTTGAGTGCATCAGATCATGGCAAAGCAGCTTCAGCTCACTGTGTTGTCTTTCGTTTGGGAGTGTGGATGCTAAATTTTCATGCCATTGAAATTACATCATGGGCTCAAAGCTCTTGCAGTGCTGCTGCTTTAGACAGTGGCTGTCCTAAAGGCCACTGGAGGAGAAATAAAGCTTGCTTTTATGTCCACCTCCCCCACCCCACCATTCTTATTCCAAACGCTTGTACCAGGTTTCTGTTTACAGAGAGAGAATCGGGAAGAGGGGAGCAACAAGGAGGAGCCTGCTTATGTAACCTGACATGTTTATCTTGGACTTTTTAGCCCTCCTGGCAATTCCCTTTGGAATTCACGTTAATGGCCTGGGTTTGTTTCTGCTGAAATCACCGGCAGCAAATCCATGCCCCAAAGGAACAGCGCCAAACTATTTAAACTCAAGAGACAGCCTCGCTTTTGCCTAATAGTTTCATCAAAGCCAATTAAGCAATTTCTCTTGAAGTCCTCCCCTTCTCAACTCTACCGGCCTTGAACCATAGTTGCAGCTTTGCTTTCTTCTTCTTCGGAGAATCACAAGTGAGTGCGGAGACTTAACGAAACAGCCTCTTTCTTCCTCTTTTACATTGGTCCTTAAATGCTGCTTCATAGATGTGTGCAAATGGCTTCAGTCTAGTGTCCAGATCAACGGAAGTAATAGTACTGCTCTATTCTGCCCTGGCCAAACCACACTTGGAGCACTGTGTCCAGTTCTGTGCACCACAGTTTAAGAAAGGTATTGAAAGCTGGTAGGTATATAGAGGAGAGCAACCAAGATGATAAAGGGTCTGGAAACCAAGCCATATGAGGAACGGTTGAAGGAGCTGGGTATGTTCATGCTGGAGAACAGAAGACTGAGAGATGATATGACAGCTAGCTCAGCTATTGGAAGGGCTGTCCCGTGGAAGATGGTGCAAGCTTGTTTCCTGCTGCTCCCAAGGGACCCAAACCAATGGATTTAAAATGGCAAGGATGGAGGTTCTGAATAAACATTGGGAGTGTAGGGGACTTCCGCATGCCCTGAGGCAGGACAACCCACTGATATCGCTGGGTGGGCTGCGAATTGTTATATACTGGCAATGTAAAAGCAAACCGTTCCCTGTCTGCTGGGGCCAGTGGGATAGAAAAGAAACAGTCCTTTAAATCAATCACCGCCAACTGATATTCTCGCGGGAGCATATTTTGATTTGGCATTCCAGGTTGTAAAGTTCCCATTGGCTGCATTTGTTCATTGACTTTTCTCAGATCCTGCAGGAGGCGCCATTTCCCTGATTTCTTTTTAATGACGAAAATTGGGGTGTTCCAGGGGGATGAGGACGGTTCAATGTGGCCGAAAGTCAATTGTTCAGAAATAAGCTGGGCCGCCGCTGTGGATTTTTCTTTTGGTAGGGGCCACTGTTCTACCCATACTGGGGTAGTGGTGATCCATCGTAACGGCAGTGCCGTGCGTGGAAGTGCAGGGGCAGCCCTTAGAATAAATTTGACTCCCATTTGGTGTCTGCAATGGCCAAAATATTGCGCCCCCATAAGGAGACTGGAATGTCCATTATTAAGGGATAGAGGGTGATCTGAACCCCGCTATCGCTTTGGATGAGTATTGGGTGGAGACTGCGCCGTGCCTGTGATTCACCTCCCACACCAATAACTTGTGTGGCTGGACAAGTGGGCCAACTGGATGGCCAAGCAGATTTTGCCACGACTGTTACATCCGCCCCTGTGTCCAGAACTCCCTCGATTCGTCGACCTCCCACTGTCAGAGACACAGAAGGCTGTAATGTTCATGGCTGCTGCAATTAGGGGTGGTTGTTTGGATGGGGGAAAGATAATAATCTTCGCCACTGAAGTATTTGACTGTATCTGGGCCCGGGGTGGGCCCGGCTGCCGGTTTCCCTGCTGTTGTCCTTGCTGATTTCGGGCAGTGTACTGACCCTGCTGTTGGTTTTGGGGAAGCGATCTGCATTGATTGGCCCAATGAAAGCCTTTTTTGCAGATTGGACATTTGGTAGAAGGACGCCTAGGCTGTTGCATGGATCTACATTGCGCCTTAAAGTGTCCTGGTTTGCCACACTGGAAACATGTTTTATTGGTGGCTACAGGCTGGTTTTTATTTAGCGCCGCCGCCAGCAGATGAGCCTTGTGGGTGGCTGTACCTACAGACTGACAAATGCGAAGCTTGGCTGCTGTGTCTGTGGTAGGATTGTGTATTATTGGTCGTAATGCAACTTTACAATCCTCATTGGCATTTTCAAAGGCCAATTGTTTGATAATTATTTGTTTGGCTTCAGGATTATCAATTTGGCAACTCACTGCTGTAAGCAGCCTGTCCATAAAGGAGGAATATGATTCTCTTGCCTCTTGCCTGATTGAACCCCATCTAGACTGAATACTGGTGGGTTCTGGAATTTTTCTCATTGCTGCTTTAGCAGCAAGGGCGGTATCCCTCAATAAGATTTGCAGCAGTGTGGCTTGCACTGAAGCCTGAACAAAGGGACCACGCCCCATCATGGCATCTATGACATCTGCGAGGGTAACGTTAGGGTTATTCCCTCTGATTTGTTGTAATAAAGCCGGAGCATAAGCACGGCAGGCAGTTTCCCATTCGTGGGCAAACAATACACCCGCTGATGGAGGTAACACTGTACGGGCCAGAAGCTTTATGTCATCTGGAACCAAAAGCTGGGCTAATGTGGCTTCCAAAAGCGCCTGCGTATATGGGGCTTGAAGTCCATTGGTCTTCACTGACTGCTGCAACTCTTTCAAGATCTTAAAGTCAAAAGGTTGATGTTGGGCTTGAGTGCCTGCCGGAGCGCCAGCAGGGGGCACTATAACGGGAAATTCCACAGTATCCTGAGATAAGGAACAGGCAAGAACTGCACGTTGAAAGGGAGTAGTTGGTTCTGTCGGTGAGGGAGCAGGATCATTGCCAACCAGATCATGATATTTGTGCAGGATTGGATCCTCTGGCGAGGAACTATAGTCCGGAGGCTTGGGGTCTGGTGGTGCTGGCAAGGCGAGTGCCGAAACAGACGGCATCACGGCAGGCTGAATTAAAGAAGCCGGAGGTGATGTTGGCAATACAGCCATGGATATATTTTTTGGTGATAAAGAGCCCATGGCGTAACGAACCTTGCACCATGCATTCAGAACACGAACGCCAATGCTAGGGTGTCCATGAAAATGAGCTCCAATTTTGTCCCAGTGTTTTAATTCCCAAGTTCCATCCTGGGGATACCAGGGGCAATGTTCATCGATGGCCAGAATAAGCTGTATCAAATCACCCTCAGGAACTTCCAATTTGTTGGAGGAGAGGAGAAATTTTAAGTCTTTAAAAAATTTCTGTTGGGGAATAGACAAAGAGCTGCCCATTTTTCTAAAATCAAGATAAAAGGGATCGACTCACCGGGGATCCGAAGATGATTAGCACTTGTAACCCTTGCCGGGCGTGGTGAGTCGATGGTGCCGTTGCGTGGATCGAAAAGCCTCACACGGTTTCCTTTAAGTCAGCCTCACACTGTTTTCTTTTAGTTAAGCCTCACACTGTATTCTTTTAGTCAGCCTCACACGGGGCACCACTTGACGGAAACCAGCCGTCACAAATGGTGCACAGCATAGAAAAAAGACACAGTGAGACAGCAGTATTTTCAGGATGGAGGGCAGCTCCTTCGACTTCTCTCTGTCCGGTAATTTTATTATCCTTTGTCTCTCTCAGCCTGCATGGCCGTCTGCCAATGTCTCACATTACATCGCCCGGTCATGGCTTTTACTACACCCATCACCATATAAGGTAATCACTGCCCAGAGGGAACACAACTCCATATAAGGTAATACATTCTATACACTACAAGGCACAGACATGCTGGTCACCGAGGTCAGCAGGCACCACATGGCAATACAAGCCTCTGCCATGGCTTTATGACTCCCACACCCTATACAGGGCTGCCTTCAGATGCCTTCTAAAGGTTATATAGTTACTTATCTCCTTGGCTTGGGAGTCACATAACTCCACCCTCCAACATTTCTCCGATGAAAATAGGAGCCTCCTAAGGAAAAGTGAGACATTCTGGGATCAGATCAGAAATCAGGACAGCTTCTTTATATCCGGGACTGTCCCTAGAAAATTGTCTCTGGAGAGGTAATATTAACCATTAATGTCTGAAGGACACTACAAACTGAACGTGATGTTTTTTGTAGAGATTTTATTATATAACTAGACTTGTCTCCAGTTATTGTTGGCAAAAGTTTTTATTTTGGAAACTAAAAATCTTATTGAAAGAAAATGTGTTTGAGAGTAAACCAGGCTAAGTAGGAATGGCGTAGGGTCAGGGATCGATATTTGGCTCTCCTGCGCTGTTGTTGAAAGGCACTGACTTCTGACACCAGTCCAGATGCAACCTTCTCCAGTACGCTAAAAACCAACTCAAAAGACACTTAATTGGAGCTGCAGAAGTCAGTAGCCCAAGGATTTGGCCTCAGCTGGAAAAGCAGGCTCTCCTATGTTGTGAACTTTATTCAAAAGGAAGGACAGTGTCTGCTTAAAATTCAAATTCTACATTCCTTATCCCCATGATTCTCCTGGGAGCTCTGTACAAAGGTCATTATGTCGAAACCAGCTGTAGCAAAGGGAAGGGGAACAACCTCTTTCATAATCCACCACAAAAACCTGACAGGCACACTGCTGTTAGAAGGTGTTCTGCAGCAAATGTAAAACTGAGCTGTAGGACTAGCTCTGCTGCTTTGAATTAGAAGGATGCTGGCATTGTACAACAGGGGTCACCGATATTTTGGGTTTGGTGGGCACACTCACCGAATTTTGAAGAAGTGTCATGGCCGCCAGCCACAAAATGGCCACTGGGCGGGGCCACATGATACAGAACAGCAGCTGTGGGGTGTGCCATGACACAAACTGTTGGCCACATTTTAAAAAGTAGAAAGAGATAGGAACACAAAATGTTGTGGTCATCCCCTCTCCCATTTTGTTCATTGTGGTTTTGGGGGGATATTGACTGAGACTTTTAATGGCCATGATTCAGACGGATTCGTGGCAAAAAATATCCATGATAAAAACATCCAAAACAATGTTTCTTTCTCTCATATATATATAAATAGAGAGAGAGACCATACCCAGAACAACGTCACATATAAATATATATATAAATGTCATATGTGAAAACAATTAAATGCAAACTGCGATTTTTAAAAATCCACTTAGAAGGCTTGTGAAACAGGAAGGTCTTCTATAGGGATTGAAAATACAAGGTTGATTTTATTTTGCTCTCTCTTTTTCCAATGTAGATCTTCAATTCCCCCTTGTTCCTGTTGTAGATCATCACTCACCCCTTCATCCCTGGTGACGAGGGGCGCCATTTTGTGGTTCTCCTCAGGTGTCTAAATGTCTTGGGCCAGCTCTGGATGGTGTAGTTGTAGAGTTCCTGCACTGGCAGGGAGCTGAACTGAATAAACTTTGAGGTCCCTTTCAATGCCACAATTCCATAATTAATGCTATGAATGTTTATAAAGGAGGAGATGTAAGAATAAATGTTTCAGGGTAGCTCCCAGGGCTAGGAGCAGCGTGAGAAAGTAGCTGAAGGAGAAAAGACCTGTTGTACATAGTTCTTCAATAAAACTATTTCTCGTTCAGCTTCTCTGACCTGCGCCTCATTAAACAGAGAGCGTTACATGGTACCTGGGAGTGGGGTCAGCAAGAAAGGTAAGGGGAAGAAAACTGAGATTAAAAGATGGAATGGCTCGAAGTTCCCCGGGGAGCTGAAACTCAGTGGCAATGCAACCGAATTCTGGGAAAGGTTTAAGGAAGGCTTTGCCATCTGCATGCAGGCTACAGGAAAGGATGAAAAAGAAGATTCTCAAGAGGTAGCTACATTTTTGCGTATAGCCAGGTAATGAGGCAGTAGACATGCCGTGCAATTAAGCCAGGAGAAAGAGGCTAGTTTTTCCAGCAGTTCTAAAGACATGTGAAGGCCATTACATGCCTAAGAGCGATGAGACTTAAGGAAAGATAAAAAGTTTCACCTCAGAGTGCTGCAGGAAGGGAAATCAGTAGAGGAAGTCTTGACTGACCTTAAAGTGGTGAATCAGACATGCAGCTTTGGGACCCTAACAGAGTTGTTGTTGTTGTTATTAATATTATTATTATTAAATTTGCATACTACCCTTCATCCAGAGGTTTCGGGGTGGTTCACATTTTTAGAGATCAGAAAGTATTATGGATTCAAGACTGCAAGCTGTGAAAAAAGACTCCGGCAACACTGTCATCTGACTCTAGATTGCACAAGTTGTTGCCGCAACAGAGGCCAGAATGCAAGTCTCAGAGACAGAGAAAACTACTAATGTTTCCACTGATACAATTAGTGGAGGGAGAAGCCCGGGGAATCATAAATACAACAGGAGCAGGTATTTCAGAGAAGGGACAGCCTCTGGGGGGAAAGAATGCTAAGAAACAAGGAAATTGTGGACTTACTGGGCTGCAACATGCACTTATTTCTGAATGAACACTGCTCCAAGAAAATTGCATGCAATCAGAGACGCAATTTTTCCAGTTACCATAAAGAGAGGGAAGAAGTAGAAGGAACACACCAGGAAAAACATCACCGGGGAAACACTAAGCTGTTCATGCCTAAGGGAAACGAAGAATCATCAGAAATGGTCCAGCCAAAACCAGAAAGCTCCAGAGAGACATGTTGTTGTTGTTGTTGTTTAGTCGTTTAGTCGTGTCCGACTCTTCGTGACCCCATGGACCAGAGCACGCCAGGCACTTCTGTCTTCCACTGCCTCCCGCAGTTTAGTCAGACTCATGTTTGTAGCTTCGAAGACACTATCCAACCATCTCGTCCTCTGTCGTCCCCTTCTCCTTGTGCCCTCCATCTTTCCCAACATCAGGGTCTTTTCCAGGGAGTCTTCTCTTCTCATGAGGTGGCCAAAGTATTGGAGCCTCAGCTTCATGATCTGTCCTTCCAGTGAGCACTCAGGGCTGATTTCCTTAAGAATGGATAGGTTTGATCTTCTTGCAGTCCATGGGACTCTCAAGAGTCTCCTCCAGCACCATAATTCAAAAGCATCAATTCTTCGACGATCAGCCTTCTTTATGGTCCAGCTCTCACTTCCATACATCACTACTGGGAAAACCATAGCTTTTACTATACGGACCTTTGTTGGCAAGGTGATGTCTCTACTTTTTAAGATGCTGTCTAGGTTGGTCATTGCTTTCCTCCCAAGAAGCAGGCGTCTCTTAATTTCGTGGCTGCTGTCACCATCTGCAGTGATCATGGAACCCAAGAAAGTAAAATCTCTCACTGCCTCCATTTCTTCTCCTTCTATTTGCCAGGAGGTGATGGGACCAGTGGCCATGATCTTCGTTTTTTTGATGTTGAGCTTCAGACCATATTTTGCGCTCTCCTCTTTTACCCTCAATAAAAGGTTCTTTAATTCCTCCTCACTTTCTGCCATCAAGGTTGTGTCATCTGCATATCTGAGGTTGTTGATATTTCTTCCAGCAATCTTAATTCCGGCTAGGGATTCATCCAGCCCAGCTTTTCGCATGATGAATTCTGCATATAAGTTAAATAACCAGGGAGACAATATACAGCCTTGTCGTACTCCTTTCCCAATTTTGAACCAATCAGTTGTTCCATATCCAGTTCTAACTGTAGCTTCTTGTCCCACATAGAGATTTCTCAGGAGACAGATGAGGTGATCAGGCACTCCCATTTCTTTAAGAACTTGCCATAGTTTGCTGTGGTCAACACAGTCAAAGGCTTTTGCATAGTCAATGAAGCAGAAGTAGATGTCTTTCTGGAACTCTCTGGCTTTCTCCATAATCCAGCGCATGTTTGCAATTTGGTCTCTGGTTCCTCTGCCTCTTCTAAATCCAGCTTGCACTTCTGGGAGTTCTCGGTCCACATACTGCTTGAGCCTTCCTTGTAGAATTTTAAGCATAACCTTGCTAGCGTGTGAAGAGAGACATAGAGCATTGTTAAACAATTTAAGAGAGAGAGTGTGTGTATAGATACACACACACACACCCACACACCCTGCCCACCTGGCTGGGTTTAACCTGTTTGGAAAAGGGGAGATGTATGGGTAAGAGGAGAGACAGAGTCGTGCGCTAACAAATGCATTTATGCCACAAGCATCTGTGGTCGACAGCCCGATTCGCTGCACACATACATCTGTGCAATGTATTATGTATCTCAATTGGTCTCTTGTGGGCTCTTTGTTGTTTTGGCTTCAACAGAAGAACACAGCTGTCCCTTTGCGACATTGACACCCGCCACCCCAAATTTCATAACAGAGATGGGACTTCTGTCTCTGGCTGTTTAGGTAGGGAATCTGCCAAGAGCTAGGAATGAGGCCAAGGAAGAAGGGAAGCTCCCTGAGGGCTGGACATCTGGATCCGTCCACTGCCAAGCTAACAATTGAAGCCATGTTCCAGCTTTGGAAGCTGAGCATGCAAAAAAGGGGAGGCTTGACCATTCCCCACCGGACCCAAAAATCTAAGGCCTTTCTGGACCCCTGTAAAGGTGGGTCATAATTACAGTGGAGCTTTGCTCCAACTCCACAGATCGTGGCGTTCCTTGTTCACTGGGTGGATGTAACAGGCTAAAGGAAGCAGTTACAAAATGGTAGACAATGTCTGCACCCCTCTATTAAACCAGACCACAGCGCCACCCGTGCTGAGCCTCTTGGGCCTGCCGATCAGAAGTCGGCGGTTTGAATTCCTGCTACGGAGTGAGCTCCTGTTGCTCTGTCCCAGCTCCTGCCAACCTAGCAGTTCAAAAGCACACCAGTACAAGTAGGTACCACTGCGGCGGGAAGGTAAACAGTGTTTCCGTGCACTCTGGTTTCTGTCACGGTGTCCTGTTGCGCCTGTAGCAGTTTAGTCATGCTGGCCACATTACCCGGAAAGCTGTCTGTGGACCTGGGCCTGAAAGTGAGATGAGCGCCGCAACCCCATAGTTGCCTTTGACTGGACTTAACCGTCCAGGGGTCCTTTACCTTTACCTTTTAAACCAGACACTGAGGGGGGTTCAAGGACTCATTGTGGAGTTCATTCGATAAACCTGATGTACCTGGAACTAGGTTTGGAGAGTGCAGCAGAATGAGACCCAGCCTGAGGAAGTACCATCCACCTTGGACTGGAAAACTACTGAAATCTAGCTGTAGCCTAGTGCTCATTTCTATGTTATGAGCTTCCAGGGGGAAATAAATCCATTTGCAACTCCGTTAACCCAGAAAATTGTCGGAGTTTTATGTTGAAATTTCACGTGTTGAAAATTTCGGGTCAGAATCTGGCATACTGTTCTTTCCTGACATTTGAAAATTAGCACGTTGCAGCGGTATATCAGTCAAAAAGCCACGGTTCCATAACGAAATGCCATGTAAAAGGAACATTAGAATTTGGGACAGAAGTGCCAGAATTAGAATCAGGGAAACTAATCCAACAACCCCCAATATCTGGCTTTTTCGGTGCCAGTGAGTCTGTATCACTAATCTGTTGTAATAAAGCATTAATGCCTTACTTATAAGTAAGTGCACCTACCATTGTGGTTTAGGTGGGAGCTGGGACAATCTGGAACGCCCCATGACTGAAAAGGAAAGAAAATGTTAGCAGGAGGGAAAAGAGCAGATATTGGAACTAACCCAGGGTTGGTTTAAGACCTTTGTGTCAGGAGCTCGGCCTACACTCGAGTAGAAACATAGAATCATAGAATCATAGAATCATAGAATCATAGAATCATAGAATCACAGAGTTGGAAGAGACCACAAGGGCCATCGAGTCCAACCCCTTGCCAAGCAGGAAACACCATCAGAGCACTCCTGACATATGGTTGTCAAGCCTCTGCTTAAAGACCTCCAAAGAAGGAGACTCCACCACACTCCTTGGCAGCAAATTCCACTGTTGAACAGCTCTTACTGTCAGGAAGTTCTTCCTAATGTTTAGGTGGAATCTTCTTTCTTGTACTTTGGATCCATTGCTCCGTGTCCGCTTCTCTGGAGCAGCAGAAAACAACCTTTCTCCCTCCTCTATGTGACATCCTTTTATATATTTGAACATGGCTATCATATCACCCCTTAACCTCCTCTTCTCCAGGCTAAACATGCCCAGCTCCCTTAGCCATTCCTCATAAGGCATCGTTTCCAGGCCTTTGACCATTTTGGTTGCCCTCCTCTGGACACGTTCCAGTTTGTCAGTATCCTTCTTGAACTGTGTTGCCCAGAACTGGACACAGTACTCCAGGTGAGGTCTGACTAGAGCAGAATACAGTGGCACTATTACTTCCCTTGATCTAGATGCTATACTCCTATTGATGCAGCCCAGAGTAGGACCCTGGCAGAGACACATGTCTGACTGGCATGTTCTCTCCCTCCTGGTCAATCGTTCAGGAGCTTCAAAAGCTTTCTTCTGCCCAAACCTCACAGCGACCGATGCCAACAAACACTGGCACACTTAGGGATCTGCAGAGTTTGCACAACTTGCATGACAGACCTCAGCAACTCAGCATTTTGGCTAATCTACTTTATTAACATATAAACACACACGGAGCACTGCACCATGGCTCCCACTCTCTCTAGCACCAGACAGCAAAGAGGAAAAAGACCAAAGAACAATAGTCCCACTTCACGGAACACAGTAACACAAACATCCTGTCTTCATCACTTCCCACTCTGTGGAGTCAAAACATACAACGTCATGTGATAGACAAAAATCCCATGACTACAATAATGGAGCAGGAATTCTAACACTTTAAAGGCCCTAAGCACTGAAAAATTATGGCACACCCCATAGGCAATTCAAAGTAAAAACCATTTTAAAAATTACGCAATGTGCAATATTTTCCCCCCATGATGACTACTTTTTTTGGAAATATTGAACGTCTAACTCTTCCGAAGGAGGGAAATAATCTCATTTATTTCGGCTTTGCTGGTGCCCACAGCACATGCTTAGTCTGCCTACTGGGCAACGCAGCACAGGATTGACCCATCATGTCTTGCTCACTAATGTGGAAGACAAGTTAAATTCCTGCAATAAATTATCCCTAATGATCCATTCAGCCAGCTCTAATTGCCATCGAGAAATTCGATAACTAAATGATCCAGTTCTTCAGCCGTGGACCATGCTGGAAGCCCCACAGCAACGAAAGAACGAGTGGGGAGGAATGAGCGGCTGCTAATTTTGTAACAGAAGGCAGCCTGATGATTTGCTCCATAAGGAGCAGGCATTTCCAGAATTCCCAAGTATAATTAGACGCAAACCAATTGGTCTAACGCATGGACGGTGCGTGCTGTAGAAACATAGGAAGCTGTATTAACACTAAGTCGGACCACTGGTTCCATCTAGTTTTCCCCTACAATGCAGACAATGGGGAAGCAGACCCCAGCAGGATTGAACCCTCCAGCAGGGGTGCCAACCGGAATCAAATATTGCGGAGGCCAGGTAAGCCTGCACAATGGAACACAAGATGCAGCTCAAACACACCACCTGAATGGCAATGCCCATTGACTTCAGGGGAGGTGGTCCCCTCAAATATTTTAGTGGGGGCAGCCGAAAGGAACTCGGCACCTAGGAGTTGGCTCCTAGGCCCTCCATTCACCAGCAGGATTCAACCCTGCAAGCTGCAGGGGTCTGTTTTAGATCAGGTCTTGGGGGCTGTGCACTAAGTTGGCTTATAGGTTTCCCACCACAAGTATAGGAGCAGGGCCAGTAAAAATGGGATCATGGCCACTGGTCCCATCAACTCCTGGCAAATAGAAGGGGAAGAAATGGAGGTAGTGAGAGATTTTACTTTCTTGGGCTCCATGATCACTGCAGATGGTGACAGCAGCCACAAAATTAAAAGACGCCTACTTCTTGGGAGAAAAGCAATGACAAACCTAGACAGCATCTTAAAAAGAAGAGACATCACCTTGCCAACAAAGGTCCGTATAGTTAAAGCTATGATTTTCCCAGTGGTGATGTATGGAAGTGAGAGCTGGACCATAAAGAAGAAAGAATTGATGCTTTTGAATTGTGGTGCTGGAAGAGACTCTTGAGAGTCCCATGGACTGCAAGAAGATCAAACCTATCCATTCTGAAGGAAATCAGCCCTGACTGCTCACTGGAAGGACAGATCCTGAAGCTGAGGCTCCAAGACTTTGGCCACCTCATGAGAAGAGAAGACTCCCTGGAAAAGACCCTGATGTTGGGAAAGATGGAGGGCACAAGGAGAAGGGGACGACAGAGGACGAGGTGGTGGGACAGTGTTCTCGAACCTACCAGCATGAGTTTGACCAAACTGCAGGAGGCACTGGAAGACAGGACTACCTGGCGTGCTCTGGTCCATGGGGTCACGAAGAGTCAGACACGACTAAACAACTACAATAACAGTGACACAGCATGGGAGGGGGGTTGCCAGGATAATGGCCCCAGGCTCATTTTTCCTGCGGGGCACTGGCAGAGCAGTGTGAGGAGGATGTGACAGGCATGTGCCCTTCCAATCAGTCTGATCAGAATTATCGGAAGGGCACACACCGCGTTCACAAAAACTCACAAAGCAGATCAGAACTAGCATTGCATTATCGTCAAGGCAGTGGCTAGAGACTGTTCCTGGGATTTGGCTAGATGATCCTTGGGCTCCATTCCAAGTCTACAATTCTGTGGGTGTCTTGTAATGTGCTGACACATTAAACTAGCCTTCCTCCTCCAAGAGAGCTTGTGCTCTCTTCATCCATCGCACAATTCACAAGACTCTACAGTGTATGTGTATCAGCGGGTATGTGAACAGCCAAGGGAATCGGGGGAGACTGCTATTTAGGTTACAATAGACGGTGAGTTCAATAGCTGATGGCCACAAATTGGCCATGTCCCCATTGAAATTTTAGCTATTAGCATTCAGCTTTTATTTTGTCCTTCACGCCCTTTCGCGAACCCCATGTAGACGAAATGAAGAGATGGGATGAAGGTCACGTCGTTCCCAAGATAATGAGACACACGGAGAGAAAAAAGTGTATCATATTAAGAAAGACTTAATTAGGCACATCACCTGGTGGTGTGCATTCATCTGCTAATAAACACAGAGGCCAGCTGCAGGATGGCAGGTCTTTGAGTTTACAGTTCCAAAAGATGTGCCTTTTAATGACTGTGTAGAAAAGGAGGATGGAGAGATAAGGTTGCCCTCAAGAGACAAAGAAAAGAGTGCAGTGCTTGAATGTGATCCAGTCCCGTAAGACTCTTTCCAGCCTCCTTGATCAAGAGAGAAGGTGCCCGCAAAGTTTTCGAATGAAGGAAGAGGGAGGGTTTTGTAGCCTCCCTCTCTCTCAGATGAAGGCCCTCTGCCTGGTTTCCTGTAACTTCACTTCTCTCAATGAGGGAACTGCCAGAAGGCCCTCAGCACTGGACCTGAGTGTCTGGGCTGAATGATGGGGGCAGAGACACTCCTGCAGGTATACTAGGCTGAAGCCATATAAGGCTTTAAAGGTCAACACCAAATCGATCTTTTAGGACTGGTGTTATATGGTCCCAGCGGCCGCTCCCAGACACCAATCTGACAGCTGCAGTCTGGATTAGCTGTAGTTTCTGAGTCACCTTCAAAGGTAGCCCACGTAGAGTGCATTGCAGTACAGTGGTACCTCTGGATGCTAACAGGATCCGTTCTGGAGCCCCGCTCGCACCCTGAAACTAACGTAACACGTGACTGCACGACTGCACGTGCACAGGTCATGTTTTGCTGCTTGCGTGCATGCGTGTGACGTCATTTTGAGCATCTGCGCATGCACCAGTGGCAAAACTCAGAAGTAATGTGTCCCGTTACTTCCGGGTCGCTGCGGAGCACAACCCGAAAATGCTTAACCTGAAGTGTATTCATCCCGAGGTATGACTGTAGTCCAAGCAGGAGATAACCAGAGCATGCACCACCCTGGCGAGACAATGCGCAAGCAGGTAGGGACTCAGCCAGCACACCAGATGGTGCTGGTCGACCCTTGGTCACCACAGATGCTTTTGCTTAGTTGGAAAGTATCTGTAATAATGTTCCTTTCTTGCCCAGATCTAGAGACACAGGTCTTGTCAGGGGTGCTGTCAACCGCTCACTGGCTATGTGCCTAAGAAAATCAGAGATACAGGCAAAATCTGCACACATATAAAAAGCATCCTAAAAAAGCAGTTTAAAAAAATATATATACAGTGGTACCTCGGTTTACAAACTTAATCCGTTCCAGAAGTCCATTCTTAAACCAAAACCATTCTTAAACCGAGTCACGCTTTCCCTAATGAGGCCTTCCGCCACCGGTGCCCTTCCATCGTTCGGATTCCATTCTTAGACCGACATAAAGCTCTCAAACCGGGACACTATTCCCGGTTTTACGGAGTTTGTAAAGCGAATCGTTCTTAAAATGGACTGTTCTTAAACCGAGGTACCACTGTACATTGAATTTTCCATAAGGCTCACCATCGCCATCTAGTGTCACCTTGTATATTGCACTTAAAGCACACTTAAAACGTTTTATTTGCAGCTGTATAGCTGAGCTATGTCGTGTAGGGCCACCCAAGATGGACAGGTCATAGTGGAGAGTTTTGACCAAATGTGATCCACCTGGAGCAGGAACCGGCAACCCACTTCAGTATCCCTGCCAAGAAAACTCCATGGATTTCCCAGGAGTGATGTATGGAAGTGAGAGCTGGACCATGAAGAAGGCTGATCGCCGAAGAATTGATGCTTTTGAATTCTGGTGCTGGAGGAGACTCTTGAGAGTCCCATGGACTGCAAGAAGATCAAACCTGTGGTCCATGGGGTCATGAAGAGCCAGACATGACTAAATGACTAAACAACGATTATTATTATTATTTCAGCAGGAAAAATAAAGGCAGAGCTAGTTTATGAAACAATTAGGAGGCAGACATTTTTGCAGGTACACTTCAAATCGCCTGGAGATGTAACAGTAGACCCCGGTCTCCTCCTGCCCTCTCCCACTACGAAGTATTTCCATAATATTTGAATTCTTTACTCAAATATTTATTTAAGATTTATGTAACGTTTGAGCATTGTGAGGACTCAGGAGGCAGGCAAGCACCCCAAGATGCGTTACACTTCCCAGAGCTCTCTCTTTCTTCTGTCTCACCCTTTAGGGAGAAGAAAACATTGCAGAAAGGGAGGAAGGGGGGCTTATAATGAAGAAAAAACTGCAAGAACAAGAAGCAGAACTGAGCACCCCTCTTCCTGTGGCGAAACCCTCTCTGCTCCCAGCTTGCTAATTCTGGCTGAGACTTCTGGTGATGAAACGAAACAAAATGAAGCACATTGGGGAGACATTCATGACCCTAAACTTCCCTCCCCAAATGCTCTAGCATCCTGCATGCAAAGAAACTTATTTTGCACAGGAGAACGGTCCGAAAATGACACACACACCCCTGTCTCTCCTGTCTCCCTCCTGTCTGAAGTGGTACAGTCCAAAATTCTACGACCTCCATGCACCATCTCATTAAGCATAATGTGTAGAGCGGCACTTAAGAGTTAACCCCACTGGGATCATTATTGCTGTCGGCAGCGAACACGAGCTTTTTCGCAGCAGAGCCTGAGCTGCTTCTTTCCATCCTGAAGCCCAGTTGCCTAGCAATCGGAGGATCATGTGAAACCAAATGTATGAAAATATAATTCACTTTGCAAAAAGAGAAGAGAATGAGGCTCTTTATAATTTCAAAAGAGGCTGCCACAATAATGCACAAACTTCGCAGAGGAGAAGCTCGGCAGACGCTCTTTGGGAATTTATTCTGATGTTTTATTTTTCTTGGGTGAGCGCTGTAAGATTGATGGAAGAAGGTACATCGGTGCAAAATTGAGTTAGCATCCTTGATATAAATCATTCCCCTCCCCACTTCAGAACAGACAATATCTCTAACTAGAGCAAAATTACCGAAGATACACACTCTCCCTTCCCTCCCTTCGCCTTCCCTGATGATGTCTTTGACTGGGACGATATTACAGAATCAAAACTAGGATTGAAGTTTGACAGCAGGAGTGGGGAACCTCTCAGTGCACCAGTTCAAGGGCCTTATTCCCTTGTGGTAACTTTGGGGGGGGGTGTCACATGCCACTCACTGGTGGGTGGGACAGGAGCCACAAGTGGGAGGAGTCACAAATGTGCTTCCAGTGTGAGCCAGTGTGGTGTAGTGGTTAAGAGCAGTGGACTCGTAATCTGGGGAACCAGGTTCACGTCTCTGCTCCTCCACATGCAGCTGCTGGGTGACCTTGGGCTAGTCACACTTCTCTGAAGTCTCTCAGCCCCACTCACCTCACAGGGTGTTTGTTGTGGGGGAGGAAGGGAAAAGAGATTGTTAGCCACTTTGAGACTCCTTAGGGTAGTGATAAAGCGGGATATCAAATCCAAACTCTTCTTCTTCATCCTCCTCCTCCTTCACTTTGTAGAGTAGGCAATATTACGGCCATGCAAGTATCTGTGGCTTCTCTAGATGTCAGGGACTGGGCAGATGAGGAGGAGCTGTAGGGAGTGCCATCCCAAGAGATTTCCAGAGGGGAGGACGTGTTGGGAGAGTGCTCTGGGCTATCTCCAGCCCCCCCCCCCGGATCTCCGAGTGTCCTCCGGTGATCATAGCTCTGGAAAAGGCATCCCCTTCTTCTCCAGGGCGCTGCAGCGACACAAACCAGCTTGATTTATGCACATTAGCCTGCTCTCTTGACACAGCAAAAGAAAGAGGCATCGTAGTTCTGAACTACTATTTATTTACAGAATATTTACAGACAACAGCATTATGGCATCTGTTTTCTCCAGCTCCGAGAACAAATGCAACAGCATAAACGTGAAAGTACAGTTTCACAGACACACACCGGAAGAGAGATAGGACAGTCTTCCTATCTCACGCTCCACTCAGAAAGGCGTGTGAAGTATACCAATCATAAAATCAGCACCAGGGAGCATGAAATCCTAACAGGAAGGAGGAGAGGGTATGGACCTAGGGTTGTGGTTTGAGACGGGACACACCCCAGAAGAAAAGGGGAGCTGGGAAATAATGAACAATGAAGAACAGGAGCCAGATAGCTGTGTAGAGAGACAGGAGTGACTAGTGGGGTGCCACAGGGTTCTGTCTTGGGCCCGGTCTTAATCAACATCTTTATCAACGACTTGGATGATGGACTCAAGGGCATCCTGATCAAATTTGCAGATGACACCAAACTGGGAGGGGTGGCTAACACCCCAGAGGACAGGATCACACTTCAAAACGACCTTGACAGATTAGAGAACTGGGCCAAAACAAACAAGATGAATTTTAACAGGGAGAAATGTAAAGTATTGCACTTGGGCAAAAAAAATGAGAGACACAAATACAAGATGGGTGACACCTGGCTTGAGAGCAGTACATGTGAAAAGGATCTAGGAGTCTTGGTTGACCACAAACTTGACATGAGCCAACAGTGTGACGCGGCGGCTAAAAAAGCCAATGCAATTCTGGGCTGCATCAATAGGAGTATAGCATCTAGATCAAGGGAAGTAATAGTGCCACTGTATTCTGCTCTGGTCAGACCTCACCTGGAGTACTGTGTCCAGTTCTGGGCACCACAGTTCAAGAAGGACACTGACAAACTGGAACGTGTCCAGAGGAGGGCAACCAAAATGGTCAAAGGCCTGGAAACGATGCCTTATGAGGAACGGCTAAGGGAGCTGGGCATGTTTAGCCTGGAGAAGAGGAGGTTAAGGGGTGATATGATAGCCATGTTCAAATATATAAAAGGATGTCACATAGAGGAGGGAGAAAGGTTGTTTTCTGCTGCTCCAGAGAAGCGGACACGGAGCAATGGTTCCAAACTACAAAAAAGAAGATTCCACCTAAACATTAGGAAGAACTTCCTGACAGTAAGAGCTGTTCGACAGTGGAATTTGCTGCCAAGGAGTGTGGTGGAGTCTCCTTCTTTGGAGGTCTTTAAGCAGAGGCTTGACAACCATATGTCAGGAGTGCTCTGATGGTGTTTCCTGCCAACCACCCATTCCCACCACCCTTCTGAGTAATACCCCTCCCCACCTTCTCACTATATAGAAGGATCTGGCAACTTCTGTTTCAGTGTATCTGAAGAAGTGTGCATGCACACGAAAGCTCATACCAAGAACTAACTTAGTTGGTCTTTAAGGTGCTACTGGAAGGAAAAAAATATTTTTTTGTTTTGACTATGGCAGACCAACACGGCTACCTATCTGTAACTGGAACCATATGTCAGGAGTGCTCTGATGGTGTTTGCTGCTTGGCAGGGGGTTGGACTCGATGGCCCTTGTGGTCTCTTCCAACTCTATGATTCTATGATTCTATGATTCTATGAGTCAGAATCAGGACAGCAGCCAAGTGACGCGCTGTCTCCAGAGACAGCCAGAGCTCCCTCCTTCTCCCAGGACTAGACATGCTCTGCATGTCTCAGAGCAAGAAGCCCCAAAGAGAAATGCCCTTAGAAGTCACCATAGGCAGCAGGAGAGACTCTGAACACCAGGAAGTAACTGCCGGGGGGGTGGATGGGCACTCTGAGCAACATTGGCTCAAGCGTGAGGGTGTACTTTCGTGTCTTCCTGTGCTCCTGTGTATTAAAATAAAAGAACCGAAAAGGTCTCTCTGTGGACTCAGCTTGTTGTTGTTTAGTTGTTTAGTCGTGTCCGACTCTTTGTGACCCCATGGACCAGAGCACGCCAGGCACTCCTGTCTTCCACTGCCTCCCGCAGTTTGGTCAAACTCATGTTGGTAGCTTCGAGAACACTGTCCAACCATCTTGTCCCCTGTCGTCCCCTTCTGCCCTCCATCTTTCCCAGCATCAGGGTCTTTTCCAGGGAGTCTTCTCTTCTCATGAGGTGGCCAAAGTATTAGAGCCTCAGCTTCAGGATCTGTCCTTCCAGTGAGCACTCAGGGCTGATTTCCTTCAGAATGGATAGGTTTGATCTTCTTGCAGTCCATGGGACTCTCAAGAGTCTCCTCCAGCACCACAATTCAAAAGCATCAATTCTTCGGTACTTCCGGGTTTCGGCGCGTTCACACCCCAAAAAAACCAACCTGAAGCATCTGTAACCCGAGGTATAATTGTACTAAAACTTTATGACAGTAAGAGCCATTCGACGAAGGAACAGTCTCCCTTGGGAGGTTGTGGACTCTCCTTCCTTGGAAGTTTTTAAGCAGAGGTTGGATGGCCATCTGTCCTGCATGATAGCCGAAGTGCCAAATCGCAACCCACACGTGCACAGACTCACTGCTGCGGGTTGCAAACGCTGCGGGTTGTGAACATGTATCCCGCATGGATCATGTTCTCAACCCAAGCGTCCACTGTATTGCTATTAAATTCCGTAAAACCTTGCACTGCCAATCTTGAGGACCTTGCTTGCTGCATTACATTTGTACCGACAGAGAAGCAGGCATCAGAGAGCAATGGCATAATGTCAACAGCAAGTCGCCTGGCTTGTCTTTCAAAAGATTTGAGAGTCTCAACTTGTCTTAAATTGGGTCCTTTGATACCTTTGGCTGCCAAGAAATGCTGTCCTTAGACCAAAAAAATAATGAATGAATGAATGAATGAATGGGGGGACGGGACCTAATCACTGGCGAAGTCATACTGCATGAGAGTCCATGAAGTGTAATCTCTAAATGTAACACTCTTCTGAACCAGGCAAGCAAAAAGGTACATCATTTATTAAATACACCAAAGAGGTGTTTGATCTATTATTCAATCGATGCTCTGTTGAACCAGATGGTCATTTTAAATATCAAAACCTTACAAAAGGCAGAGGAAATGAAAGGAAATAAACCTCTAGAAGGGGAGAGCTGAATGTCATTATAGCCATTCGAATGGAGAAGGAAGCGCACTGAGGAAATCAACAACAGCAACAACAACAACTATTTGCATATCCCTTTTGCGTGTTGAAACAGCTTCACCAACAGAAGGCCCTACTATAGCAACGCCACAAGGCTGTTCAGTATTATTGTTCCCATTGCACAGACGGTGAAACTGAGGCAAAGAGCAGGGGACACCCAAGAGCACAGTTCATATTCTTAGGGCCCCTCTGCACAGCACCTTGGTTGTGTAGCCACAACTTGAGGGAAAGGGAATGGCCTGGGAAGAGTCCTGTGGACTTGCAACCTCCAGGCCTGAAACATCGTCCCGCTCCTGGTGTAGACAACACTCAATTTGACAGAGCAATGAACTACCTCACATACCCTCCAACTTTTCTCTGATGGAAATAGGGACATCATATTCCATAATAATAACATTTATACCCTGCCTATCTGAATTGGTTTCCCCAGACATTCTGGGCAGCTTCCAACATGTATAAAAACAGAATAAAACATCGAACATAAAAAAACTTCCCGATACAGGGCTGCCTTCAGAGGTCTCCTAAAGGTTGTATAGTTATTTATTTCCTTGGCTGGGGGCGTCACGTAACTCCATACTCTCCAACATTTCTCCGATGAAAATAGGGACGTCCTAAGGAAAAGCAGGACATTGCAGGATTAAATCAGAAACTGGGACAGCTTCTGTAAATCTGGGACTGTCCCTGGAAAATAGAGACACGTGGAGGGTCTGACCTCAGTTTAAGGCAGCTTCATTTGTGAGGAGAGGTGAAACTGACTATAAAGAGGATTTTATTTAACAGGCTGGAAGTCTGAAACATATTAGTGGGTCTGAGTGCATGTAGAGTATTTTTGCCGGTACACGCACGTACACACTTTTGTTCCCGGCAAAGCCACCAAACAGCCCAATTCTTCCTGCCCTCCATTATTTAACTTCCCAACTGAGCCCCCCCACCGCATCTCTGATGACGCTCCCTTTGTCAGAGAGCAGGACGAAGTCACGGGGGGTAAACAGGCCCTCGGCTCCCACCGGGAAGAATAAGTAGGCAGGAATGAGCGAAACCGGAGATCAGTCAAAGGAGTTTGGCATGCTGAAAGACCTCCTGCAGCACGCTGGAAGGGCGTTGGGGGGATAGGGTGCGCACATTGAAAGCAAAGCCCTCCACATATAAATCATTCTATTCCTCTTGCAGATTGCCAGCTTGTGCGAAAAGACAGCAATGTTGCTTGGTTAGGTTTTTGACAGAGAGGCTTCCTGGTCCACAGCTCTGCCTTTTTGCCGCTGCTCGCAAACAGTGTCAGGATTACAGTGGTACCTCTGGTTGCAAATGTGATCCGTTCCGGAGACCCATTCGCAACATGAAAAGAATGCAACCCGCAGTGGTGCATCTGCGCATGCGCGGGTTGCGATTCGCTGCTTCTGTGCCAGTTTGGTGTAGTGGTTAAAAGCAGTATACTCGTAATCTGGTGAACCGGGTTCGCTTCCCCACTCCTCCACATGCAGCTGCTGGGTGACCTTGGGCCAGTCACACTTCTCTGAAGTCTCACAGCCTCACTCACCTCACAGAGTGTTTGTTGTGGGGGAGGAAGGGAAAGGAGAATGTTAGCCGCTTTGAGACTCCTGAAGGGGAGTGATGAAGCGGGATATCAAATCCAAACTCTTCTTCTTCTTCTTCTTGTGCATGCGCGTGACGTCATTTTGCACTTCTGCACATGCGCCAGCGGTGAAACCCAGTAGTAACCCTTTCCGGTACTTCCGGGTCACCGCGGGACGTGACCTGAAAGAACGTAACATGAAGAGGACGTAACATGAGGTGTGACTGCACAGCTGTGAAAGGGTCTTGTGGTAGCCACACCTTGAGACACTTTCCTCTTTTTAAAAAATTATGTTTTATTAAACTTCAAAAGTTTAACATATATACTTCAATGCATGGTAATTTCTTCTTTTGATTTTGTCAAATTCCCACTCCGTTTTCCATGATGCTTTCATTTCCCTCCTATTGCTGCATCTGATTTTCTATTTTTTTAAAAAAGATATTTATTGGAGTTTTACAAAAACATAAATTTAAAAGATCATATAAAAAGAAAGAAATACAATAAAAGAAACATAGAAAAATACATAAAATAAGAAAAAGAATAATAAAAACAAATCCATTTTTGTAACCCTAACTCATTATCTTATTTCCTTGGCCTCCTCACACCTCCCCTTTTTGTATCCCCATTTAAATAATCAAATCAGCAAATCCTTATGATTTTCTATACCTTATACCAGAACAATACTATAACCTCTCATTTCTCCCATTGTTCATAGCTCAAATCCTGCTCATGAGTTCATCATACTGTAGCATTTCTTTAAGGAGTCCGAAAAAGGCTTCCATTCCTCCATAAAGCAATCATTGTTAGGTTCTCTTATTTTATTTGCCCTTTCCACATAGCCCATCACCTTGCTTATCCATTCTTCTTTGGTAGGAACTTCTTCCTTCCATTTTTGCGCATTAATAATAATAATAATAATAATAATAATAATAATAATAATAATTTATTATTTGTACCCGGCCCATCTGGCTGGGTTTCCCCAGCCACTCTGGGCGGCTTCCATAGAAAACCAAAAATACACTAAAATATCACAGATTAAAAACTTCCCTGAACAGGGCTGCCTTAAGATGTCTTCTGAATGTCAGGTAGTTATTTATCGCTTTGACATCCGATGGGAGGGCGTTCCACAGGGCAGGCGCCACTACCGAGAAGGCCCTCTGCCTGGTTCCCTGTAGCTTTGCTTCTCGCAATGAGGGAACCGCCAGAAGGCCCTCGGCGTTGGACCTCAGCATCCGGGCAGAACGATGGGGGTGGAGACGCTCCTTCAGGTATACTGGGCCGAGGCCGTTTAGGGCTTTAAAGGTCAACACCAGCACTTTGAATTGTGCTCGGAAACGTACTGGGAGCCAATGTAGGTCTTTCAAGACCGGTGTTATGTGGTCTCGGCGGCCGCCCCCAGTCACCAGTCTAGCTGCCGCATTCTGGATTAGTTGTAGTTTCCGAGTCACCTTCAAAGGTAGCCCCACGTAGAGCGCATTGCAGTAGTCCAAGCGGGAGATAACCAGAGCATGCACCACTCTGGCGAGACAGTCCGCGGGCAGGTAGGGTCTCAGCCTGCGTACCAGGTGGAGTTGGTAGACAGCTGCCCTGGACACAGAATTGACCTGCGCCTCCATGGACAGCTGTGAGTCCAAAATGACTCCCAGGCTGCGCACCTTGTCCTTCAGGGGCACAGTTACCCTATTCAGGACCAGGGAGTCCTCCACACCAGCCCGCCCCCCTGTCCCCCAAAAACAGTACTTCTGTCTTGTCAGGATTCAACCTCAATCCATTAGCCGCCATCCATCCTCCAACTGCCTCCAGGCACTCACACAGGACCTTCACCGCCTTCACTGGTTCTGATTTGAAAGAGAGGTAGAGCTGGGTATCATCTGCATATTGATGGACACCCAGTCCAAACCCCCTGATGATCTCTCCCAGTGGCTTCATATAGATGTTAAAAAGCATGGGGGAGAGGACGGAACCCTGAGGCACCCCACAAGTGAGGGCCCAGGGGTCTGAGCACTCATCCCCCACCACCACTTTCTGAACACGGCCCAGGAGGAAGGAGCGAAACCACTGCATAACAGTGCCCCCAGCTCCCAGCCCCTCTAGACGGTCCAGAAGGATGTTATGGTCGATTGTATCAAAGGCCGCTGAGAGATCCAGCAGAACTAGGAAACAACTCTCACCTTTGTCCCTAGCTCGCCGGAGATCATCAACCAGCGCGACCAAGGCAGTTTCAGTCCCATGATGAGGCCTGAATCCTGATTGGAAGGGATCCAAATGGTCCGCATCCTCCAGGCGTGCCTGGAGTTGTTCAGCAACTCCTGAATAAAGAATCCTATGAGCTGTTGCTACATACATAAACAGCATAACCATCTTTTTGGGGAACTCTATATATATATATATTCTGTTTTACAATTTAGAATACTCATTTAAATATCCTTAAAACATCAGTGACTTCCCTTCTTCCCTTTCCATGGTTCATTTTGCATATCATAAATCCCTGCATATTTTACATAAACTAAACCATTCAGTATTCCATTATTACAGTGGTACCTCGGGTTAAGAACTTAATTCATTCTGGAGGTCCGTTCTTAACCTGAAACTGTTCTTAATCTGAAGTACCACTTTAGCTAATGGGGCCTCCCGCTGCCACTGCACAATTTCTGTTCTCATCCTGAAGCAAAGTTCTTAACCCAAGGTACTATTTCTGGGTTAGCGGTGTCTGTAACCTGAAGTGCCTGTAACCTGAAGTGTCTGTAACCTGAGGTACCACTGTACACCCATCAAAACTTATTTACACTCTTGAATTTATCTGCATGCTGTCAATGCTTTCAAGTGCTCTTTAAACGAATGTTCTTCTTGTTCTCTTATTCTGTATGTTAAGTTCGCAAGCTGAGCATATTCCATCAGCTTAAATTGCTAATCTTCTTTAGTTGGGACCTCCCTCGTTTTCCATTTGGGGGCTAACAAAATACGGGCCACAGTAATGGCATACATAAATAATCTTTTTTGACTCTTGGGGATTTCTATCTGAATTATCCCCTATCTTGCATGCAGAAGGTCAGTTCCATAGTCAGTCCCTGGCATTCTCAGGTAGAGTTGGGATTTGTCCCCTGCGCATAGCTGTGAACTTTCCCCTTTTCTTGCGAGGAATTCTATTCAGAATAAGGGAATTTCCCTTTAAAAAAGGGAAACGTTGACAGCTATGCCCCTGCGCCAAACCCTGGAAAGCTGCCGACCGTATTGAGCTAGATGGACCAAAGTGACTCAGTATAAGACAGCATCCTAATAAAAGAATAGCGCTGCTGGATCAGGCCAGGGCTACCAAATTCAGTTCTCACAGTGGCCAACCAGATGTCTATGGGAAATCCTCAAAGCAGGACTGGAGCACAAGAACACTCTCTTCTCCAACTGTTCACAGCAACTAGTATTCAGAGACAATTCTGCCCCCAGCTGTGGAAGCCGAGTGTAACCATCATGGCTAACACCTGTGAATCGCCTTCTCTGTGAATTTGTTTCCTCCTCTTTCAAAGCAATCCAGTTTGGTGGCCCTCACAATGTCCATAGTATAACCATGCATTGCATAAAGAAGTATTTTCTTTTATCTGTGCTGGACCTTTCAACATCCAGTTTCATCCAGTATCCAAGAGTTTTAGTGTTATGAAAAAGGGAGAATAAATTCTCCTACTAGTTTACATACACACACACAATGATTGACCTCCAATGCCCTTTTAAATGTGTTGTAGAAGGGGGCGTTATTGGTTTGTTGTTGTTTTACTTAATTTGTGCTATGTATTTTGTGGTTTTTATTTTGTGGTTTTTATTTTTATTGGTTTTCCAAATTATTACAAATCTGTCCAAATCACTCAATTACTTTTATTATTAGTTTAATACAATTTTTTTTAAAAAAAATCAGGTTTCCCGCTCCTGTTACAAACATTACTTCCTCCAATAGCCACTTCATTCTTCTTTAATCTCCTCTAAATTCTTCTCTAGGGACGCGGGTGGCGCTGTGGGTTAAACCACAGGGCCTAGGACTTGCTGATCAGAAGGTCGGCGGTTCGAATCCCCGTGACAGGGTGAGCTCCCATTGCTCGGTCCCAACTCCTGCCAACCTAGCAGTTTGAAAGCATGTCAAAGTACAAGTAGATAAATAGGTACCGCTCCGGTAGGAAGGTAAACGGCATTTCCGTGCGCTGCTCTGGTTCGCCAGAAGCGGCTTAGTCATGCTGGCCACATGACCGGGAAGCTATCTGTGGACAAACGGTGGCTCCCTTGGCCTATAGAGCGAGATGAGCGCTGCAACCCCAGAGTCAGCCATGACTGGACCTAATGGTCAGGGGTCCCTTTACCTTTACCTTTAATTCTTCTCTTGATGTTAGTCCATTCTCACAGCTCACCTCTGTTGTTTTTCGTAAATGTAAAATCCGTTTCACATCTGTAGTCTGTACTTTGTGGTTTTTATCTTGCTGTTTCTGAGATCTACGGACGAGGGGCGGTGTACGGATTTAATAAATAAATAAAAATACATAAGAGCATTTGCATGCAAAAAAAAAAAAGCTGAGCTTCAACATGAAAATTTAACATGAAAATTCAACATGAAAAGTTTAAAAACCCTAGCTTTGTCGCTTGGCTGCCTCTTTCCATCAGGAACACCAACATGCCTTTTAGCTGATCGTTTCAGAAAGGTGGGGGGGCGGAGGCTACGAAACCACAGCAGGCGTGAAAAGAGACTCCCAAGTCACTAGTAGTGCCTGGAGCAAAGTCCACGTGACTTTGAGTGAACTGCCTGGGCCTAAGGAAGCCAATGAGATCAAAGGATGTGTTGCTGCAGAGATTGCTGAGCCCAACGTCAGTCTGAAGGCACTGAAAGGCATCGCTGCATCTATGTGTTCCCCAAGCTCACACTCTTTCCTTAAGTATTCTATAGGTAGGCCTCAATGCATACTTCATGTGCGAGTAAATCATTCGTTACCATTTTATTGTTTATTTAAAGCTTTTCTTTTCACCACACTTTCCCAGTGGTTTAATAATATTAATAATAATAATACATTTTATTTATACCCCACCCTCCCTGGCCAGAGCCAGGCTCAGGGTGGCCAACACCAGTAAAATTACAGTAAAAGCATAATGGGGGGGGGGACCCATTTAAAATACAGGTTAAAATGCAATTTAAAATGCAGCCTCATTTTAAAAGTAGCCCATAGATCAAAACCATAAGGGGAGGGAAACATAAGGGTCAGACTGAGTCCAAACCAAAGGCCAGGCGGAACAGCTCTGTCTTGCAGGCCCTGCGGAAAGATGTCAAGTCCCGCAGGGCCCTAGTCTCTTGTGACAGAGCGTTCCACCAAGTCGGGGCCAGTGCTGAAAAGGCCCTGGCCCTAGTTGAGACCAATCTAACCACCTTGCGACCTGGGGCCTCCAAAGTGTTGTCATTTGTGGGGCACACCAGTTTTGGCTATTTTTGTTTTTAAACTGCAATCCCTACCTTCAGTGCGGGGAGGAAATCAAAGCTGAGCATCAGTTGCAGAGGGTTTTTTATGGTTAATTTAATTAAATACATAAATCAAATATCCTAAAGTGACACAGGGCTTGCAGGATGCACAAATAGGCAATGATGGGAGTCAGGAACAGGAAAGCACCCTAGCTCATTTGCGTAATTAGGAGAGCACAGTCGTACCTTGGTTAACAAATCCCTTGTGAGTCGAACAGTTTGGCTCCCAAACGCCGCAAACCCAGAAGTGAGTGTTCCTGTTTGCTAACGTTCTTTGGAACCCAAACGTCCAACGCGGTTTCCGATTGGCTGCAGGAGCTTCCTGCAGCCAATCGGAAGCCGCACCTTGGTTTCTGAACATCTTGGAAGTCAAACGGACTTCCAGAATGGATTCTGTTCGACTTCCAAGGTACGACTGTACTTTATTTGTCTGGTCTGCATTTGGGCACGTCTTAAGCTCTCATAACCAAATTTTGCAGGGTGGTTCCTGAAATCAAGGAGCAGATTTCCATCTGTGTTTGAATACAATGGGATGGCAAACTGAATCTTTTCAAAACTACACTGATATCAAAACTGCACGGTTTTGTTTTTTCTTCCTTAGAATTTTCAAGCAGCGGGAGGTAGAGTCATCATATGTTTCCGAAAAAAATCTGGAAGGGGGTGGGGGTTAAATTGGCGCCCGGCGGGAATGTCCAGGGTTTCGTCTGTTCACCAGTGGAAGCGCTGTGCGGCAGTCAGATCCTTGTTGCCTTCTAGATGGCAATTAAAGAAGCTCATTCACCACCCTGCCATCTGCCACTGCCTTTGTCCAAAAGAAGCTCAACAACTTTATGGACCATTGCCCAGAAAAAGCTGAGCAATTGTGTCTTATATTTTTACTTCTTGAAATATGGCAACCCTAAGTTAGGTAGATCTCAGGCCAGAACAAAAGTGCTTAGGGGAGATCATGGCAACAAAATGGCCGCCATTCTCTTGCGCTAAGAATGGGATGTCCCAGTTTTTCCGGGACACTTGCGGAGTATGATGTAGTTTGGGTCTTCAGCTCTGAGGCTGAGAAGGAGGAGGACAGCCCATTGTCTTTCACTGCGTTTTATCTACAATGTGCACCCAGAGGATGTGTGTGGGCATCTCCTGGATCTACCTTTTGTTTCCCATCGCCTGTTTCAACCTAGGCCTGTTCCTGGTTCAGTGTTAGTTGCTTCTTTTCCTCCCCGATGCATAAACAACGATAATTTTAGCAGGCCCCCATCACTATTTTAATAAAGCTTTGTCAGGCTGGTAGCTGCTAATTATTCAGTCACTTTATATAATTCCGCTTATTGTCGAGGCAGTTTTTAAATGTATTATTAGCCGTCCGCAACAAAAGAGGGTTTCTTCCAAACTCATTGTGACGATCTTCATTGTGGAGCCTTTATTTCCTTTAAAGAAAGGTAAGGGGTGGAAGAAGAGAAGACGACATTTTCAAAGGATGAGAACATTGCAAGGGGGCTCCTCAAGATGTTCTTGTCTTTATCTTTTGACGTCCAGGAGGATGATTCAAGTCCACATTCTTTGCTGTGTGGGGGTAAAAGGCTGGTTCTCCCCTCCCCACACATTCACGCAAATCGTGCTCGTTCTTTTTATAACTTGCATGGGTTGGCAGTTCATTTCCGGGCCCAATTCCAGGCGCCCACACTAATGTTTAAAGCGTTAAACCAGTGGTCTTCAGCTGGTCCAGACCTGAGATCTGCCTCTAATTCTTGGCCTGAAACATAGGACCTATATACAGTGGTACCTCGGGTTAAATACTTAATTCATTCTGGAGCTTTGTTCTTAACCTGAAACTGTTCTTAACCTGAAGCACCACTTTAGCTAATGGGGCCTCCCGCTGCCGCTGCGCCACCAGAGCACGATTTCTGTTCTCATCCTGAAGCAAAGTTCTTAACCTGAAGCACTATTTCTGGGTTAACAGAGTCTGTAACCTGAAGCGTATGTAACCTGAAGCGTATGTAACCCGAGGTACCACTGTATGCAGGAGAAGGCTTGCTGTTCCTAGCAAGCACTCACCTTTTCCTGCCTTCTCTGGGCATCTACATCTCCTGGCAGCAACTCTGATGGTAGACCGTGTCTCCAAAATCGAATTTAAAGACTGGAACAGGCGCCATACATACAGGGGAGTGCATTTGCCATAGTGTTGATGAGCTAGACCAGAACCAGGATGGGAATCATTTCTGGATGTCTCCATGTCTCAGGTGGTCAGTCTGTCTATTATTATTATTATTATTATTATTATGTTGTTGTTGTTGTTGTTGTTGTTGTTGTTGTTGTTGTTGTTGTTTTATTTTATTTTTTTATAAGATATTTATTGAGATTTTACAAAAGCATAAGTTTACAAAATAGAAAAAAGTCATATAGAAAGAAAAAGATAAAAAAGAGAACATACAAAAATACATAAAAGAGAAAAAAGAAGAATAAAAATACAAAATACAAAAAACAAATAGATGAAAAAGCATTAAAAACAAACCCGTTTTTTATAACTTTAAACTCATTTGCTTGTTTCCTTGGCCTCCTCACACCTCCCCTGTTTGTATTCCCATTTAAATAATCAAATCAGCAAATCCTTACCCTCTTTCGTTTATCTTAACTCTGTATCTTAACATATTATAACTCTATATTTTCATCCATTATCAATTCATTTTTGCATATTCTTATTAACTTTGTTGCTAATGCCACTTATTTTCAATGTTGTTGTTGTTGTTTTAAGGCGGGAAAGTGCCAGTACTCACCATGAAGTGTCATACATTTAACATTTGAGAAAGCAAAAAAGGTGCCAGTACTGCATACCTTTGGGTACCCCAGGAAAAAACCTGATTATTATTATTAGTAGTAGTAGTAGTAATAAAGGTAAAGGTAAAGGTACCCCTGCCCGTACGGGCCAGTCATGACTGACTCTAGGGTTGCGCACTCATCTCGCTCAAGAGGCCGGGAGCCGGGGCCGTCCGAAGACACTTCCGGGTCACGTGGCCAGCGTGACGAAGCTGCAACTGGCGAGCCAGCACCAGAGCAGCACACAGAAACACCGTTTACCTTCCCGCTAGAAAGCGGTACCTATTTATCTACTTGCACTTAGGGGTGCTTTCAAACTGCTAGGTGGGCAGGAGCTGGGACCGAACGACGGGAGCTCACCCCGCTGCGGGGATTCGAACCGCCGACCTTACGATCAGCAAGTCCTAGGCACTGAGGTTTTACCCACAGTGCCACCCGCGTCCCTAGTAGTAGTAGTAGTATATACCATATTTTTCTATTTATAGGACACCCCCATGTATAAGACACCCCCTATTTTGGGGGACTCCACATTAAGAAAACACTCCTCAACAGTACCCGTGTATAAGACAAGCCACAATTTAAAACCTAATTTTTTGGTAAAAAAAAATCCTAGTCTTATACACGGAAAAATACGGTATTTATTTATTTGTACCCCACCTTTCGTCCTGACAAGGCATCTTACCGATAAAATAAGAACTGCTAAGAACATAGGGGGAAACCCAATTGTTACAAAAACAGTAGTGGAATTAAAAATATATAAAAATATAAGATCTATTAAAAACACGCAGATAAGCAAATAATAAAAACAATACTGCACCAACCCGTTCATTAAAAGTAGTACATTCCCAAAAGCCTGTTGGAACAAGAATGTCTTCGGCTGCCGGCAGAAGGACAACAAGGAGGGAGCCAGTCTGGCTTCTCTACGGAGGGAGTTCCAAAGTCTGGGAGCAGCCACCAAGAAGGCCCTGTCCTGCATTCTTGCCAAGGGTGCCTGTGATAGTGGCGGTACCAAGAGGAAGACCTCCCTCAAAGATCTCAAAACCCATACTGTCTTTCAGCACTTTGGACAGTGCCTGGAAACAGACTGGTAGCCAGCAGAGCTGTTGTAGCAAGAGACTCATCTGTTGGGAGAGCGCTCTGGGCTATCTCCCAAGCATCGTCCGGTGAGCATAGCTCTGGAAAAGGCAACCCCTTCTTCTTCAGGGCGCTCCAGCAACATAAACCAGCTTGATTTATGCACACTAGCCTTCTCTCTTGACACAGCAGAAGAAAGAGGCATCATAGTTCTAAACTACTATTTATTTACAGAATATTTACAGACAACAGCATTATGGCGTCTGTTCTCTCCAGCTCTCCGGTTCTGAGAACAGAAAAAAACGATGTAAAAGTGAAAGCACAGTGGTACCTCGGGTTACAGACGCTTCAGGTTACAGACTCCGCTAACCCAGAAATAGTACCTCGGGTTAAGAACTTTGCTTCAGGATGAGAACAGAAATCGTGCAGTGGCAGCAGCGGGAGGCCCCATTAGCTAAAGTGGTGCTTCAGGTTAAGAACAGTTTCAGGTTAAGAATGGACCTCCAGAATGAATTAAGTACTTAACCCGAGGTACCACTGTACACTTTCACAGTCTCACATTGGAAGGGAGATAGGACAGTCTTCCTTTCTCAGGCTCTACTCAGACAGGCTTGGGAATTTTACGAATCATAAAAAAACAGCATCAGGAAGCATGAAATCCTAACATCATCTGGTCCCCCCACAAAGTTAATGGGCATTCCCATTCAAATGGTGTGTGCGCACTGCGCCATGCGATCGATTGTGTAGAGCGGGGCTTTCCTGGGCCCCCACATATTTTATTTAAGTTGGCCCCCTTGTTGCAGCTGTTTGCACTCGCGTGGTAATTTTCTTTTTATTGAATCAAATATCCAGTTCGTTTAGCTGAGCTGTTTTCACATCTCGCATTTGAAAGGCCCATTCTGAAGCAATACAATTAGCTTAATGAGATTACAAAGTGTGTTAATGCCCGTAATTAGGAGAAAAAACGGTTTACAGCGCTTCCGCATTTAATATGCTTTGATTTAATACCACAGTATTGTCACACACACACACACACACACACACCAAAATAAATTTAAAAAACCATTCTGCAACCAGTTTCCTCAACTATTACATGGCTTGGTTTCTGGAATAATGAAAGAAACTCTGTGACAGTTGACTTTAATGATTCAATAAATCATATTAGATAGAATTGAAGTACAGACTAATGTAGGACTTACACAAGGAAAAATGCTTTGCTTTGTTTTGAAGTCACTGTAATATAGTCATGGAAGGGGCAGACAGAATATTTAAATTTCACATTAAAACTCAAGGTCCCATTTCGACAGCTATGGCTTGTCCTAGGCTACCCACCAGGTAGGTGCCCACCAGGTAATCTTGACTGCAATTTCCAGTATTATTTCATTTATGAATCACTTCCCTGTAGCATCTCAAATCATAGAATCATAGAATTCCAAAGTTGGACGAGATCCCCATCTAGTCCAAGCCCCTGCAGTGCAGGAATCTCAACTCAAGCATCCATGACACGTGGCCTTAAAATCCTCCAAGGAAGGAGAGCCCACAACCTCTCATGGGAGTCTGCTCCACTGCCGACCAGCTCTTACTGTCAGAAAGTTCTTCCTGATGCTTAGTCGGAATCTCCTTTCTTGTAACTTGAAGCCATGGGTTCGAGTCCTGCCCTCCAGAGCAGGAGAAAACAAGTTTGCTCCCTCTTCCATATGGCAGCCCTTGAGATATTTGAAGATGACTTTCATATCTCTTCCCAAACTCCTCTTTTCCAGGCTAAACATACCCAGCTCCTTCAAACGCTCCTCATAAGGCTTGGTTTCCAGACCCTTGATCATCTTGGTTGCCCTCCTCTGCACACATTCCAGCTTGCCAACATCCTTCCTAAATTGTGGTACCCAGAATTGGACACAGTATTCCAGGTGCGATCTGAACAAAGCAGAATAGACTGGTATTACAGTGGTACCTCAGGTTACGGACGCTTCAGGATACGGACGCTTCAGGTTACAGACTCCGCTAACCCAGAAATAATACCTCAGGATAAGAACTTTGCTTCAGGATGAGAACAGAAATCGTGCGGTGGCAGCAGTGGGAGGCCCCATTAGCGAAAGTGGTACCTCAGGTTAAGAACAGTTTCAGGTTAAGAACGGACCTCCAGAATGAATTAAGTTCTTAACCCAAGGTACCACTGTATTACTTCCCTTGATCTTTACAGTATTAAACTGTACATTTGAGAGAGGGCTGTAGCTCAGTCCTAGAGAGCCTGCATTGCATGCAGGGAGTCCTAGATTCAATCCAGTGTGGTGTAGTGGTTAAGAGCGGTGGACTCATAATCTGGTGAACCCGGTTCGCTTCCCCGCTCCTCCACATGCAGCTGCTGGGTGACCTTGAGCCAGTCACACTTCTTTGAAGTCTCTCAGCCCCACTCACCTCACAGAGTGTTTGTTGTGGGGGAGGAAGGGAAAGGAGATTGTTAGCCGCTTTGAGACTCCTTCCGGTAGTGATAAAGTGGGATATCAAATCCAAACTCCTCCTCCTCCTCCATCCCTAGATGCATTTTACATTGCATTTGTATCCTACCTTTCCTCCACAAAGCTCAAGGTGGCCTGTATCGTTCTCCTCCTTCCCAATTTAACTTTGCAACAACCCTGTGAGGTTGGTTCGGCTGAGAGCAGGTGACCAGCAAAAAGTCACCCAGTGAGCTTCATGGCTGAGCGAGGATTTGAACCCTGGTCTCCTGGATCCCAGGCAGACACTTTAACTACTACACCACACTTCCCTCCAACTTTCCACCCATAAACAGCATGTGTTGCTATTAACTACAAAGCACAACTCTGAAAACCCCAAATACCTGTGGTCCTGAAGACAGAGGTGCTTTTAAAACCCCACCCTAAACATGCAAGTTGCCATTTACGCCACAATACCCCATTTCACAGAAATATATTTTCCCCTCCGTCGACTTGTTTACACAAATTCCAGGAGGCTTTTCTCTCCCTGGGGTTCCCGCATCATTAGGGCACATAAATGTCGGCTGCTACGCATCTTACGACCGTGTTGGGGAATTGGTACGATGTGCTGTGCTGTATTTTGACGCCTCGGGCTTCGTTTTCACCGGAGTAGGACCCCAAAAGCGACGCTAAACGCCAAGACCGAGGTTTGAAATGCACAACTTCAAAACAGAGCGCTAGCAACGTGTCGGAACTCTTTTCAGAAACGTTTCGTTCTTTTCTGCCGGCGTCACTCGTTCAGAGCACTTCTCTGCAGAAGCAGAAATGTGATCTTTGCAAACTGGAAGTGAATCAATGCCATGCTCGTTGCTATCATCTACGGTACCGCACACACTCCATAGCCTGGAGTAAGGATTTGAAGCACCGCTGTGCATCACATGCCCAATTGACTTAACTGTGCATCATGTTCCCATTCAAAGAGGCGATGTCCAATATAAATGCAGGCAGACCTGAATTATCGTTGGGTATTGCATGCTCAGTTGGCCTAATGTGTCATGCTTCTGACAGGAGCATAAATAAGTTAGGAATGCTTGAGGAATTCCTTTTTTCTTTTCTTTCTTTTTTGGCAAATTTCTATATGGACAGATCGGCTCTTCATCTCTCAGATTGACGGGTGGGTTTTACTCTCTAAATGATCTGACACAGTTTCCAGCTCAAAAAACACACACCGGGATGCGAGCCAAAATGCATATTTTAAGAGACAATGTGTTGGGAATTGTGTACTGTGGAGAGAAAATACATCTAGAAATGCGCATTTCATAAGTAGATACTTTTTAAGATATCTATTGAATAGGGATATGTGTATCAACCAAAGATCTGATATTTACCCTACTTTGTCACGTCAGGAAGCAGCTGCCCTCAGTCCAAAGTGCTTCAGAGACTACCCATAATAATTTTAATAATAATAATAATTTATTATTTATAGCCCGCCCATCTGGCTGGGTTTCCCCAGCCACTCTGGGTGGCTCCCAACAAAATATTAGAAACACGCTAAAACTTCAAACATTTAAAACTTCCCTAAACAGGGCTGCCTTCAGATGTCTTCTAAAAGTCAGAGAGTTGTTTATTTCCTTGACGTCTGGTGAGAGGGCGTTCCACAGGGTGGGTGCCACTACAGAGAAGGCCCTGTGCCTGGTTCCCTGTAACTTGGCTTCTCGCAGCGAGGGAACCGCCAGAAGGCCCTCGGCGCTGGACCCCAGTTGAACGATGGGGGTGGAGACGCTCCTTCAGGTATACTGGGCCGAGGCCGTTTAGGGCTTTAAAGGTCAGCACCAACACTTTAAATTGTGCTCGGAAATGTACCCAATTCATCTCAAAGTACATTCAAGTCTGCTTTATTCCTCCCTCTGTTTGATACTGAGAAAAAAAATGCAGGTTCCTTACCTCATATCCTCCAATATTTCTCCAATGAAATTAGGGATGTTCTATTCTATCATAATCATTTTGTTACATTTGAGAGCCAATGTGGTGTAGTGGTTAAGAGCGGTGGACTCGTAATCTGGTGAACCGGGTTCGCTTCCCCGCTCCTCCACATGCAGCTGCTGGGTGACCTTGGGCCAGTCACACTTCTCTGAAGTCTCTCAGCCCCACTCACCTCACAGAGTGTTTGTTGTGGGGGAGGAAGGGAAAGGAGAATGTTAGCCACTTTGAGACTCCTTTGGGTAGTGATAAAGCGGGATATCAAATCCAAACTCTTCTACTACTACTACTACTTATACCTTGCCCATCTAACTGGGTTGTCCCAGCCACTATGGGCGGCTTCCAACATATATAAAAACATAAAAAAATAAATATAAAAACCTTCTGTGCAGAGAGCTTCCCTATAGTAGGGCTGCCATATCTTGAAGAGCAAAACAGAGGACAGCCCAAGCTTCTGCCAGCCTGAAAGTTGTTCCTTCTGTTGCTCGGGCTAGCAACAGTGAAAGGCAGCCCAAGCCCAAGCCCCCCAAAATGGACATTTCCTTTAAAATGTAAAGATCCACCTGGGTGGTCATGTTTCACCCAAAAAGAGGACATATCCGGATTTGCCTGGATGTAAAGGTAAAGGGTAAAGGGACCCCTGACCATTAGGTCCAGTCGTGGCCGACTCTGGGGTTGCGGCGCTCATCTCACATTATTGGCTAAGGAAGCCGGCGTACAGCTTCTGGGTCATGTGGCTAGCATGACTAAGCCACTTCTGGCGAGCCAGAGCAGCGCACGGAAACGCCGTTCACCTTCCCACTAGAGTGGTACCTATTTATCAACTTGCACTCTGATGTGCTTTTGAACTGCTAGGTTGGCAGGAGCAGGGACCGAGCAACAGGAGCTCACCCCATCGCGGGGATTCGAACCACCGACCTTCTGATCAGCAAGCCCTAGGCTCTGTGGTTTAACCTACAGTGACACCCGTGTCCCTTGCCTGGACGTAGGGCAACCCTATTATAGTTACTTATCTCCTTGGCTTGTGGGGTATGCATAACTCCAACATTTCCGCATCCTGAGGAAAAAAGGCACATCCTGAGGAAAAGCAGGACATTCCAGGATCAATTCAGAAACTGGGATGGATTTTGTAAATCTGGTACTGCCCCTGGAAAATAGGGACACAGGAGTCAATTTTCCGTGAGCCAAAGTTAGGAGTAAGTTAACAATAAAACACCCAGTGTCAGTGAAGTTAACTCTTCATTCAAAGAAGCTGAAGCAGTGCAGGCCTAGTGATCACAGCAACTCTTCCCAGTAGGTCTGCCCCAATCATGTTCTGCTCCCTGGTTTCCTACAGGCATCTGGGTATCTATCGTGAGTAGAGAATGTTGATGGTCCATCGACCTGACCCAGCAGGCTCTTCTTATGTTCTCAGCAATTGAGGATAAGGGATGAGGTGGCTCTGTGGTCCAAACCACTGAGCCTCTTGGGCTTGCCAATCGGAAGGTTGGTGGTTCGAATCCCTGCGACAGAGTGAGCTCCTGTTGCTCTGTCCCAGCTCCTGCCAACCTAGGAGTTCGAAAGCACGCTAGTGCAAGTAGATAAATAGGTACCACTGCAGCAGGAAGGTAAACAGCGTTTCCATGCGCTCTGGTTTCCATCACAGTGTTCCATTGTGCCAGAAATGGTTTATTCCTGCTGGGCACATGACCCAGAAAGCTGTCTGTGGACAAACGCCTGCTCCCTCGACCTGAAAGCAAGATGAATGCCGCAACCCCATAGTCACCTTTGACTAGACTTAACCGTCCGGGGTCCTTTACCTTTACCTTCTCCTGCTTCTGTGAGCCATCTGGTTGAGAAATCCTTTTGCTGGGAATCTTGGAGAGCGCTTCGTCTGTCAGAAGGCAGCTGAATTCATCTCTCCCCTCTCTATCCTATTTTCACTTTGTGTGTGTGCTTGCATAATGCGTTCCTAGGTATACAGATTTATTTATTTATTTTTAAAAAAAATAAGAATAATGCCACCTATATCCACCCTGAATTTATAAACTTGTCTATTTATAGTTTCTCCTAGCAGCTGATTGTTCGCATCATCAGTTTATGGCATTTCTCGTGATTTACTGCGTCTTTCATGAGATTGTGCATATTTCGTTTCTTGCTCCCATTGCATAGCAATCTTTCTACGCCCCTGGCAGCTTTGCTACTTATCTTCCATTTCCTTTGGGGGAAATCAAACATTTTTAAGAATCTGCTAAGAATGCAAAAGTGACCCATTTCGTCTGTGGGTGAGATTTCACAAACCTGAGTTGAGAAAAATAATTCCATGCCCTTGTAGGAGCAAGCTTAATAGGGAAAGCTATGAAGAGCCACACATCTGATAACGAGAGGTGTCTTATTAGACGATTAAATAAAAATAGGACATTTGTTTTAAAAGCTAAAGCACTGTAATTACCTGAGGACTCGTTGCTCTGCAAATGAGGGCTACTAGTGAAACATTGTTTTGAACATTTTGCAAAGGAGCAAAATTATCTGCAAAGCTATTCCACCCACTCCACAGATATAATACGTGATTTATCACTACCAGCAGAGAAGCGGGAAGGAGGGCTGCTAGCTTTTCTCGTTGACCCTTGCTGCTGTGCCTTTAAAGGCAGCTTGATCTGCTGGCATTAGCAAATGATTGTGTTTTTATCTGCAGATCTTGAAAAGCTTCACCTGCTAATTCTTGCAGAGCCAGCAGCTGTTAAAAGCATAGGATAGCAAGTTAGGCTGGGGTATGTTTCAGGCCAGTGGATGAAGCTCTGGGCCACTGGGCCAGTGTTTGGTATAAGGCACCTTTCTGTATTCCCAAAAGCTTCCCCTGCTGTATTTGATTTATTTATTTTTTTACTAGATTTAGTGCATTGTACCCAAAATACATGGGGGACACGGGTGACGCTGTGGGTTAAACCAAGGTCAGCGGTTCAAATCCCTGCAACGGGGTGAGCTCCCATTGCTCGGTCCCTGCTCCTGCCAACCTAGCAGTTCGAAAGCACGCCCCCCCAAAAAAGTGCAAGTAGATAAATAGGTACCGCTCCAGCGGGAAGGTAAACGGCATTTCCGTGTGCTGCTCTGGTTCGCCAGAAGTGGTTTGGTCATGCTGGCCACATGACCAGGAAGCTGTATGGCGGCTCCCTCGGCCAATAAAGCGAGATGAGCGCCGCAACCCCAGAGTCGGCCATGACTGGACCTAATGGTCCCTTTACCTTTACCTTACCCAAAATACAAATGCTTTAAATACACACATTGTTTAGGAAGAAAGCTGAAAGATTACACAAACAGCTGGATAGTACTTTGGGGACAATGTTGATTCCAATACATAACAAATTGCAGCCGCTTAACCGCCAAATTTGCTGATCGGCATATTCTCTGTCCTCTGCAACCAACTTCAGCAAATTTATCTTTCCAGCACGTCCACCAATTTCAATAACGACTCCCGTAATGGGGAAGAGTCTTTGGGGGGGGTTCCCCAAAAAAGCATATTCATGTGCATTATGCAGATGTTAGCAAGTCTGATATGAGAGCGTTAGAATTACTGGCAACATTTTCCTTCGTATATGGCAGTGTTTGGGTTTGTAGGGGGCTACATCTTATGATGCAAATGCCACAAATAAATAAATATAACTCTCACATTTGGGGTGAGTGAATTCCTGCAAAGTTGTGATGTGCAGAACTCTCCAAACGCAAGTGTGCCAGCCATGAGCACTTTGTTACAGCCGTAAAGCAAAAGGCATTTCTCTGCATTTAAAAGGGGAAATTGGCAGGATGCAATATCAACAGCTCGCTTGCGCTCTCCAAAGTGCCTCGGACTTACATCAATCTCCACCCACATAGGCCTTGAAGACAGCGGAGTTCTTGGGTAAACATGGGGAATATCGCAGTGGGAACTGTTTGCTTCTCAGTTCAGCCCCGTCTGCTCTAATGAGGCACTTAAAAAATAATAATACCAGAGCTGTAAAATGTAGCCATCAGGAAGAACTGAGCTCAGTGGTGGAGATACTGATGAACAAGGTCCCAAGTCCTATCGCAGGCATTTCCAGGAGCTCTGGGAATTTCTCCTGTCCAAAATGTTGAGCCAATGCCAGTCAGTGAAGAGCAGGGGTGGAGAACATTTTTTTGAAGCTAAGGGCCACCTTCCCTTCCGGGCCAACTTCTGAGGGCCACATGGCAGTGTTGGGTGGAGACAGAAAGGAAAGTGGCTGGAGCCTTTGAAATCACCTCCGAAGGTTAATTAACAACCTTGAGCCTTTGATGAGGCTCCAAGGCATGTCCTCCCAGCAGAGGATCAAAACAGCATGCGGAAGTGATGAGATTTATGGCTACATTGCTATACTTTATTTTCTAGCTGCGCAGACAGCTAAGAAATATACATCCTCTGTCTGAGAGCAGAGAGCAACTGAACAAAGGAACGAAGGAAACAGGAAACAGTAACGTCACATCCGTCTCTAGTCTCCCGTGAGACTTCCAATAGCCTGGACTGGAATGTAAACACAGTCCTATGACTCCACTCAGCTGCTCAGTGAGAAACAGAAACTAACACTTCTGAGGGCCACATGGCAGTGGTGAGTGGAGACAGAAAGGAAAGTGGCTGGAGCAACAATCTAATTTTGATCTTTGCACAGTAAGCCAGCTTCTGCAAACCATCACCTTCTGCTCTCTGTTCTCCAGGAAGGCAAGCAGGAGGATACGTTCCAGCCAAGCAACACTCAAGAAATAAGGTGTGAAGCAAGGCCAGTGAACAGCGTGGCCTGGGGAAGAAAAGGTGTGGCTTGGGGGAACTCATGAGGGCCAGACAGACAAGCCTGGAGGGCCACTCTCCAACATTCCTCCGATGAAAATAGGGACATCCTATTTATAATAATAATAATATTATAATAAAAATAATAGTAAAAATTTATTTATACCCCGCCCATCTGGCTGGGTTTCCCCAGCCACTCTGGGCGGCTTCCAACAGAATATTAAAATACAATAACCTATTAAACATTAAAAGCTTCCCTAAACAGGGCTGCCTTCAGATGTCTTCTAAAAGTCTGGTAGTTGTTGTTCTCTTTGACATCTGGTGGGAGGGCGTTCCACAGGGCGGGTGCCACTACCGAGAAGGCCCTCTGCCTGGTTCCCTGTAACTTGGTTTCTTGCAGCGAGGGAACCGCCAGACCTCAGTGTCTAGGCAGAGGTGGTTGTTGTTGCTATTTTATTAAAGTCTTACCTTGGTTGTCAAGCGCTTTGGTACTCGTATGTTTTGGCACCTGAATGACCAAAACCCGAAGTCAGTGTTCCAGTTTTCAAACTTTTTTTGAAAGCCAAATGTCCAGTGAGGCATCCATGGCTTCCATGCAAGAGCTTCCTGTAGCCAATCAGAAGCAGCGCTTTGGTTTCCGAAAGTTTTGGAAGTCGAATGGACTTCTGGAATGGATTCCATTCAACTTCCAAGGTGCTGCCCAGGAGGACTCTCCTGTATGAGTGTCTGAGGGCCCTGCTCCTTCCTGCCACTTACCACCTGGCCCAGGGCGGGGCCTGACGGGCCTCACTGGGACAGTTGCTGTTACTGCTGGAGGGGTGCAGAGTGCTTTTTAAATGTTTTTAAAATTTTCTTTTGAATTTTTTGTATGGGGGGGTGGGATGGATGTTTATTGGGCCTGGGAATTTGTTTGATTTTATGTTTTTGTAATTTTTATTGTTTTTTGTTTGTATTGTTTTATTTGGTTTTTTTTTTTTTTGAAGGTGTTATTTTGTTCTTAAGGGGAGGGGTCAGGGCTGCCGGGGAGTGGGTCCCAGCCAACAAAATGGCTGGGGCATGTTCCACAGGGGGGGATGCACTGGGACAACCGATCTCAGTGATCACGGGTAGGAGGAGGAGTTACGCTAAGACCAGACCATGTCATTACAGAGGAGGCAGGTTTAGTCGTTGTCTGAGGACTATCCCTGCCTCCGGGTCTGGTCCTGACTGGATGGATACTAGAATCAGCAAGGGATACCCACATGACCTGAAAGTGTTGCTGTGCAATGCCAGGTCAATGATTCATAAGACCACTGCCATCCATGCCTTGATCATAGATGGAGGACTTGACCTGGCATGTGTAACAGAGACTTGGTTGGATGAAGCAGATGGGCCTGTCCTTGCCGCTGCTTGTCCACCAGGTTTCTCTTACGCCCAGCAACCCAGGTCATGTGGGCGGGCAGGGGGGGGGTTGCAGTGATTTTTAGGAAGTCATTAGTTTGCACCAGGCGTCCTATTGGGAAGACCCAGTTTTCCGAGTGCATGTTCTGGAAGTGGGCAATAGGGGCAGTACAGGATTCCTTTTGGTGTACCGACCTCCCCGCTGCACCAAGGATTCCCTGCCCAAGCTGCTTCAGGTTGTGGCGGATGTTCTCCTGGAGACACCTAGCTTGGTTGTCCTAGGGGATTTTAACATCCATGCCGACACAACCTTACAAGGGGCCGCTCGGGACTTCGTGGAAAGCATGGCCTCCATGGGGCTGTTCCTGAATAAGTCTGGCCCAACCCATAGCCGCGGACATGCCTTGGACCTGGTGTTTACCTCTATGGATGTTGGTGACCTGACACTAAGTATCACTAAGGTGATTGAGCGAGTGGTTGCTGAACAACTCCAGGCACGCCTGAAAGAAGCGGACCATTTGGATCCCTTCCAGTCGGGATTCAGGCCTCATCATGGGACTGAAACTGCCTTGGTCGCACTGGTTGATGATCTCCGGCGGGCTAGGGACAAAGGTGAGAGCTGTTTCCTAGTTCTGCTGGATCTCTCAGCAGCGTTTGATACCATCGACCATAACATCCTTCTGGACTGTCTTGAGGGGCTGGGAGCTGGGGGCACTGTCATACAGTGGTTCCGCTCCTTCCTCCTGGGCTGTGTTCAGAAAGTGGTGGTGGGGGATGAGTGTTCAGACCCCTGGGCTCTCACTTGTGGGGTGCCTCAGGGTTCTGTCCTCTCCCCCATGCTTTTCAACATTTACATGCAGCCACTGGGAGAGATCATCAGGAGGTTTGGACTGGGTGTTCATCAGTATGCGGATGATACCCAGCTCTACCTCTCTTTTAAATCAGAACCAGTGAGGGCGGTGAAGGTCCTGTGTGAGTGTCTGGAAGAGGTTGGAGGATGGATGGCGGCTAACAGATTGAGGTTGAATCCTGACAAGACAGAAGTACTGTTTTGGGGGGACAGGAGGCGGGCGGGTGTGGAGGACTCCCTGGTCCTGAATGGGGTAACTGTGCCTCTGAAGGACCAGGTGCGCAGCCTGGGAGTCATTTTGGACTCACAGCTGTCCATGGAGGCACAGGTCAAATCTGTATCCAGGGCAGCTGTTTACCAGCTCCATCTGGTACGTAGGCTGAGACCCTATCTGCCTGCAGACTGTCTCGCCAGAGTGGTACATGCTCTGGTTATCTCCCACTTGGACTACTGCAATGCGCTCTACGTGGGGCTACCTTTGAAGGTGACCCGGAAACTACAACTAATCCAGAATGCGGCAGCTAGACTGGTGACTGGGAGCGGCCGCTGAGACCATATAACACCGGTCTTGAAAGACCTACATTGGCTGCCAGTACGTTTCCGAGCACAATTCAAAGTGTTGGTGCTGACCTTTAAAGCCCTAAACGGCCTCGGTCCAGTATATCTGAAGGAGCGTCTCCTCCCCCATCGTTCTGCCCGGACACTGAGGTCCAGCTCCGAGGGCCTTCTGGCGGTTCCCTCACTGCGAGAGGCCAAGTTACAGGGAACCAGGCAGAGGGCCTTCTCGGTAGTGGCGCCCGCCCTGTGGAACGCCCTCCCATCAGATGTCAAAGCGATAAACATCTACCTGACATTCAGAAGACATCTGAAGGCAGCCCTGTTCAGGGAAGTTTTTAATATGTGACATTTTAGTGTATCTTTCATCTTTGTTGGAAGCCGCCCAGAGTGGCTGGGGAAACCCAGCCAGATGGGCGGGGTACAAATAATAAATTGTTGTTGTTGTTGTTGTTGTTGTTGTTGTTGTTATTATTATTATTATTATTATTATTATTATTATTATTATTATATGACTGTAATAATAATAATAATAATATCCCACCCATCTGACCGGGTTGCCCCAGCCAATCTAGTCTGGGCGCCTTCCAACATATATAAAAACATAATAAAACATTACACATTTAAAAAAAACTTCCCTATTCAGATACATAGTTCCTTATCTCCTTGGCTCGAGACATCACTAACTCTATACCCTCTACCATTTCGCCGATGAAAATAGCGACGTCCCAAGGAAAAGCGGGACATTCCGGGCCAATTGGTGTCAAGGAAAGATAGGACGTTCTTTATGTATGCTACAACAGCAGCAAGAGTTCTTTTAGCAAAGTATTGGAAGACACAAGAACTACCCACGCTGGAAGAGTGGCAGACGAAGGTGATAGACTATATGGGACTGGCTGAGATGACTGGCAGAATCCACGACCAAGGGAAAGAGACGGTGGAAGAAGATTGGAAGAAATTTAAAGTTTATCTTAAGAACTGTTGTAAAATTAATGAGTGCTAAAATGTCATGGGTAATGTAAAACAGAATTGCAGTGACAAATAATTGGGTAAGAGAAAAAGGATTAAAGAAAGTGAATTATAAGTAATTGAAATTAGGGGTTGCTGGAAAAGTTTAAAACAGGGATGCAGAAAAGGGAGGTATGGGGAAGTCGTTGAAATAAGGTTTAAGAAAAAGAGGTTATGAAATTATACGTGTTTATATGTTTGTTTGTTTATGTGTTGTCAGTTGTATTGTGTTTTAATATATGTTGGAAAATCAATAAAAATTTATTTTTTAAAAAAAGGAAAAGCGGGACATTCCAGGATCACATGAGAAACTGAGACAGCTTTTGTATATCCGGGACTGTCCCTGGAAAATAGGGATACTTGGGGGGGGTCTGCATTTGAGCCCCACCTCATGTGTGTACAATGCTGAAATAGATGCCTATGTTTGAATGGGTACAAATTGGCTTCCTGTGTCCCTATGTTCCAAAGGTTTTTAGACTCTAGATACTGGAAATGACCAGTCTACAAAGCAGGAATGCCTGATGGGCTGTCAATGAAGCACTCTGTTTATCTAGGGCAGTCCCAATTTTCTGTTAGTCCTTCCTATTTATTTAAGAGACCTTGTATGCCGCTTGATTGTAAATAAAACCTCTAAGTGGTTTGCAAAAAAAAAAAATAGAATTCATACTTTAAATAAAGATGAAAACAAATAAAAATGTATCTAAAATCAACAGCATGCCATGTGAAATTCCATGCTAAAGATCATTACGAAAGGAACTGAAGATAAAAGCTGCCCCTGTTATAATGCTGTTATGCACATGGAAGGGGCGACTGCATTTGCAATACTGGTCACCTCACCACAAAAAGGATATTGTGGACTTGGAAAAGGTTCAGGAAAAATCCAAAATGATCAAGGGGTTAGAGCAACTTCTCTCGAATGAAAGGTTGGAGCATTTAGTTGATAAAAATGGCAAGAGGCGGCGTGATATGAACTTTATAAGATTATGGATGGCATAGAGAAAGTGAATGGGGGGAAAGTGAAGGGCTTCCAGTGAATCTGAATTAAACTATGGAACTCAATCCCACGGGAGGTGGTGATGGCCAACAACTGGGATTGCTTTAAGAGAGGACTGGGCAAAAATACCCCAGATAACTCAGTGGTTAGAGCAACGTTTCCCGACCTTGGGTCTCCAGCTGTTTCGGGACCACAACTCCCATCATCCTTAGCTAGCAAGACCAGTTGTCGGGGATGATGGGAATTGTAGTCCGAAAACAGCTGGAGACCCAAGGCTGGGAAACCCTGGGTTAGAGCATGGTGCGGATAATGCCATGGTTGTAGGTTCGAGCCCCGCATGGGACAGTGGCATATTCCTGCATTGCAGGGGGTTGGACTAGATGCTCCTCAGGGTCCCTTCCAACTCCACAATTCTATGATTCTGTGAAATTGCTTTGAGATGCTGCAGCAAAGTGATTCATAAATGAAAGAATAGTGGAATCCTCTCTATTTTGCATTGTGCGGAGGCAGGAGGTGGGGGATACAGATCTTTTTCAAAACTGCATTTAAAGAGTTCCTGGTGTTTATGTTTATGTGTTGCTATTCTTCAGGTTTCAGCCCACTCCTAGAGGAGGGTTCACCTCTGAAAAGAGTCTTGGAGATGGGATCATGGCCGCATCTATTCCTGTCTCCAGCTAAAGATACAGTGTGCAGGCTGCTCTTTCATGTGCTGCAGCTGGCAAGTTCGTTTTGAGCTGTCGATGACATATTATAGGACAATTATGTATTTCTGTTGTCTCTTTAACCATAAATACCCACCCACTTTTTTCCTTTGCCTCTCTATCAATGCAGGCCAGGCTACCACAGAGCAAATTAATACGGTGCACAGCAGGCAGAGTGGAAGCTAACGTGTAATTGTGTGCCTGTGTGGGTGGGCGAAGGAACGAGTAAACAAATGTGCACATCTGGAGCAGCCCAGACTTCCCACCGGGAGTGCTGCCTTGCTTGGAGGTGCATCTCATTGTTCCCCCATTGGTCCGTTGCGCAGGCATGCACCTGACACAGGTGTGGGTCCCTGGGCCCCATCTCTAAATTTGTGTGAGCAAAGAGATGGAACGAGTCTGGCCTGCAGCAAAAGGTCACAACAAAATGGTGCTTCATAGCTTCAGCCAGCCATGCCGTTTTCCAGAATCACTCCGTTCCATTTCCCCTCTCCACAGCTTTTGGTTTCCCTTTTCCTCTCAACAGTTAGCCATCAGTCCCTGCGCTTGGAGCATGCTCAGTCTCTCTGGGCTGAGAGGTCCCCAACTGATGCCTCACACTTTCCCATAGATGCATAGCTGTCAACTTACAGATTTGAAAATAAGGGACCAGCAGCCTTGAAAATAAGGGACCAGCAGCCAAAATAAGGGACCTGCAGCCTCACCTGTTCCAGGCACTCCAGTCTTCCTGTCCTCCTGCAATCTGGTCAAACTCATGCTGGTAGCTTTGAGAACAGTCCAACCAACTTTGTAACCAGAGGTTCAACTGAATAGAATCTGAATCACATGCACCACAAGGCCTATGCAGCCTCAGCTTAAGATGGCTCCCCAGCCTGGCTTTGCACTGCAAAGTTTGCAGCAGCACGTGCAACAAAATGGCATCCAGCATTCAAAACCCCCCTCAGCTTGCATTAACTAGCCACACACAAGGCATGCAAGCTCCACCCCCCCCCCAGTCGTTCTTAGACTTCTTATTGGTTGAGCAGCACAGCCAAGCAACACAGTTGGAGCCTCCCTCCTCCCTGGCCAGCAGGGAGGGAGAGGAGCTGCTTCCTTTGAAATTTAAGGGACATCATTTAAGGGACATTTAAGGGACATCCATCAATAAGGGACAGCAGCGGGACATGGCGCTGGAATAAGGGACTGTCCCTTCAAATAAGGGACACTTGACAGCTATGCATAGATGACGTCATTTTGGCTATAGAAGGATCGGCTCTTAGAAAATGAGTTTGCTGTTAAAATACAGCAGGGATATGCATAGGTCCCAGGATCAACCTTATACAATCATGCCTCAGGTTACAGATGCTTCAGGCTATGCGTTTTCGGGATACGGATGCACTGAAACCCAGAGGTACTGGAACTCGGTTACTTCCGGGTTTCGGCGCTCGTGCATGCGCAGAAGCACTAAATCACGCTTTGCGCATGTGCAGAAGCGCCGAATCGCAACCCGTGCATGCACAGACACTGTGCTATGGGTTGTGGACACTGCCGGTTGCAAACATGCCTCCCGCACGGATCACGTTTGCAACCCGAGCGTCCACTGTAACTGATTTTTTAAAGAAATTCGAATCTGTTTCTAAACTGCTTTGTTCTCTCTCGCTCTCTCTGCGTTTAATTACCAGTCTCTGCTGACACAGCAGGTACTGTGATTCTCCAGTGGTTTGAAGTCACCCCTAGAGGTGCACTCCATTGTATTTTGAGACAGACAACTGCCAACAACAAATCTTGCAAGGAGGGCATGTGCCTCACCTTGGTTGCAAAGCTGGCTGGGCATGACAACTTGTTGGGACGACTTCACTGATTTCAGAGCGTTTTGAGCTTTGGATTTCTGACTGCTATACCAGCGTACTCTGTTTAAAAAGGCATTTCTCTTACTCATGAGTAAAAGACTCTGCTATCATGTCTGGGGTGGGAGCCAGGACACCCAGAAGTATCTGGCTGGGTACTGTAGGGCAGTGTTTCCCAACCTTGGGCCTCCAGCTGTTTTTGAACTACAATTCCCATCATCCCTGACCACTGGTCTTGCTAGCTAGGGATGATGGGAGTTGTAGTCCAAAAACAGCTGGAGGCCCAAGGTTGGGAAACACTGCTGTAGGGGATCCTGACAGGCCCTCTCACCACAAAATATCTGGTTAAGTGCCTGTCATAGGTGAATAAAATAAAATCTGGAGAGAAAATGGGGACCATACCACTGTTTCTCATTAATCTGAAAACAGGCAGAGCTTATGTACGCACCAGGTTTTCCCTGAGGAGTTTCCCAGCGATGTTGATGTATTAATCTGATGTACTGATTTGTGATACATTTTGGATTTAGTTTTATGGATGAAATTTTATTGTTGATTTCATGCTGCTCACTATGATTTTCTTCTCTTAGGGTGGTACTCAGCTAAGTTCGATTCAGAGCAAACCCATTCAAATTAATAGGTCTAACTGAGTCATGTACACCATTTTCAGTGTGTCTACTTTGAGTAAAACTTAGCTGACTAGCACTCTTAAATATTGGCAGTATAGACACTGGGGAAATTAAAAAAAGAGCAGTGGGTGTTTGGGCTGCATGCACACGATCAGGAACCCTGCAAAATGGAAGGTCCCCCATCACACAGAGTGAGGCTCTTCACACACAGCTTGTATGCACCCTGGCTTGGTTTCCAAATCAAAATCAAAGAAAGAAGTACTAGGGGTGCCTGTGGACCCATGCAGCTTGGGTACTGTCAGGGAACTGCCATCAGTGCCGGAGGGAGAGAGCAAAAGCCAGATGGATTATAGAGAGCCTCCAGGGATCGGGAGAAGTAGCTCATCTTCTGGGGAAGAGAATAAACGCAGCTCCAGTGGAGAGGAGGTGCACGAGTCGGAAGTGGCGAGGTGGTCCCAGGACTCCTTGCCTGGGAGAAGCGAGGAGGGAAGGGGTCCTCCATTGCCCACGCCCTCTTCGCACAGAAGGCATTCGCGCAGAGAGGGAAGACGCAGACTGGGCGTAAAGGAGCTTCTTTGTTGGGGGAAGTTTAAGAAACGCCCACTCACGGATTCTGCCAGCGATTGAGTCAGCCACGGGTGAGTGGCACTCCGGACAGATAAAGTTTACTTTGGCAGCCAAGCCAGGTATTCGCAGCCAGGCAGGGAGATATTTGCCTGCTTGCTCATGAGCAACCCCTTGGAAACATAACAGGTACACATAGGGTAGAGCAGAGTTTTCCAGATGTGTGTTTTGGGACTACAGTTCCCATCATCCCTGACCTCTGCTCCTGTGAGCTGGGGATCACCAGTGTCGAAGCAATGATTCTTCAACATCAACTGCATTGGATTGGTCATGTTGTGCAGATGCCTGATTGTCATCTTCCAAAGCGACTACTCTATTCCCAACTTAAAAATGGAAAGCGTAATGCTGGTGGTCAACAGAAGAGCCTTAAAGACTCTCTCAAGGCAAATCTTTCAAAATGTAGTATAATCACTGACAACTGGAAACACTGGCCTGCGAGCGCTCCAATTGGAGAACAGTCTTTGCCAAAGGTGTCATGGGTTTTGAAGACACTCAAACTCAGGATGAAAGGGAGAAATGTGCTAGGAGGAAGGCACGCTTGGCAAACCCTCAACATGATCAACTCCCGCCTGGAAACCTATGTCCCCACTGTGGAAGGACGTGGGGATCCAGAATTGGCCTCCACAGTCACTTACGGACCCACTGTTATAACTGTGTTTATGGAAGACAATCTTGCTCTGCTACGAGTGATCGCCAAAGAAGAAGGAGGAGGAGGAGGAGGAAGTTGTAGTGCAAAAACAGCGGGAGACCCTGGCGCAGAGAGGCCACTTGACCCCTTACAGGGCCAGCCCAATACATTTTGGCACCTCAGGCAAAAGCCACAAAACAGTGCCTTCCCTCTCCACCAAGGAAGACCGGGTGAGTGAAGATCTACAATGGTGGGAAGAGATCAGGAGATCCCTCTCTACCAAGGAAGACCAGGTGAGTGAAGATCTACAATGGTGGGAGGAGATCAAGAGATCCTGTTTGCCAGGATGCTGCTGTAGAGGCAGCGCTGGGACCACTGCTAGGAGACAGCAGATCCAGCCTCCAAGGAGCATGCAGTTGCAGCAGCAAGCGATACGTTCCTTGCAGTGGCGGAGGAACCCTTTCTGGCACCCGGGGCACATGTGCACATGCGCAGTCCCTACGGGCTGCCACTCGCACGTGGCAGCCGTACGGGCTGCTGCTTGCACAACGACTGTATAGACTGCCACGCAAGCAGCATCCCATACGGACTGCATGCACCCTCCGCCGCTCTACAGCTGGGGGGAGGCAGGGGCCATCTTATCACCCCTCCCACAGTGGCACCCAGGGCGACCGCCCCCTCCACCCCGCCTTCCTACAACCCTGATTCCTTGGAGGCTGGATCTGCTGTCCCTGTGGATCATGCCACCTGAGGCAGTCACCTCACCTTGCCTCATGGCTGGCATGGCCCTAATGCCTTGGGAAAAAAATATGGTCTGCAACCTCCCAAGGGGGGTGGATTAAACGGGTGGCTTCAAGTAAATAATATTAATAAAAAAATTAATCATTTTTATTAAGTTTCCATTTTATATAAATATAACACATTCAAAATTTTCACATTATATTCCACTCTCACGAGCACTCGACTCCCCTCCCTCCCGGCCCATGATTACCTTAAATTATATCTTTTTTTAAATTGCATTTCAATTTCCCCTCTTTACTTCTCTATTCAATTCCAATAGTCACTTAATTATATTAATTGTAAATCAGTGCTTTCTATAAACTATCAGGCTTTAGATCAGTCCTGTCAGTGCTGTTAAGTGTTTACAATTATCTTTCAAATACTCTATAAAGTCCTTTTGAAACGTTTGATCCCGCTGGTTTCGGATTTTCCCGGTCAATTTCGCCAACTCAGCATATTCCACCATCTTTGTCTGCCAGTCCTGGATCGTTGGTAAGTCCTGTCGTTTCCATCTCTGTGCGAATAAAACTCCTGCTGCGACAGTTGCATACCTGAACAGTTTTTGGTCTTTCTTGGGTATTTCCTTGCCTATTATTCCTAATAAAAATGCTTCTGGTTTCCTTTTTTTAAAAAAAATAAATTAATATTTATTAACAATTTAAAGATTACAAAAAGAAGAAGAAAAATTAAACAAGACAAAACAATACATTGCAAAAACAAAAAACACTACAAAAGACATTAAATTAACAAAACAAAACAAAACAATTAAAAACACATCCAGTAATTTTGATATCTTATCTTTCATCACTTGTTTCCACGACCTCCTCACACCTCCCTTTTTGTATTCCACTTCAATTAACTGTTTCAGCAATTCCTTTCATCTTCCTCTATTTTCTGTCCTGTATTTATCTTAACATATTCTAACCTTATTTTTCCCTTTAATGCATTAACAATCTATTTGTACTTAGTTCCTTATAACATTTCTGCTAAAGCCATATAACTTCATTCCTAAATGCTTCTGGTTTCCTAACAAAAGTACTAAGTAAAAAAAAAATTTTTTTTAAATGAGTTTTGCTGTTTGCCTAGCTCATTGAATAAAGCATCTGGGATGAATCTAATTCAGCAACAATAGCTGTTATAGCAAAAACAGTGAAACGTTCGCTTTGTGATTTTTTAAAAATATATATATACACATACACAGCCCAGTATGTGCACTTCATAGATTGACAGGGTGCGCTTTTATGAAATTTCAGAAGGATGGAAGCAAGGCGAGGCAGGGGAGGGAAGGAAAGCAATAAAAATGCTTTGATAAAGTGAAATGCACACACACACACCCGCCGCCCCAAGCTCCCTTCGCCTCCCTGTGCAGCCTGCAATAAACTCTCTCTCCCCAGCAGAGGTTATGGAAGACCTGAAGTGAGAGAGAATGAGTGGCTTATGAAACATACTAAGAATGAAAAATCATTGGGGCTTGGGTGGAGACGGAGAGGTAGAATTTATAAATCCAAAGGGGACTTTTGTTGCAGGTTTTCGGTACCCTGAGCTAACTCTCTTTTGTTTGAAAGTGACAGGGCAAGGTCTTGTCTGATCTTTGCTGGGGATTTATTTGACTCTCATTCCTTGCCTCTAGCGCTCTGTAAAGGTATGTATTGCTTTGGTAGCGTCACCGCTGTCTGCCGCACAAGGTGTTTGGGGGTTTTTTTATTGCAAATTTCAGCATCCGCCCCCCTTTGGGCATATTTTCACAGCCATGGATCTGAGATTAGACAAGGCAGGAGAGATTTTGCTGACTGCGTTATTCCAACAAAAAGGAAGGCATGGGATTCCCCCCCCCCCCCCGAGCGCCAAGAGCTTTGCAAAGGAGTGCTTGGAATTCTGACAACCCTTCCCATCCGCACCCCCCTTTTACCTGGGTGGTTTCGTATTTGAAAAGTGATCAGTTGGCCAGGGCTGGTTATGGAGAGCATATGACGACCCAGTCTGTTTCCAGGCACGATTCAAAGTTCTGCTTAGGATACACAAAGCCCTATGTGGCTTAAGCCCAAGCTATCTGAAAGACTGTATTCCCTCAGATGAACCTGCCCTTTTGAGATCTTTGAAGGAGGCCCTTCTCTCAGTCCCACCACCCTCACAGGCACACTTGGTTGTGGAGGGGAGGCAGGAGAGGGCCTTCTTGGTGGTGGCTCCCAGGCTTTGGAACTCCCTCCCTAGAGAAGCCAGACTGGCTCTATCCTTGTTGTACTTCCACCACCTGGTGAAGACTTTGGGGAACTGACTGTCGCAAATTCTCCACGGCACTTTAGCAGAAATGCTCAGAGTTCCAGGTTCTTCAGTGCAGTGCAGTATATTTATTGTGAGCTATATATATATATATATATATATACACACACACACATATACAAACATATACAATAATCTACAGGTTATAATACACGAGCAGTTCATACGGTCAAACAGAGTACCTGGCTGCACCTTAAGGCAAATAGGAAAACCTTTCTATCTCTCTATGACCACACTCTTCTACACCACCCACTTACTGCTGGACAGGTTTCCCTTTTAATCCGATGACAGCCAATCAACTGACAGCACATTGCTGAGTTTTTCTGACCCAGCACTTCCATAGAAAGTATTGCAGGCTGATTGCATCAGCCAGTTGCATCAGCTAGCAAACTCAAGCCTGCAGACTTACTATCTCACGCAGCATTCTGTGAATCCACACACTTACTGCTTTTAATGAAAGGGCTGGTGCTGTGTTGTTTTCATTACATGTTTATGTGTATGTTTTCAATAGGTTTTATATTTATATATAGGGATGGTGCTGTGCTATCAATCTATTTGTTTTTAATAGATAGGCAGATAGAGCAGCAGGAAACAAATTTGCACCATCTTCCATGGGACAGCCCTTCCAATAGCTGAGATACCTATCATATCACCTCTCAGTCTTCTGTTCTCTAGCATGAACATACCCAGCTCTTTCAACCATTCTTCATACGGCTTGGTTTCCAGACCCTTTATCATCTTGGTTGCTCTCCTCCGCACACCTACCAGCTTGTCAATATCCTTCTTAAACTTTGGTACACAGAACTGGACAAAGTGCTCCAAGTGTGGTTTGGCCAGGGCAGAATACAGCGGTACTATTACTTCCCTTGATCTGGACACTAGACTTCTGTTATTGCAGCCTTGAATTGCATTCACTTTTTTTCTCTCTCAAGCAGGAATCCTACCAACCCCCTACTTGTAAAATGCCTGGGATTGAACGTCAGTCAAATCTCCACTCCAGACGGGGGATAGAGATGAGCTATCTCACATCTTAACATATAGAAGGCCAGTCCCTAAGACAGTCATGGACTGACGCCATTTGCACGCATCTATGAAGCAGCATTTAAGGACCAGTGTAAAAGAGGAAGAAAGGGGCTGTTTCGTTAAGTCTCCGCGCTCACTTGTGATTCTCTGAAGAAGAAGAAAGCAAAGCTGCAGCTATGGTTCAAGCCCGGTAGAGTTGAGAAGGGGAGGACTTCAAGAGAAATTGCTTAATTGGCTTTGATGAAACTATTAGGCAAAAGCGAGGCTGTCTCTTGAGTTTAAATAGTTTGGCGCTGTTCCTTTGGGGCATGGATTTGCTGCCGGTGATTTCAGCAGAAACAAACCCAGGCCATTAACGTGAATTCCAAAGGGAATTGCCAGGAGGGCTAAAAAGTCCAAGATAAACATGTCAGGTTACATAAGCAGGCTCCTCCTTGTTGCTCCCCTCTTCCCGATTCTCTCTCTGTAAACAGAAACCTGGTACAAGCGTTTGGAATAAGAATGGTGGGGTGGGGGAGGTGGACATAAAAGCAAGCTTTATTTCTCCTCCAGTGGCCTTTAGGACAGCCACTGTCTAAAGCAGCAGCACTGCAAGAGCTTTGAGCCCATGATGTAATTTCAATGGCATGAAAATTTAGCATCCACACTCCCAAACGAAAGACAACACAGTGAGCTGAAGCTGCTTTGCCATGATCTGATGCACTCAAGAGTTAGAACAGCCCGTCAGTAGGGTCTTCAGAATTACTCCGACTGGAAAACACGGGTGGCACTTGGTGGGCAGGGAATGAGAGGGCATCAGCCCCCCCCCCACCAGTAACCTACCCACACCTATTTCTAGACTTTCATGTGCATTCAAAAATTATACATAGTAGTCATGGGAGACTTCAATTATCCCAATGTCTGTTGGAACTCAAACTCTGCCAAGAGTGTAATGTCCAACAAATTTCTCCATTGCCTCACTTACAATTTCATTCTCCAGAAGGTAAAAAGAGTAGCAAGGGGAACATCTATCCTGGACCTGGTCCTCACCATCAGTGAGGAACTGCCTGATGAAGTGAAAGTACGGTACTCGGAAACTTGGGAGGAAGTGATCATGTTCTCCTGGGTTTTGTGATACACAGGCCAGGGAAAGCTGAGTGTAGTCAGACATGTACTCTTTACTTTAAGAAGAGCAGTGTACACACGGTTGCTGATATTAATATTGCACAGTTTGAAGTGACTGGAAGCATAAGAACTGACTCATGTTTTTGGAAGAAATCATTATCCAGGCCCACAAAAACATTATTCAAACTTTTACTTGGCAGAACACTTCAAAAACAGAACATAAGCATCAAACATGCATCCCAAAATATTCACACAATGTCTTGTTCCGTCTAGCACAGGCTCAGTAATTTAGAAAATAGGAAATAATCCAAACAGGTCTAGAAACAGAGGTCTGTCTCTTCCCCCACAACCTGCATTGCAGCCTCTATTGGCCTTAGGCTGTTTATTCTCCCTTCAGGAGAGCTTCATTTACATTCTCACTCCATGGGCTTCGGGAAACAGAAGCACAAAGGCAACTCCTTTTCAAAATGGAGATTTGCAACTCAATACCTTCACCACATGATCAAATGTTACATTCAGTTTACAGCATTTTGCCATTTCACATTTTTAAACCTTCAATTAAATCAATTATGCTTATCACACATGCACATCAAGGTGGGAAAGTCTGGGAAGGGGCGTCTCCACTGGGCCCTATAGGGATCCTTTCTGGCAAGTTGTGTTTATACTAGAAGCTATGGGACTTTTGTAAGCTTATTTCTTTATTGAGAAAGGTCCTTGCTGCAAGCCATTAAAATCATGCTCTTGGTTGTCTGGAGAGGATGCCGAGAATAAACTCCAAGCAAGGGTCATAATTTAGCACTGATTGAACAGGACCAAACCTCCCACTCCAGGGTGAACTGAGAGGATTGGAAAATCCTCAGCCACTTCTAGCTGGGAATTGCAAGTGGGAGGTTTATGAAATTCCACAGCCTGTTTATTTATCAAGCTCAGACAGCAGACATTTTAGAGGGTGTTTGTGGGTGGTATCAATGTGATTGGACTGAAACTGGCAACAGGAGAACAAAAAGGCTTTTCTGAATCAGTGAGGACCAGCAGGGCAGACATTTACAGACCCTCCAAGTGTCCCTATTTTCCAGGGGCAGTCCCAGATTTACAGAAACTGTCCTGGTTTCTGTTTTGATCCCAGAATGTCCTGCTTTTCCTTAGGCTGTCCCTATTTTCATCAGATAAACGTTGCTGGGTATGGAGTTATCCGACCCTGCCCCCCACCCCAAGCCACCTGAAGGCAGCCCTGTATACAGAAGTTTTTTTTAAAAAAAAATGTTTAATGTTTTATTATGTTTTTATATACAGTCATACCTCGGGTTACAGACACTTCAGGTTGCGTTTTTTCGGGTTACGGACCGCCAAAACCCGGAAGTACCGGGACAGGTTACTTCCGGGTTTCGACGGTCACACATGCGCAGAGGCGCTAAATCATGCTTTGCGCATGCGCAGAAGCGCCGGATCGCAACCCGCATGTCTGCAGACACGCAGCTGCGGGTTGTGAACACTGCGGGTTGCAAACATGCATCCTACATGGATCACGTTCGCAACCCAAGCGTCCACTGTATTCTGGAATCCACTCAGAGTGGCTGGGGCAACCCAGTCAGATGGTTGGGGAATAAATAAATAAATTTTATTTTTTAGGGTATGTATTTAGGAAGGGCAAAAAGGGATAACCACCAACCCTCTCAATCTATGTTCCCCATGATATTCTAGAGGAGAAGCTGGTAAAGTGTGAGCTGGATGAGGTAACAGTTGAGTGGTTTTGTAGCTGGATATTGACAAGCTGTGGGTTAAACCACAGAGCCCAGGGCTTGCTGATCAGAAGGTTGACGGTTCAAATCCCCGCGACGGGGTGAGCTCCCGTTGCTTGGTCTCTGCTCCTGCCAACCTAGCAGTTCGAAAGCACATCAAAGTGCAAGTAGATAAATAGGACCGCTCTGGCGGGAAGGTAAACGGCATTTCCGTGCACTGCTCTGGTTCACCAGAGACCACATGACCTAGAAGCTGTCTGGGGACAAACGCCGGCTCCCTCGGCCAGTAAATCGATATGAGCACCGCAACCCCAGAGTTGGCCACGACTGGACCTAATAGTCAGGGATCCCTTTACCCTTACCTTATTGACAAGCTGGAAGGTGTGCAAAGGCAGGCAGCCAAGATGATCAAAGCTCTGGAAACCAAGTCTGATGAGGAATGGTTGAAGGAGTTGGGTATTTTTTTTTTCCTGGAAAAGATGAGAGCAAGGGGAGATATGATGGCCATCTTCAAATATCTAAAGGGGCTTTAAAGAAGTAGGAGGGTCTGGAATGAAGAGGGAGGCAGAAGTGGAGGAGGAAGAGAGTGCTTCTGCTGTTGCATGCCCTCCATGTAATTGTGTTTGTTCTTTAATCACAAAGTAACAGTCGTCTGGCTGCGAAATGACTGTCACTGCCACAATCGCCCTCCTCCTCCTCCTCCAATTCCTTCCGATTTTTTTGGCAAGTGCTGCATCTAGTTCAAAGGCAACTGCCGGGTTATTAATCACGTCTGTCAGACAAGGGCTGCAATCATTTTTCTGCCTGGAAACAAACCAGCAGGCTGACTTGCACAGTTTTAAGATGCGACTGCGATTATTCTACAGAAGCAATCAATGGCTTTCCTTGCTCATTGTTAACAAGAGGACCAGAACCTTCCCCTCTGCGAAACGATGAACCAGAAGTGGCAGAGCAATGGCTTTAGAAATAATAACTCATGTAACATAATAATTCAAAGGGAAAAATCACTTTGTGATTTTTGCACAGCACATCCACATCATGATTTGCGATATATATATTGCCAGGTCAAAAACTATGAAATCAATATCAAAATATGGACTTCAAACCAGCTTTGGGCAATATATTGATATATTGCCCAGCCCTAGTAGTTAGGTTGTATTCTTGCGTCCATGACACTGGCCTAATAAAAAAAAATCCACCTCATTTTCTCCCTGCATAAGCTTCTGTTCTTTCCAAGATTTCAGTGGGAGAAAACGTGTGGAGCCCGTAATATTGGTGGGACAGTGAAACAAAATCAAATACTGACACTTTGTAAGTAACGCGGCAGGACCCAGCTATCAGATGCACTCTTCCTATATACAGCACCAGCAACAAACCTCGCTTGCAAAGGAGTTGATGCATATTCATGGGTTGGTATCATTTTAATTTATGAGCATACTTAATGTAGCATGAGCCTTCAGTTCACCTACTTAAACAAAGGTGTGCATTCTTTTTCCTAGGAATGAAAAAAAGAAAAGGAAACAGATGAAATGTTTATTCCCTCGGGGACAAACCATTGGCTCTGAATTATTTTGCTCTCATTTTAATGTGTGTGAAGCTTCTGAGGGAGGACAGTTTGCTCACTGTTGGAAATCCAGGTTCATTTGTTTCCCATTACCATAATAGGACAGGAAGTTTTAATATTGCAAGCTCACTGGCTTTATAAATTGAAGGCCTTTCCCTGAAAACAGAGGCTCGTTGAGTGACCCTGCTGTTTTTCAGCTGCGCATTGCAGGTTGCCAAAGAATTTGTACACTTGGTGCGTTGTTGCCACGTTCATCCTGCTTTCAAGCAGCTGGACACAAGGCTTACCATCACTTCTGATATAATGGTATATACATAAGCTTGTTACCCATCATCTCTAAGCCAGGGATGGGGAGAGCTGCAGCCTTGGAGATGCTGGTGAACTGTAACTGTAACTCCCGTAATTCCTGACTGCTGGCCATGCTGGGTGGGGTGCATGGGACTTGTAGTTGGCTGGTTGTTCTGCTGTTGTGTCGTTGTTCTGGTGAGTATGGAGAGTCCAAGAGCATGCTGCCTGAAGGAGTTGGTGAGGATGGACAAGCTATAATTTATGGACTGCTCCAAAGGTGTTTTAGAAGCAAGAAGCAAAAAGACCCTCTCTTGGGCTCAATTGCATTGGATTTAGTATATACAGTATTTTTCCGTGTATAAGACGCCCCCATGTATAAGACCCCTATTTTTTTAAACCCAAAATTAAGAAAATAAGTTGTTTAGCTTTCTTTTGGGGGGTCACTTCTGCCAATCGCTCACCGCCTGCCCACCACTGCTGATCAGCAAACCCCGGAGGTAATAAAGAAAGACAGGCATTTTACCACCTCCATGTGAAGTCTGTTCCTGGCCCTAAGATCTACCTAAAGATTAGCAAGAGCTACATCAAAGCTACCTTCTTATTTTTATGTACCCAGGATGCCTGGTAAGCAACTGGTCTGTGCTAGAATGCTTTATACGTGACTGTCAGGCATAGAGAAAATGGGGCAGAGATGCAGAGGCTTGTGGGATCAATCAGAAATTATGTCAATGACCCAAACCTAGTCAAAGCGATGCTTTCACCGCTGACACAATGGCTTGCTTCATTTTTCATAATTCCTCATAGCAATCCTACATGACCACTACACCTTTACATAGCAGCAACTCTCCAGGGTCTGAGGCAGAAGGTCTTCCCCATTATCATTTAACCTTAAAGCTACCTGTGCCTTTTAATTCAGGAATGGGGATCCTGTGACACTCCAGATTATGCCAGACTCCCAACTCCCATCACACCTGACCATTTGCCATGCTGGTTATGGCTGATGGGAGTTAAGAAGTCTAACAACATCCAGAGGGCCACAGATTCCCCACGTTTTAACTAGAGATGTCAGGGATTGAACTTGAAATCTTCTGCAAACAAACCACATGGACTATCATCAATATGCTATTATCCTGCCACTAATTTTATCAGATGCAAACTTTTCTTTAAAAAAAGTTTAAAATGCTTTACTTACAAAATGTTCCAAAGGTCAGGTTCATGCATATATCTAAGCAGCACAGCAGCAATGAGAACACAGGCAGAATACTCTTGGGTAGAAAATATAGAAAGATAACTTCAAACATGGGCTCTAAGATTGGAGCTTGCTTAGGTACTGTAATGGTTATAGGGGTTGCTCGTGCGTAAGTTGCCACCACTCCTGGCTAGGTTACCTGGTTAAACCCTTTCTGTCTGGACAGCCCTTCACTTCGTGGCTGTTTCAGTCACTGGCAGAATCCGTCAGTGGGCGTTTCTTGAACTTCTTCCAGCAAAGAAGTTCTTTGACGCCAAGTCTCTGCCTACTCTCCCTGTGCGGAAGTCTTCTGCGCAGGGTGGGTGTGGGCAGCGGAGGACCCGTGCTCTCCCCGCTGGTCTCCGGTGAGGAGTCCTGGAGCCCCCTTGCCGATTCCCCCATCTGCCCCCCTTCACCCCTGGTGTTACGCTGATTTCCTTCCCCAGCAGATGGGCTGCCTCTCTCCCTGCTGGGCCCCTCTCCAGCATCACTCTGGAGCCTTGCCTCCGCCTCTGGCTCCGATGGCAGTTTCCTGACAGGTACATCCATGCCATGTAACCGATGCAAACTTCATCGAATGCGGCATTCTCTAGAACTGCAATGAATGGAATGTCATGCTTGCATAAAATGCTTTTAAAAAAACAAAAACAAAACCCTTTTAAAATCATTCCAAAACATCACGCACAACTCTGTTAGGCTTAACTCTGGGAACCAAAAAGGCAGCCCAAATGAAAGTTAATCATGTAATGGATTTCCCCTTTGGATTTATGTCCTCCACTTAAGGGAACATTAATTTGGCTCCGCTCGCTCACATACTATCACATTTCTGCCATTTATTTAAGTCGTCTCATCCTAAAAATGGTTCTAAAAATACCACAGGTTATTATATATATATATATTTGGGAAAGCACATTAAAGCACCTTAAAATTCATCAAAGTAGCTTCAAGTTGATGAAAGGGCATTAAAAATGGATGGAAGTGCACTCTTTGTTTATTTTCGTAGCCGTTAACCAGGTTTGCACTGGGTGACATGGAATTGGGGAAGGGCTGCAGTGGGAGGGCAGCTGCTTGGCATGTAGAAGGTCCCTGGGCATCTCCAGGGGGAGACCAGGGGTGGGATTCAACATCTTCCCCCATTGCTCTCTCTGTGCAAGCACGCCAGCTTGCCAGACGCAATCACCCCCTTTCTCCTCTCCCCATCCAGGGGTTCTCCTGAACCCCCAGAGACAATTCTGGAGGGCAACCTGAACCTGAGGCATGCAATGCAATGCTGGGCCCCCCCAATCTTGGGCCCAAGCCAGCGCCTCTGGTGTTCATACCAGTGGCGTAGCGTGGGAGGTGCGGGGGGGCGGCCGCACCGGGCGCAACCTCCTGGGGGGGCGCGCTCGCACTCGCAGCTCTCTAGTGGAAGAGACTTGAGTGCTAAAATCCACGGGTTAGGGGGCGCAAATCCATGGGTTAGGGGGCGCAAATCACTTGTCTTGCCCCGGGTGCTGACAACCCACGCTACGCCACTGGTTCATACACAGCCCTAGTAGATTGCTTCAAGTTCCTTCTCCTGCACAGCTAACTTGCTTCCTGAAACCCTCTCGGGAGATTGTGGTTCAGCCCTCATGGCACCTGCTACTGAGCAGACCTCAGGTGCATAATTTAGAGCGACTCTTGAGATGCAACATGTCTGATGAGTCTTCACCTCGACACATCCTCTGAGGTACTTTTCTCCACACCGAAGGCTGGTGAATGCGATTTGGAATGAAGAGCTGAAGGCGGATCGGACCTGACAGGACTCCATGTTTCTTTCTGGATGGCTGACTTAACTCTGCCAAACCCTGCTCCCTCAGAAGAGAGAGAGAGAGCTGTCTTTGGGGTATTTCGTGTGGCGGTAAACAAAATGGAGGACAGAGGAGCAAAACTGAGCTCAACGCCCTGTGACTTCCCCGTTGCCTCATTCACTTAACACAGATAGGAATGCAAAGAGGTTATGATTGAGCCGGTTGCTTTTTGTTTTGTTGGTTTGCTTGTTTTGGGTCTCATGCATGCTTTTTTCTTCTTGCAAATGGGTCGAGCTCTTTTAGACGGAGACAGAAACCCAGGAGAAACATGCCAAGTTGGTTTCCCCCTCAGCTTGCTGTTGTTTACAGGACACCTTACAAGTTCATCCCGAGGCTGAGGTCGCATGAAGGGCGATCTGACAGTGAGTGCAGCGCTCTCGCACACCACTCTGAAGAGAAAACTAAAAAAGGAAAAAAGGAGCTGTTCCAAATGGTGCAGATCTCCCAGAGGTCATACCTTTTCCCTCCACATTGGAATCTTGCTGCATCTGGAAAGCTAACATGCCGAAGTCTCTGATATGCTAGATTTCCTGATACAGAGAATTAATTAATGATATCATTATGTCCACTCCAGTTCTCCAAACTATGATCATTTCCAGGGTTTCGTCTTCTTTGGAATGAGGTCACAGGAGGCTTACAGTGTGCTATGGTATTTATATTTATTGTACATACAGTGGTACCTCGGGTTAAGTACTTAATTCGTTCTGGTGGTCCATTCTTAACCTGAAACTGTTCTTAACCTGAAGCACCACTTTAGCTAATGGGGTCTCCTGCTGCTGCCGCGCTGCCAGAGCCCAATTTCTGTTCTTATCCTGAAGCAAAGTTCTTAACCTGAAGCACTATTTCTGGGTTAGCAAAGTGTGTAACCTGAAGTGTATGTAACCTGAAGCGTATGTAACCCGAGGTACCACTGTACTCGCACTGGTATTCTTTCGAACTGCTAGGTTGGCAGGAGCTGGGAGAGAGCAACGGGAGCTCACTCTGTTGCGGGGATTCAAACCGCCGACCTTCTGATCAGCAAGCCCAAGAGGCTCAGTGGTTTAGAGTAGACCACAGCACCACCCACGTCCAATAGATATAACTAACTGACCAATCACGTCAGTTCTGCCCCCCCCAACAGAAAACTGCTCAAACCCAGGCTTTCTAAGTGTGGGACAAGCAGAAGTATGGGTGAGCTCTTACAATCTAAGTTACACAACTTACACTGAATAGCAGACAGCAATACAAAAAATGTAGTTTTTGGCAGAAATAAAACCGCAGCAGGATGGAAACAGCACTGTTGATGACAAATGCAGGTTGAAAGAAGCCCTGTGGAACGCCCTCCCACCAGATGTCAAAGGGAAAACAACTACCAGATTTTTAGAAGACATCTGAAGGCAGCCCTGTTTAGGGAAGCTTTTAATGTTTAATAGGTTATTGTATTTTAATATTCTGTTGGAAGCCACCCAGAGTGGCTGGGGAAACCCAGCCAGATGGGCGGGGTATAAATAATATATTATTATTATTATTATTATTATTATTATTATTATTATTATTATTATTATTTTGCCTTACAACTGAGAAACACACTGTGTTCTTCTGAATACTATGTCTGTCTTCACTCCTGGTTTCATGTTTTATTTTACCCTCAAAGCATCAATGGACGCTGGCAGTCACTTCCAAGAGTGCCATGCAAATGTGCATTACAAGATTGGGGTTGGTGCTGCCCACATATTTTATCCAGCAGCATCATGTCTAGAGATGTCCATCCACTTCTTTTGTCGGCCGCTTGCAGGATGAATGAGCTAGGCAGCTGCCCCCATTCATTACAGAAGCGGAAGGATGTCAAAGAACAGTGGCGTAGAATTTCTCTCTTGATCTCGGGCTAATGGTACGGTGTGGGTTTTTCCTCTGCTGTAAAACAGATTACATTAATGTTAAGTGGGGAAGCTGTACCTTTTGTGAGGATCTGGACAGAATTGCCAAGTGACAGCAGAGGTCCAGTAGCAGAACTGTAAGGTCAGGAAGTTTGGAACTTTGCACCAAACTTTGGCTATTGTAATATGTGTCTTTACCAGGTATGAGGAAGCTTGGGTCTGGCCTTTCAATGTGGCCCTTCAGTCTTCTCCATGTAGTCCAGAATGGTCTACTCTTGAAGGAATGGGTTTCCCATTCTAAAATCTGACTGTGCAGTCAGTCTAAAACAGGCCCCCAAATCCCATTTTTCCTTCTCCAAGGGTGCATTAGCTAAAAACCGTTAACTTGAGCTCTAGAGCAAATGTATAACAAGAACACAGCTGTATAAACAAAGCTCTCTCCTTTATCAGTCCGTGGCGCCTAATGAATGGCCTTGCCAGTTCCAAAGTGGAGCAGGGATGACACATCTGGGTCTTATCTTACTTCCTGACAACAATGACGCACAGACCTTGTCAGCCCCCCGAGAACGGCGCCAGGAGTGCTCTTGGAGTTGGTGACCTTCTTACCCCAAGATAAGGAATACAGGAACAGGAACACCCTTTTATGGTCAAGAGCACAGGAACAGGAACACCCTTTTATGGTTAAGAGTACAGGAGCAGGAACATCTGTGATGTCAACTTACGTGTATAAGCTTACGTGGCTGGATTCCTGGGGAAGGGGGGATAGGGTGCCTGGAGGATATATATACTGTATGCAATTTCTCTTGCTTTTGTGCTTGCTGTGAACCGATTCACGCAGTGCCTTCTGCTATCTGGAGAGCAGAATAAACTCTTTCTCTGAACCAACCTCGGTGTCATTTGACTCCTTCCTCCCTGTTCTGGGAGCAACACTCACCCTACCAGTCGGTAAAGTCTAATAAGGCTACACTCTGACTGGCAGTGACTCTTGGGGTCTCAAGGAACAAGTCTCTTAACCGGCAGCTGAATCTGGGACCCTCGCCAAGCAAAGTACAGTCATACCTCGGGTTGAAGTAGCTTCGGGATAAGTATTTTCGGGTTGCGCGCTGCGGCGACCCGGAAGTAACGGAGCGTGTTACTTCTGGGTTTCGCCGCTCGTGCATGCGCAGACGGTCAAAATGATGTCACACAGAAGCGGCGAATCGCGAACCGCGCACACGCAGACACACAGATGCAGGTTGCATTCACTTCTGGATGCGAACGGGGCTCCGGAACGGATCCCGTTCGCATCCAGAGGTACCACTGTATGTGCTTTACAGCTGAACTATGGTTACTCTATAAAGGGATGCATCCAAAAATATATATTTTCTCTATCTAACCCTCATAACTCTCCCTAGGCTGTTTCCCTCAACAGCTTTCCATCACACACCCAACTGAGTGTTTTTCTCTGGTTGGAATGCCTCATTGAACTCAATACCAGATGGAACTGAAACTGAATCCCGAAAAGGCAAAGGTGTTATGTATTTCCCATTCTCAAATCCAAGAGGAGCGAAGATGGCCTGGCCTGGATGGGGCTCTACTGCCCTGAAAGTAGCAGGTTCATAGCTTGGGGTCACTCCTGGATCCAACATTGTACCTTGAGGCACAGATGGTTAGGAGTTTTTCTGTTTTCCTATTTTTCTGTTGCTCTGGTAATATTTTGATATGTTTTTCCATCGCTCTGGTAACTTCCAGATTGGATTCTTGGACTGCCTTCTACCTCAGGCTGCCTCTGAGGACGACTCAGAAACTTCTAGAATTGTCGAGTCGGAAGGGACTTCCCGGTAATGCAGGAATCTTTTTGTCCAATGTGGGGTTCGAACCCACAAGCCTGAGATTAAGTCTCGTGCTCTACTAACTCTGGTTTAAAACGCAATGGCAAGATCACTGGCTGGGTTTGCCTTAAAACTCATATATCATCTCTGTTTTAAAACAGCTCCATTGGTTACCAGTTTGTTTCTGGGTCCAATTTAAGGCACACAGGCTAGTGTTTGAAGCCCTAAACAACTTAGGCTCCAGATATCTGAAAGAATGCCTCCTTTCCTACAGATACACTTGGATGTTGAGAAGAGTGGAGAGGTCATTCTGCTGCCCTCAGAAGTTTGGGGTGGATGCGAGAGGGCATTTTCTGTGGCAGCTCCTAGGTCATAGTGAAGGAATGGGTTTCTGTGCAGTCAGTTTGAAATGGGGTCCAAAACCCCTCTTTTCTTCTTTCTCCAAGGGAGCATTTCTAAAATGCATCAACTTGAACTGTTGAGCAAATGCATAACAAGAACACAGCTGTATAAACAAAGCTCTCTCCTTTATCACTCACAGCAAAGGATGACCTTGGCTGTTCCAGTGGAGTAGGGATGGCACATCTAGGTCTTATCTTACATTCTGAACACACTCTGATGCACAGACCTAGTCTGGGAACAGCGCCAGAGTGTGTTCTTGGAGTTGGTGACCTCTTGCTCCAAGATAAGAGTATAGGAACAGGAATACCCTTTTATGGTCAGAAGTACAGGAAGGAAAACCCTTTTATGGTTAAGAGTACCGGAGCAGGAACATCTGTGATGTCAACCTGCGTGTACAAGCTGACATGACTGGATTCCTGGGGAAGGGGGGGAGAGGGTGCCTGGAGGATATATATACTGCATGAAATTTCTCATTTCTTTGGACTTGCTGTGCACTGACCACGCAAATGCCTTTCTGCTGCTCCGGAGAGCAGAAATAAAGAACTCTTTCTCTGAACCAACCCTCGGTGTCATTTGACTTCCTTCCTCCCGTCCGGGAGCAACGCAGAGCCCACCAATCGGTAAAGTCTAATAAGGCTACAATAGAATTTCCTCCCCACAGAGGTGCATACATTCTGACAAATGCTGAAAACACACCTCTTTACTCTGCCTTTGACACCTGACACCTGTGTGTTCAGGACACACCTTGTTCCTATAACATATTTTAACTGTTTTTAATATTGAATTTTGTTGCAACTCGCTCTGGGATCTGTTGGCAAAGGGAAGGAGATGAATTAAATGATGATGATAATGTCTGATTGTGGTGCCCACTGTAGGGATTTTTTGTCAGGAGTTCAGCCTACACTCGAGTAGGACCCTGGCAGAGACACATGCCCGACAGAGGCAGAGACATTCTCTCCCTCCTGGTCGACCGTTCGGGAGCTTCAAAAGCTTTCTTCTGCCCGAACATCACAGCGACTGATGCCAACCGACACCGGCACACTTAGGGATCCACAGAGTTTGCGCATTTCGCGTAACAGACCTCAGCAATTCAGCATTTTGGCTCATCTACTTTATTTACATATAAACACACACGGAGCACTGCAACATGGCTCCCTCCCTCTCTAGCATCAGGCAGCAAAGAGAAAAGGAACAAATGACAATAGTTCCACTTCACGGAACACAGTAACACAAACATCCTGTCTCCGTCACATCCCACGCTGCGGAGTCAAAACATACACCGTCATGTGATAGACAACAATCCTATGACTGCAGTCATGGAGCAGGAATTCTAACATTTTTAACCCAGGTCTTCAGGACAAGTCCAGGACAATCAGCAGAAATGTGGCTACCTTTATCTTTATTTCCTTTCCAAGAGAAGCAGAGTTAATCCAACCTCCACGTGCCAACCCATTTTCTGAAAAGGAATGTCCTGCTGCCATTTTAGCGGGGGCCTAATTGCCCATAAAATGGGTCCCCTTGGCCTGGTTGACAGACACACATGAAAACACTGTCATTTTGCAAAAGTACAGCAGCTACTGTTGGTCAGGTTCTTCAGAGACAAATGAAAATCCATTATAATCACCCCCTGTGCAGCATAAGATTACAAAGGGAGAGCCTTGCTCAAAATGGCTTTTGCACAGCCTGGGCAACAGCATGATTTTCCCTCTGTGAAATGGCCTAGGTAGTCCAGGGTGCCAATTCAAATAACAATCCGCATCAGAAGACTAAGTGGCTCGGCAAAGAAAGTATTGTTCTCTGGGCTTTCATGGGGAAGCTTATTAGGAGCAAAGGAATGCTAAGAGTGCCACCTTACTACCTGGGTTGGTGTCCCTCCAACCAAGCTAGACTTTGGAGCTCATTCTAAAGCAGGCATAGACAAACTCAGCCCTCCAGATGCTTCAGGACTACAAATCCCATCATCCCTAGCTAACAGGACAAGTGGTCAGGGATGATGGGAGTTGTAGTCCCAAAAACATCTGGAGGACCGAGTTTGCCTATGCCTGTTCTAGAGCTTACTTCAGGCCAGGTGTTTTGGACTACAACTCCCACCAGCCCCACCCAGGATGGCCAATGGATATGGATGATGGGTGTTGTAGTCCAGCAATATCTGAAGCGCACCATGTTTTTAAACCCGTGCTCTACATGATCCCAGATTTGGCCAAAATCTGAAATTAGAACAGGAGAAAAGTGGCGAGTGGGGTGCCGCAGGGTTCTGTCCTGGGCCTGTTGTTGTTCAACGTCTTTACCAATGACTTGGATGAAGGAATTGAGGGAGTGCTCATCAAATTTGCAAATGACACCAAACTGGGAGGGGTAGCTAATGGCGCAGAAGACAGAATCAGAATTCAAAATGACCTTAACAGGTTGGAGAACTGGGTGCAAGCTAGCAAAATGAATTTCAATAGGGACAAATGTAAGGTTCTGCACTTAGGCAGGAAGAACCAGATACACAAATATAGAATGGCAGACACCTGGCTTACTCATAGTACTTATGAAAAGGATCTAGGGGTCTTGGTCAACAGTTTGATGCAGCAGCAAAAAGCGCTAATGCTATTCTAGGCTGCATCAACAGAAGTATAGCATTCAGATCAAGGGAAGTAATAGTAGCTCTCTATTTGGCCTTGGTCAGACCACACTTGGAATACTGTGTCCAATTCTGGGTGTCACAATTTAAGAAGGCTGTTGACAAGCTGGATTGTGTGCAGAGGAGGGTGACCAAGATGATCAAGGGTCTGGAAACTAAGCCTTATGAGGAACGCTTGAAGGAGCTGGGTATGTTTAGCCTGGAAAAGAGGAGACTAAGAGGAGATAGGATAGCCATCTTCAAATATCTGAAGGGCTGTCACATGGGAGATGGAACAAACTTGCTTACCCCTGCTCTGGAGGGTGGGGCTGGAACCAATGGCTTCAAGTTACAAGAAAGGAGATTCCGACTAAATATTTGGGAAAACTTTATGACGGAGCTGTTTGGCAAAAAACAGACTCCCATGAGAGGTGGTGGACTCTCCTTCCTTGGAGGTTTCTAAACAGAGGTTGGATGGCCATCTTTCATGGATGCTTTAGCTGAGATTCCTGCATTGCAGGGGCTGGACTAGATGACCCTCAGGGTCCCTTCCAACTCTACAGTTCTATGATTCCATGGTCCTAGTCCATCACTCTATCTCTGCTGTTCATGGACACCATGAAACATGACCTAAGTCAGTTCCGAAGCTTCATTATTGAGGTTAGATCTTTTTAAAAATAACAACAAAAAACAACTCACCCTTTCCCCCTCAGTTGGTTATCCCAAGTCTTTGAAGTGGAGGCATCAATGTGAAATTCTCTTAATGGGAACCCTGCAAGCCTTTTCTTTAGAGGCAAACATCAATAATAAACTGCATTTTCAAGATACACGCCTCTGTCCTTTATAAAAAAATAATGCTGCCAAGTAGGTATTTATAGCAGTTTCTGAATCCAGAATGAGCAGGAGCAAATGCCTTTGTGCTCTTGCTTTGCAGAGGTTAGCCGAGCGATAGTAAATAAGGCCTACAGGTTGGGGCTTCAAAGGATTCATATGGTGTTTTCTCCTAATCAGTGGTTAAAAGCCATGAACTCAGAATTGTTAGAAAAATGCAACCTGTGCGGCTGGTAGAAGTAGTACGACTCATGCAACACATTGGCGACTAATATACATGCAATAATTACCAAAATAATTATACATTAAGGGCCGCTGTTAAGCTTAAGCCAAGAAATAGTATTCTTTATGAAACCGAATATCAATATACCGTATTTTTTGCTCTTTAAGACTCACTTTTTCCCTCCTAAAAAGTAAGGGGAAATGTGTGTTCATCTTATGGAGCGAATGCAGGCTGCGCAGCTATCCCAGAAGCCAGAACAGGAAGAGGGATCGCTGCTTTCGCTGCGCAGCAATCCCTCTTGCTGTTCTGGCTTCTGAGATTCAGAATATTTTTTTTCTTGTTTTCCTCCTCCAAAAACTAGGTGCCTCTTATGGTCTGGTGCATCTTATAGAGCGAAAAATACGGGACGTATCAAGGCTTTGAGATTAGACCACTGAAGAAGCCTGGAAAACTACCTTGGGAGTGTGTTACCTGCAAGTCCCAGTAAAAGGGCCCCATTGAGGGTAAACATTGGCCTCTTGATTACTTGGACTGCCAGGGCGAAACAGGTGCAAAACGCTGGCACCCTGTCTACAACTTCACTAACATCCATCTACAACTTCACTAGCATCTCTCAGTATTGTGAACAACACCGAACTTACCCTTTGTTGGTATCTTCATGAACTCACCTAAAAAGATAAAGAAAACAAAAGACTGAGTTAAGCATTTGAAAAATCCATTGAAACCAGACGTTATAAGTTCATTTAAGTTGGGTAGTTCATAAGTCTCTGTGGCTTTTACACAAGGTTTTGTATTTTTCTCAGAAGATTAATAAAGAATGTACAGTGGTGCCTCGGGTTACATACGCTTCAGGTTACATACGCTTCAGGTTACATACTCCGCTAACCCAGAAATAGTGCTTCAGGTTAAGAACTTTGCTTCAGGATGAGAACAGAAATCGTGCTTCGGTGGCGCAGCGGCAGCAGGAGGCCCCATTAGCTAAAGTGGTGCTTCAGGTTAAGAACGGACATCCAGAACGAATTAAGTACATAACCCCAGGTACCACTATATAATTATTTTGGGAATTATTGTATGTATATTAGTCGCCAACGTGTTGCATGAGTCGTACTATGAACTTAGAATTGGGCACACGAGCTAAGAACATAAGAACAGCCTGTTGCATCAGCCCAATGACCCATCTCACCCATAGTTGTCAACCAGAATGGAATATATAAGCAAAACCCGAGCGCAAGAGCACTCTGTGGTTTCCAGCAACTGGTATTCAAAAGCTTTGCTGCTTGCAACTGCAGAGGCTGAGCATAAGCATAATGGCTTGAAGCCACTGATAGTCATCTCCTCCATGCAGAATGCAGACGTGCACATTGTCCTCCTCGCAACCTGCACCCCACCACCTAGTGAGTGGCCGTGCACCAGGCAGGGGTGGGAAGGGCGGATGGGTGTATGAGGTCATTGTGTGAGGTCACGTGACGCCGGGGCCCCTCAATGTGGGGGGGGGCAAGTCGGCACCCTGGCTGCAGCATTACCTTCTGACAGGGGAGGGCTTTCATCAGGAAGGCTTTGCTACTTATCTGTAGTTAGATAGGCTTACCCTGCTCTGGAGAGGGTCCTCTGCCTGTAAATTTAGTCCACTTTGGCCAAAAATAAAATAAAATGGGGAAGAATTGTAGCAATTGTCCTTTATAGCAAAATGGGAAATGTAGAGGTTCATTTCACAGTGGTACCTCAGGTTAAGAACTTAATTCGTTCTGAAGGTCTGTTCTTAACCTGAAACTGTTCTTAACCTGAGGTACCATTTTAGCTAATGAGGCCTCCCGCTGCCACCGCACGATTTCTGTTCTCAGTCTGAAGCAAAGTTCTTAACCCGAGGTACTATTTCTGGGTTAGCGGGGTCTGTAACCTGAAGCGTCTGTAACCTGAGGTACCACTGTATTCAGAGCGGCATGAAAAATGAATTAAAAGCAGAAGCAGAGAGAGAACAAAGCAATTTAGAAACAGATCAGAATTTATTTAAAAAATTTCAGTTATAAGGTTGATCCTGGGGCCTATGCACATCCCTGCTGCATTTTAACAGCAAACTCATTCTCTAAGAGCCGATCCTTCTGTAGCCAAAATGATGTCATCTATGGGATAGTGTGAGGCATCATTTGGGGACCTCTCAGCCCAGAGAGACCGAGCATGCTCCAAGCACAGGGACTGATGGCTAACTGTTTAGAGGAAAGGGAAACCGAAAGCTGTGGAGAGTGGAAATGGAACAGAGTGATTCTGGAAAACAGCATGGCTGGCTGAAGCTATGAACCACCATTTTGTTGTGACCTTTTGCTGCAGGCCAGACCCGTTCCATCTCATTGCTCACACAAATTTAGAGATGGGGCTCAGGGACCCACACCTGTGTCAGGTGCATGCCTGCACAAAGGGCCAATGGGGGAACAATGAGATGCACCTCCAAGCAAGGCAGCGCTCCCCCTGGGAAGTCTGGGCTGCTCCAGATATGCACATTTGTTTACTCGTTCCTTCGCCCACCCACACAGGCACACAATTACACGTTAGCTTCCACTCTGCCTGCTGTGCGCTGTATTAATTCGCTCAGTGGTAGCCTGTCCTGCATTGATAGAGAGGCAAAGGGGGGGGAAAGGGGTGGGTATTTATGGTTAAAGAGACACCAGAAATACATAATTGTCCTATAATATGTCATCAACAGCTCAAAAGGAACTCACCAGCTGCAGAACATGAAAGAGCAGCCTGCTCTTTCAGGAATAGATGCATCCATACTCCCACCCCAAGACAAGGAACTTCTAGAGGAGGGGGCTGAAACCTGAAGCCAGCAATACCAGGAACTCTTTAAATACAGTTCTGAAGATGTGTGTGTCCCCCCTCCTTGCCTCCACACAATGCAAAATAGAAATGATTCAGGGACAATAATTTCAATAGACACGCAATGTTGATGTCTCTTTCAATCTGTGATATTAGCCTGTCAGGTAGAAGCGAGGAAGAAGAGCCTGTTGGATCAGGCCAGTGGTCCATTGTAGGAGTGCAAATATCCAGAGTGTGGGGTCAGGTGGGATTACTATGAGGAATTATAAAATATGCATCAAGCCATTGTGTCCATGATGAACGCATTGTGTTGACTGGGTTTGATACATTGACAATAATTTCAGATCAAATCCCACAACCCTCTGCATCTCTGGCCATTTCCTCTACTGCCCATTTCTCTCTCTTCACAAGTCACGTACACAGCCCAGTTGCTTTGCCAGGCATGCATCCTGGGCCATAAAGATAGTGGGCAAGCTTCTTTGATGTACCTTGCTGATATGTTAATCTTAGGATGTTAATCTTAGGGCCAGGAAACAGGTTTCACATAAAGGTGATTATGATCGCTGACCTCCTGACCATCCTTCTTATCATGTGTATTGATTGTTTATGACCTCCGGGGTTGCTGAATGCACTCCTTTGTCGTTTTCATTTATTTACCCCAAAAATATGCATGCTTAACTAGTGTTTGTAGCTTAACTTTGTCCCCACGTGGGGTTTGTTGAAATGCTCAGAAGAAATCTGATTGGTTCTTACGAACACTCTGTAAAAGTTCTTTTGTGAATAAAACGACCTGGACTGAGGGGCTGGGGGCAGAGATTACTATACACACCCTTCCCAGAGTCTTGCTGGTTCAAGCCTCTGTGTGTATTCTTATTAATCAGAGTTCAATCCTTCCTTTACTTTGGGAACGCCTCAGTCCATCTTCTCCAGCATCCTGTTCTCACAGTGGCCAACCAGATATTGTAGGGAAGCCTACAAACCAGACCCAAGCACAAGAGCAAATTCACTTCCCTGGGCTTTCCAGCAACTGGTATTCAGATGCATTACTGCCTCTGACTGTGGAGGCAGAACAGAGCCATCATTGTTAGTAGCCACTGATAGCCTTATCCGGAATGAATTTGTCCAATCCTCTTTTAAAGCCATCTAGGGACATGGCTAGCGCTGTGGTCTAAACCACTGAGCCTCTTGGGCCTGCCGATCGGAAGGTCGGCGGTTCAAATCTCCACTATGGAGTAAGCTCCCGTTGCTCTGTCTCAGCTCCTGCCAACCTAGCAGTTCGAAAGCACACCAGTGCAAGTAGATAAATAGGTACCACTCCAGCAGGAAAGTAAATGGTGTTTCCATGCACTCTGGCTTCCGTCACGGTGTTCCGTTGCACCAGTAGTGGTTTAGTCCTGCTGGCCACATGACCCAGAAAGCTGTCTGTGGACAAATGCCAGCTCCCTCAGCCTGAAGCAAGATGAGCGCCGCAACCCCATCGTCGCCTTGGACTGGACTTAACTGTCCAGGGGTCCTTTATTGTTATGTACTGAGTTGAATAGGATCCTAAAGGCAGCAGTCTGATTGGTCCTAGAACAATAGGATCCAGAATACAGCAGTCTTATTGGTCCACAGGAGCCACCCAATACAGCTCCAGGTGGAAGTGAATCTGCAACCTGATTGGCCTACAGGAGAATTCTGGAATTAGCCAATCACGTGGGGCCCATTGTGTAAATAATGTATATAAAGCAGACATTCTGGGGGAACTTCCATTTCTCCTCACCACTATGAGCTGAATAAAGAGCATGAAAGCCACTCTCGACTCCGAGTATATTTCATTTACCTTTTTTACCTTTAGGTTGGTACCCATCACTGCCTCTACAGTTTAACTATGCACTGCATGAAGGAGGATTTTCTTTTGTCCATCCCAAATCTGCCCAACATTCCGCTTCGCTGGATGTCCACAAGATTTGGAGTTATGCATGATTTTATAAACTTCTATCATGTCGCCTCTCATTCACATTTCTCCAATTAGGGAGGTGTTTGGATCAAGGTAAGGATGGGTGAGCCTCCCCCTTTTGGTTTCTCATTTTCCCATTCTTCAATTCAGTTCTCCACATTTCTGCAGCAATTTGCTTTTTTTAAAAAAAAAATCCTCATGAACATTCATCAGAATAATACAAATTTCCTGTTTTAAAAAAATCACATTTTCTTCCATGCTGCAGTCACCCAAAGCATATGGCATGATGGCTAGCTCAGTCAGCAGAGCTTGAGACGCTTAATCTCAGGGTCATACTTTGCTGGAAGCAGCCCAGAGTGGCTGGGGAAACTCAGCCAGATGGGAGGGGTATAAATAAATTATTATTATTATTATTATTATTATTATTATTATTATTCAAGCTCCACATTGGCAAAAGATTCTGTCAGGGAACTGTCATCTGAGACGAAGGAGGTGAAAGGGCTCATGGAGGGTGAGAGAGACCACTCAGCGGAGGAGGGGACCAGCAGGGGGAGAAGTGGAGTTCCAAGGGAAAGTGAGTCGGAGGGAGGGCTCAGAGACACTTCAAGCGAGAACAGTGGGGAGGTTTCAGGACCTCCCGTAGGGACACCCACTCCTCGGCGGAAACTGTCACGCCGAGAGTCCAGAAGACGCGTTTCCGTTAAGGAGCTTTTATGCTGGAAGAAGTTCCGTAAACGCCCACTGTCCGATTCAACGAGCGATTGATGGAGCCATGCTTCAGGAGCTCCATCACAGACAGAGGTTTGGGGACTTAGCCAAACTCTGAGGGATCAGGATTTTACGCACAAGCAGCTCACCATCCCATCACAGATTCCCACACTGCAGGGCATTGGACTAGATCTGGCATCCCCAAACTCGGCCCTCCAGCTGTTTTGGGACTACAACTCCCATCATCCCTAGCTAACAGGACCAGTGGTCAGGGATGATGGGAGTTGTAGTCCCAAAACAGCTGGAGGGCCGAGTTTGGGGGTGCCTGGACTAGATGAACCTCATGGTCCCTTCCAACTGTATGATTCTATGATTGTATGACTTTAGGTGCATGACTTTGAGCCATGGTTGCAAAGAAGAAGAAGAGGAGGAGGAGGAGGAGTTTGGATTTGATATCCCACTTTATCACTACCCGAAGGAGTCTCAAAGCGGCTAACATTCTCCTTTCCCTTCCTCCCCTACAACAAACACTCTGTGGGGTGAGTGGGGCTGAGAGACTTCAAAGAAGTGTGACTGGCCCAAGGTCACCCAGCAGCTGCATGTGGAGGAGCGGAGACGCGAACCCGGTTCACCAGATTACAAGTCTACCACTCTTAACCACTACACCACACTGGCTCTCAAAGGAAGACTTATAAACCAGTGTTTTCGAAACTGGGGTTGCCAGCTGTTTTGGGACTACAGTTCCCATCAAGCTTGACCACTGGTCCTGCTAGCTAGGGATGGTGGGAGATGTAGTCCAAAAACAGCCAGAGACCCAAGTTTGGGAAGCCCTGCTCTAAAATGATTATTTGTTTGCAGCAACACCTTGAATTTGCCACTTTTTAAAGGGCTTCCCATTCTTTCATTGCTTGAACTTCCCTACAGCTGATATTGGGCATGTGATAAGTTGAGCATGATTCACCCAAAATGACCTCGCAGGCCAGAGATTCTCTACCACAGAAGCAAGCTTTACTTACTGTATTACTGCAGAGCGGTCTGTGTGGGGCTTCCCTCGCACTTGGCCCAGAAACTGCTGTGTAAAGTTCTTCCAGAATTTGGCCATGGTGGCTCGAGCTGCTAATAAAAGATGGGAAATCTTCTGAGCATCGTGGTTCGCGAAGGAAACTGCATCATGCTCCTTTTAACTGGAAGACAAAAGTAGGTTCTGCTGTTCTTGTCCAGCCTTTCGGTGGAAACACGTTTTGCTTAATTGCAAAGAGGCAGCAATGTCCATCCTAATCTAAGGCGAAGCTCTGTTGTCCTTTATGAAAAAATAATGGGGGCTTTTCTTCAAATGCGAGTTGTTCTCTTTGTGACTCCTGATGAATCGGGCACAAGTAAAGCTTGCAGAAGGAATAGTCAATGAAGCAGAGGGAAGTGAAGTGCAGGAGACAAATTTCTGATGTGACAGGTGAGTTGTCTGGTTCAGTTGAGAAGCATTTACCTTTTGAGGATTCGAGTGTTCCTAACTCTGCAGATGGGGCCGAAGTAACAGGGAGCAAGGCATTAGCGTACAATCTTAAGCATGTGAACAAGACCCCCGAGAGGACGCGCATGTTTAAAAATACATGAATATTTCCACGGAGCAAAGAAATAAATGCATCAAATGAAAGGGCTTTATAGGCAGAAGCAATCCATTATGCAACCTCCGGAGGGAAGGAGAGGCTGAATGAGGAGAACAACTCCTGGATGCACCAAACCTTCCTCACAAAAAAGCCCATCAAAGATATGGTTACCAGACGTCCCCGTTTTCTGGGGACAGTCTCCGGTTTTTCAAATCTGTCCCCGGACAAAATCCGTCCCCGGATTTCATTTAATGTCTCCGGATTTATATATTAAGTGTTGTAGATTTATAGTAGGGAATGAATGTTGTGTGATTGGTTCAACGGCACAAGACACATCATATGGGGACTTCCGGTGAGGCAAAATGGCGGGCGCCATGGCAGCAAACAGCTCCTGAAGCCAGCCAGAGCCAACTGAGCTACCAGGCTGGCTCCAGGCTGCTGAGACTGCCACTGCCACCACCACCACAGGGGAACCGGGGACGCCTGGTGTGTCAACTGGGGAAACCACTGACCCCACCCCCCACCCCACGACCCAAATTGAGCCAGGAGCGAGAGTGCCCGGCCATCCAGCCAACTGCCCAGCAGTGCTCCAGGGTCAGGAAAAACCCCAGAGCCGATGCAGGGAGAAGGAGGAGAGGAGAAGGAGAAGGAAGAGAGAGGAAGAGGAAGGAGAAAAAAGAGGGGCGCCTCAACCTTGCCGCGCCACTGCCACTGAGGAGAGGTAGGAGAACATGGGGAGGGCAAGGACATGTGGCTGAGCCCAGGCCCGACCCGAGCCTTCTCCATGCAGGCCGGGGCCCGGAGGTATTCCGCACGACGGAGGAGACCACAGAAGAGAAGATATTACTTCTCTTTTCAAAAAAAAAATCTCTTTTCAAAAAAAAAAAAGTGTCCCTGGATTCTTTGAAAAAAATCTGGTAACCTTAATCAAAGAAGCACTTTCATTGCTGTTTGTTGCAGTGGCAGTGCATCCCGTTTTGCCACCTGAGGAGCTGCCACATTCAGCCATTGCTGCCTCTGCTACTCATCTCTAGCCAAAGGCTCCCCCACCCCACAAATACTGGAGCATCCTGGTTCTACCATTGGGGCCCCCACCATCACAAGAGATGCGGTAGCAGCTTCTGGGTTCCAGCGAGATCTTCCCAGAACTTGGAAGCCAACGTTGCGGTGGCAGTGGCAGCAGGTGGGGCACCCAAGGGAGTAGCACCCCAGGGGCGTTCTGCCTCCTGAGGCAGCTGCTTCAGTCTGTCTCATGGGTGGGCCGGCACTGGTTATTTGGAAGAGGAAGAGGAATAGACAAGGTGATATCTCAATAGGGGACTCAGCTACATTAGTCAAAATACAGCGTTATAAATGCGTTATAACACTGTGACACCAGAGGGCGCTGTAGAGCCGAAATTGCAACTCAATGATACAGTGGAACCTCAGTTTTAAAGCGTCTCAGAAGCTGAACGATTCAGAACCCGAACGCCAAAAACCCAGAAGTAATTGCTTCCATTTTCGAATGCGCCTTGGAAATCGAATGGCTTCTGATGTGCATTTCTCCATTTTTTTTCTTTTTTTAAATATTTTTATTCATTTTACAATACAAAATCATGAAAACACATAACAAAATTTTTCACAAATACATTCTTCTGGACTTCCCTCAGCTCTTCTGCAAATCCTCCGTTTTAATCCTTCTTCCACATTTCTTAATTTAATATTGCCTTTGCATTTCTCCATTTTTTCATTGGATTTTGCCAACTGCCCATTGATCCTCAGTTATCAAATGCTTCGGAAGTCAAACGGTCTTCTGGAACAGATTACGTTCGAAAACCGAGTTTCCACTGTATTTCCAATTGTGAGCTTTACAATGGTTTTTTGTTTTTTGCAGGGCGTATTCAAAATGTTTTTTATAGCGGTGTCGATCTAGCCAGGATGAGAGGAAGCAAGTGAAAGTGAGTGCAAGTGGGGACAAAGTAAACAACTCTGTTTTTGCACAGGGTGTCCAAAAATTGCTGGGAAATTTTTTTTTAACCCATGTAAAGAGTGTGTGTGTGTGTGAGAGAGAGAGAGAGAGAGAGAGAGAGAGAGAGAGAGAGAAATAGTAGTTTCTCTTCAGTCCCAATGCAAACTAACACCATAGATATGAAATTATCTCCACAAAATTTGGGCTGCTGAAGAATCAGCTAAATTGACTGAAGCCCAGGGCTCATTAGGGGAACAAAATGACAGGTTGGTTCAAGCTTCCCATTTGGGCTGCGAGATGCATTTGTTCTGACAAGATTAAAGATGTATCCCAGCTAGGAGTAAAGAGGATCCTTAAAGTCAGCTGTGCCTCTGGCTATGCAATTAAGAAATAAGAAATGGCAGCCTTCTAACCTGAGCCTGACACACCTCAGGTATGCCATGAAGTCCTGAAAAGGACAGCACATCGTATCCACTCCCTTAAGACACAGCATCATAATAACCAAGGACTTGGATTTAAAATATGCCATCTCTGCATCAGGTTAAATCAGGTGGGACACAAAGAGGAATATGCCATACCTTTGTTATGGATCTCTGTTATGTACTGAGTTGAATAGGATCCAAACTGCAGCAGTCTGATTGGTCCTAGAACAATAGGATCCAAAAGGCAGCAGTCTGATTGGTCCTAGAACAATACAGCAGTATCATTGGTGGGCAGGAACCACCCAATCATGCTCCAGATAGAAGTGAATCCACAACCTGATTGGCTTACAGTAGAATTCCGGAATTAGCCAATCATGTGCAGCCCATTGTGTAAATAATGTATATAAAGCAGATACCTTGAGGGGACTTTCATTCATTCCTCCTCACCACTATGAGCTGAATAAAGAGCATGAAATCACTTTGCGACTCTGAGTATATTTCAATCTCCTTTCTACTTCTCCAAGCCAGACTTGAGCATCTTTGGGGAGAGAAGTTTCAGCTGGCTGTGGAAGCCCGGGATTTCTGCGAAAAGGTCACGGGAACTGCCGGCAAGTGAGATGGAAGCAAATTCTGCCTTGCTGATTATCCACTCATTACCTGCCTTGAGCCTTCAGGTGTGGCATTTCTGTGGATGACTTCACTGTCAGACCTCCACTAACACACACACACACAAACACAAAGGTGTTAAGGAGCTTCCACAGCTGTATAGGATTATTTTTACTGATCTTTTTTTCCGTGGCAAGGGGAAATCTGGATGCAAAAAGTAAACAGTACAGTTTGGCATTTTAATAACATTATTATTATTATTATTATTATTATTATTATTATTATATTTATACCCCACCCATCTGGCTGGGTTTCCCCAGCCACTCTGGGTGGCTACTAACAAAAATATTAAAAATACAATAAAACATCAAACATTAATAATTTCCCTAAACAGGGCTGCCTTCGGGTGTCTTCTAAAAGTCAGAGAGTTGTTTATTTCCTTGACATCTAAAGGGAGGGTGTTCCACAGGGAGGGCACCACCACCGAGAAGGCCCTCTGCCTAGTTCCCTGTAACCTCACATCTCGCAATGAGGGAACCACCAGAAGGCCCTCAGAGGAGGACCTCAAGTGTCTAGGCTGAATGATGTGGGGGGAGATGCTCCTTTAGGTATACTGGGCCAAGGCCATTTAGGGTCAATGATGCCATGTGGGCACTGTGGAAAATATCTAAGCCCCCAATCCACACAAAAAACCAGTAATATGGAAGCACCCTCTATCCCATTTCACAGTCCTCAGAAGGTCTACTCAGAAAAAAGTCACAGGTATTCAGTAGTACTTAAACCAGGCTTCCTCAGCCTCGGCCCTCCAGATGTTTTTGGCCTACAACTCCCATGATACCTAGCTAGCAGGACCAGTGGTCAGGGATGATGGGAACTGTAGTCTCAAAACATCTGGAGGGCCGAGGTTGATGACGCTTGACTTAAACCCTGTAGGGCAGTGATGGCCAAACTTGGCCCTCCAGCTGTTTTGGGACTACAGTTCCCATCATCCCTGACCACTGGTCCTGTTAGCTAGGAATGATGGGAGTTGTAGTCCCAAAACAGCTGGAGGGCCAAGTTTGGCCATCACTACTGTAGGGGATGTACACCAATGGTACATCAGTGGTACACCCTGCAAAACTGCATAAAATCAGCCAAAATAGCTCTCCAGTATGCTGGCAAGACTGCACACTTTCTGAATCACTGTGGCACATGTGGTGGTGCTGTCCAAAGATTATTACCTGGGGGGGGGCGGAATTCAGACCATAAACCAGATTATGAAATACCTGGTCCAGTCAGGCCCCAAAGTAGCACTATTATTTTGTTTTCCTTTAAGAAATGCCACAGAATACCTAATAACGATCTTATTTCCCATTTGTTAACCGCTGCCAGATTAATAATTGCCCAGTACTAGAGGACTCGAGTGAACCAGATTGCATCACCGTGTCACCAAAACATGTGAACTGTTTCTGTTGGTTTTTTTCTCTCTCTTTTAAAAAGAGCCAGTGGAATGCCATACCCCAAATTTGCAAAAGACATGTCATATGACAGAGGGGGGCATTTTTGCTCAGCTCAATTATACACTAGAAGCAATTAGAAAGAAAAATTAGATAGGTTTTCTTTTGCTTCCATTAATAATAGCAGAGATTTACATTCCCACCCCCCATCACTGTTAATGCAAATTTAATAAAAGCAGCTTGTGTTTGAACAAGCAAAGCATTTCACAGTCTTCATGCGAGCAAAGTTGTGTCGCTGAGACTTCATGCTGTTCAGTGTGCTCCAAGAGACAAATGGCTTGCTTGGCATCATTAACCCCAACCTGTCCCATATTATGTAACAGCAGAAACCCAGAGTCATTATGCTTTGTTCCAGTGTCATGTGCCCAGAATGGATCTGACGCAATAATGGTATGGAAAGTATCTGTTGGGACGCGGGTGGCGCTGTGGGTTAAACCACAGAGCCTAGGACTTGCCGATCAGAAGGTCGGCGGTTCGAATCCCCTTGACAGGGTGAGCTCCCGTTGCTCGGTCCCAGAAGAAGAAGAAGAAGAAGAGTTTGGATTTGATATCCCGCCTTTCACTCCCCTTCAGGAGTCTCAAAGCGGCTAACAATCTCCTTTCCCTTCCTCCCCCACAACAAACACTCTGTGAGGTGAGTGGGGCTGAGAGACTTCAGAGAAGTGTGACTGGCCCAAGGTCACCCAGCAGCTGCATGTGGAGGAGCGGAGACACGAACCCAGTTCCCCAGATTACGTGACTACCGCTCTTAACCACTACACCACACTGGCTCCTGCCAACCTAGCAGTTCCTGCCAACCTAGCAGTTCGGAAGCACGTCAAAGTGCAAGTAGATAAATAGGTAGCACTCCAGCGGGAAGGTAAACGGCGTTTCCATGCGCTGCTCTGGTTCGCCAGAAGCGGCTTAGTCATGCTGCCCACATGACCCGGAAGCTGTACGCCGGCTCCCTCGGCTAATAAAGCGAGATGAGCGCCACAACCCCAGAGTCGGCCACGACCGAACCTAATGGTCAGGGGTCCCTTTACCTTTACCTTAAGTATCTGTAGCTTTAGCAATACACCTCGAATATGAGTGAAACCTTCCAGCATTTCTGGAATAGCCTCTAAGCTGACCCAAGACATTTTGCAGCTATCAACGGTTGTCTGGGATCGCAGGCAGAAGATGTCTTTCCCATCTACTGCTACTTGATCCTTTTGAGATACCAGGAATTGGACCTGGGACCCTGTGCCTGCACAGCAAGTACTCTGCCACTGAGCTATGGCCTCTCTCATCATTGATGGGGAATTTCTGCCCTAATGGTAGTGCTGGAAGTTTAACAGCAGAGATCATTCAGTGTGTAACTGAAGAGTTAATTCTGTAGTCAGTAAGACAGTTAACTGGGAGGGGGCGTTGCTTAGCAACCAAGCTAGGTGGCATGATCTTTGCTGAGGTACCATGCGATCTGATTGCCAGTGTAGTTCTAAGGGAGTTTTCTTCTATATCTTTGGTTGTATGTCTCCCTGCTATGAACAAGGACATAGGAAGGCAAAACCTTTCTGATCCTTTCTCTTCAAATGATGTACAGTGGTACCTCAGTTTTCAAACGTAATCTGTTCCAGAAGACCATTCAACTTTCGAAACATTTGAAATCCGAACATGCATTTCCAGAAGCATTTACATCCGAAAAACTCAATACAGAAGCTGAGTGGCATGTTCGACTTCCAAAAAGCATTCAAAAACCAAAGCATTTACTTCTGGGTTTTCGGCATTCAAAAGCCAAAACGTTCAACTTCCAAGATGTTCGAAAACCGAGGTTCCACTGTACTGTTTTCATTTCCTCAATAAAATGTTATCAGGATTTCCTTTCTCTCTGGACTCTGTTATTGAAGTGATTTTGCTAACAGGTATTCTCATTTTGCACTCAAAAAGGTTGAAGGCAACATGGCTTGCATTCCTCCATTTTTACTTTTAAGGGGTTGGGAATGCCTTTCCCGAAAAGCTCTCAAAATTCTGGAGATGGCACCAGGAAGGATTCCATCCAGTATTATATCAGTTCCCACTCTGGATGGACCTACACACAGGGGAGAGAGAAAGTCACTATAAATAAGACAGAAATTAAATTGTTATAACAAATAGGGGAAAACGTTATGTAAAATCTCATAGAAAGGTTTTGTGCTCTACAGCGCCATCTGGTGTTGCATAATGCATTTAAAATGCTGCTTTTTAAGTAGTGTAGCTGAGTCCTCTGCCCTATGCCATGTTGATTCAGGCTTAAAGTCCGTTTCCTTGCTCCGTCTGATTCCGCAGGCTGTGCACATTGCAAGAAATCAACAGCTTCCCTCCAAGGCGCAAACCTTCAGCTACCTGATGAGGCTGAACCTGTCAAGCACCAACACGAAACAAAAAAATAAATCCAGCCTCCAGCTGCCAAGCTTCTCTTTCTTAGGCCGGCTGGGGGATTTCTGTGGCTTCTATGAACTCCATCCATGTTTGTGTTGTCAAGATACTCCAAAAGCTTTGGACCCATTGTGTCAGAACGCAAAGAAATAATATCACTCCAGATGTTCTGATCTTTGACTGTTTCACGTGCTATTTTAATCCACGTTGTTTAGTCGTTTAGTCGTGTCCGACTCTTCATCACCCCATGGACCAGAGCACACCAGGCACTCCTGTCTTCCACTGCCTCCCGCACTTTGGTCAAACTCATGTTTGTAGCTTCGAGAACACTATCCAACCATCTCGTCCTCTGTCGTCCCCTTCTCCTTGTGCCCTCCATCTTTCCCAGCATCAGGGTCTTTTCCAGGGAGTCTTCTCTTCTCATGAGGTGGCCAAAGTATTGGATTCTCAGCTTCAGGATCTGTCCTTCCAGTGAGCACTCAGGGCTGATTTCCTTCAGAATGGAGAGGTTTGATCTTCTTGCAGTCCATGGGACTCTCCAGAGTCTCCTCCAGCACCATAATTCAAAAGCATCAATTCTTCGGCGAACAGCCTTCTTTATGGTCCAGCTCTCACTTCCATACATCACTACTGGGAAAACCATAGCTTTAACTATACGGACCTTTGTTGGCAAGGTGATGTCTCTGCTTTTTAAGAGCCACGTATTCTATTAAAAAGCCCCTGTGGAACAGCTGGTATAAATGGGGAGCTGTCTGAAGTCTCTTGCAGTAGCCACAGCAAAGACTTCCCACTTGTTCATCCCCTTGCATTTGTATCTCACCTTCCTTCCATCGTGGAGATTGTGGTCTTGTTGTGACCCTGGTCTCATGGTGGGATGAGAACGAGAGAAGATCTGTCAGCATGACTGATCCTGGAGGTCCTTTCTGGTGCTGTAGAGCCCACCCAACCCTGGATATTTGAAGGAGGGTGGAAAATGTGGGTGGTGGTCGAGACCATTTCATTGGGGATAACGCAGACGGAAATTCCCGGGTGTCAAAAAAGGCTATTTATGTATGCCACTATTGCAGCTCGTGTTTTGTTAGCCCAAAAATGGAAAACGAGTGAAGTCGCAACTAAAGAAGCATGCCAACTTAAGTTGACAGAATATGCCCAACTTGCAGACTTAACATATAGAATAAAAGAACAAGAAGAATATGCGTTTAAAGAAGATTGGAAAATGTTTATTGAATATATGGAGGAAAATTGTGTATATTTGAAAATGCTGGCAGCATTAAGATAAATTCAACAGTGCAAATAAGTTTTGATGGATGTTATCATGGAATACAGAATGCTTCAGTTTATATAAAATATGCGGGGATTTATGTTGTGCAAAATGAACCATGGAAAGAAAGGGAGGGAGGGGTATTTTAAGGTTGCTTCAGTGAATATTCTAAAATATAAAATAGAAATTTCATGAAAATTATAATAATGAGAAGATGTGAGTGATGGAAAACGTATTGTAAAGCACTCTTTTATAGCCAGTTCTGCCTACTGACTATAAAAGTGCTGAAGCAAAGCTGGATGACTTTAGCTGAGATTCCTGCATTGCATGGGGTTGGACTAGATGACCCTCAGGGTCCCTTCCAACTCTACAATTCTATGATTTTATGAGTCTTCTTCATATTTCAAAGGAATCTACGAGCAGTTTACAACACACTAAAAATATCACAGATAAGCGTCAAATGTGGATGGGGGATGCAATAAAAATTCTCTCAAACAGCAATATAAACTGTTGTACAGAGTGCCTTGAGACTGAAACCATGGAGTCAACCCATCTACTGTTTTTAGAACAGTTTTCTTAATTGTCATATAACTTCAAGCCGGTAAGAAGGGCAGGATGCACTAATGATCATATGTATCTGCTGAATTGGCAGCGACGATTTCATGTGGGGAGGAAATAATGTCTATTGATTGGAGATAACAACTTCCTGTCTGCAGGAGATGCAGAACTTGTGCTTCCTTCTCAGATAAATGTGCTCTGCACGCTCAGTGCTGATTAACTGGGGAAATTTCTTTCTTAAAGACATGACCATCATCATGTACCATGAGAGAGTGAGAAAGTTTGGGTGTGTGGGTGAGTTACAGAGGGGCGGGAGGTGTGTTCAGATGTTTGCCTGAACATGCAAAGGCTCCAAATGTACAGAGGAACAGGGGCAGGCACACAAGCCACACCTCACGACGTCCTCAAAAATTATGTCACACACACCCTCAGTCCTTGATCATCACCATCTTGATCAGAGAAGAAGAAGAGGAGGAGGAGGAGGAGAAGTTTGGATTTGATATCCCATTTGATATCCCATTTGATATCCCATTTTATAACTTCCCCTAAGGATATCCCATTTTATCACTCCCCTAAGGAGTCTCAAGGGGATGCGGGTGGCGCTGTGGGTTAAACCACAGAGCCTAGGACTTGTCGATGAGAAGGTCGGCGGTTCGAATCCCCACAACGGGGTGAGCTCCCATTGCTTGGTCCCTGCTCCTGCCAACCTAGCAGTTCGGAAGCACGTCAAAGTGCAAGTAGATAAATAGGTACCACTCCGGCGGGAAGGTAAACGGCATTTCCGTGTGCTGCCCTGGTTCGCCAGAAGTGGCTTAGTCATGCTGGCCACATGACCCAGAAGCTGTACACCGGCTCCCTCGGCCAATAAAGCGAGATGAGTGCCGCAACCCCAGAGTCGGCCACGACTGGACCTAAGGGTCAGGGGCCCCTTTACCTTTACCTTTAAGGGGTCTCAAAGCGGCTAACAATCTCCTTTCCCTTCCTCCCCCACAACAAACACTCTGTGAGGTGAGTGAGGCTGAGAGACTTCAGAGAAGTGTGACTAGCCCAAGGTCACCCAGCAGCTGCATGTGGGGGAGCAGGGAATCGAACCCGGTTCACCAGATTACAAGTCCACTGCTCTTAACCACTATACCACACTGGCTCTCTGCACTGGAAGGTCTGCAGGGGGGCTTCTACTCATGTTTGCAAGGTGAAAACTTCACACAATTGAGGTCCCTGACTGTCATAGACTGGCTGGGTGCCGAGGAGCAGTGGAGGGGAGCAGACAGGGGAAGAAAGCTCAGAGCCAGGGGATTGGTGGTGGGACGATGATGAGTGGTCCAAGGGAGAAGAGCGGGTAGACTGAGAGGAGGTGGTGTTGGAAACTGAAGAGGTAACAGGTCTTAGTGAGCTGGGAGAGTCTGTGGCAGAGAGGAGTCCAGAATCAGAGGCAGAAGCTGAAGCAGGAGAGGAGGGAGGCGAAGAGGCAGAGATGAGTCAGCCTGGTGAAGAGTGATGAGTGCCTCCACTTCTGCTGCAACAAGCTTCCATCCACATTGTCTCCCAGAACCAAAAGAGGCATGGAGAGAGGGAGGAGAAATTGGCAACACGCAGACACAGTGTGCTGGTCCCGTGGGTTACCCGAGAGGCGTGGTCCAAGCCCAGTCTGTGATCAAAGGTGCAACATGGAGGCAGTCCGTAGTAGCTGAAGCTGGGTGCAGGGCAGGGAGTTAGGTGGAGTCAGGAACAGGCTTGCAAGCAGGAAGCCAGGGGCAGGTCAGGAGCTCAGGCAGGGAAGCAGGACAGAGTTCAGGCAGGAACTAGCAACCAACAATGTTGCTCCCACAACTTGAGACTGGGGCTGGCCGGCTTTTATCTGCCCCAAGGCATAGGGCGGCCCCAATCCTCTGGTGACTCACCTCTCCTGGCCTGGAGGCGAGCACTCCTCCTGTGGGAACTTAGTTCCCTCTGCCTCTCTGCCCTGAGCCTCTGCAGCTCAGGAGAGGCTTGAGGGTTACCGGACCCAGAGGCAACCTCAGCTTTCACTGATGGGGCTGAGAGTGGAGCACCTGCAGGCAATGGGTCCTCCATCACCTCAGGAACCAGAGCAGACTCAGCTGATACCTGCACCTGAGGATCCAGCACAGGTGAGGACCCTTCAGGCTCATGCCCCAGCCCCAGCTCAGCTGGTTCTGGAGGCGGGGAATCCTGTGCAGGCTGGGATCCCTCAGGTTCAGCCTCTGAGTCCGAATCCCAGGCCATCACACACAGTCTCTGACTGCTTGGGGAAACCCTGGAGAGGAGGAGACTTAGATGGCTGTGGAGAGGCAGGGACTTTCAGTCTCGGCAACTGATCCACGGGGGAAGACCTATTGGGGATGAGTTGCTATGCTCATTTGGCCTGACACGCCTGTGTCAATCATGCTTTCGCTAATAAAGTGTTAACTCCAACTTATACATTGTGATTTACTGCTGGCTCGCTCCTAACTTGAAGTATCATGCTTAGATTTGATGCATTCTCTGGACATTCAACCACTGGGTTGTGGGATGTAAACACAGGAGCAGTCAATGACAACATTCCTAGAGTGTACATGTTAGAACATGGGGAGGGATGTCTGTCCAGCAAACAGGTAAACTTCCTGGGGACGGATTTCCTCCGCATGTGACCAGAGGTGGGTGTGGCCTCACCTGTGCAGGTAAATGATAAAAGCACAGGGCAGGCAGCCATCTCTCTCTCTCTGCCATTTTTCTTTCGAAGAAGAAGCATCTAAAGATGCTCTCTTGGCTCTTAGCCAAGAGAGGAGGAAAGGACTATCTTGCTATAAGATAGATTCCGAATGCTTGTAACCTTTTTAAGCCTGTCTGCCTTCTGGGATCATATTGTGAACAGAACGTGAGTAAACTCTTTTATACTTTTATAAAGACTGTGTTGTGTCTTGTATTTTAAGAGGGAACAAAGGGGAAATTACCAGAGTAATTGTTATAGAGGTTCCAGCGAACCTGTGCAGACGTTACTGTTGCGAACTTAAAGGGGAATGTCTATAAACTCTGCTGATATTTTGGGAACTTGTTAGCACAAGTTGGATAAGGATATAATTAGTCAATATATCCTCTCCTGCGCCCCAGAACATTCCCACATGGGTTGCATTAGCATGCTGGGAACTGTGCCTTGTTCCCTCGTCCTTTACTGGGAAGGATAAGATGCAATAACCACCTTTAAATCTTTATATGGCATTACACTATAAATCTCACACTTGCATACAAGAAATGATTTCTTTTTTGCAGAATGATTAGCTTGGGAAATGTCCCAAGCTTTCTGCTTCGATAATTTCACCTGCTATTAGTTGATGAGATGGGAGATTTTATGAGCCTTTCTCTCTCTTTCCCAAACTAGCCTTGGTAATATTGTGCACGCTTACTCTAAAAAAAAAGTTAGCAAGGGTTTCCTGGGGGGTTCCCAGACCAGCCAATTCTCACAGGGTTTGCACCTGGGAAGAGCATGAACAGCAGACATCATCCACATTTCATTATGTCATCATTCAGCATTCAGCATTAATATGGCATGTGTAACAGAGACTTGGTTGGATGAAGCAGATGGGCCTGTCCTTGCCGCTGCTTGTCCACCAGGTTTCTCTTACGCACAGCAACCCAGGCCTTGTGGGTGGGGAGGGGGGGTTGCAGTGATTTTTAGGAAGTCATTAGTTTGCACCAGGCGTCCTATTGGGAAGACCCAGTTCTCCGAGTGCATGTTCTGGAAGTTGGGCAATAGGGGCAGTACAGGATTCCTTTTGGTGTACCGACCTCCCCGCTGCACCAAGGATTCCCTGCCCAAGCTGCTTCAGGTCATGGCGGATGTTCTCCTGGAGACACCTAGTTTGGTTGTCCTAGGGGATTTTAATATCCATGCCGACACGACCTTACAAGGGGCCGCTCGGGACTTCATGGAAAGCATGGCCTCCATGGGGCTGTCCCTGAATAAGTCTGGGAAGCCCAGCCAGATGGGCGGGGTATAAATAATAAATTATTATTATTATTATTATTATTATTATTATTATTATTATTATTACATCCCACTTACTGTATGATTTCCCCTTCTTGGAAGTTTGCATCTCAGGAAAGAAGTAAGGCTCTCCAGCCTTGGATAAAGCAACCATCAGGAGATGCCTCCAGTGGTATCCCAACCTCAAAGTCTTTCATTTATTTTGTTTCTAGCAAATCTTACACATGTCCACCTGCCCACCAAAGAGCCTTGACTCAGTTCTGTTGCTACTTTCCTTTTATTTACCGGTAACTCCAGTTGGTGGAAGGTTTCTCCAGTCACTGCCAGTGAGGAACATGGGGGAGGGCTTTTGCTCAGGGGCACGGCATCTCCTTTGCATGCAGAAGGTGCCAGGATCAAGCCCCAGAATCTCCAGGTGGGACTGGGAGTACCCCCCTGTCAGAAATCTGGAAGAGCTGCTGTAAGTCAGAGTAGACAACCCTGAGCTTGGTGGGCCAGTGGTGTGAGTGCACATCTTATATTCCTAGAGACATAGGGACACAAGTGGTACTGTGGTCTAAACCACTGAGCCTCTTGGGCTTGCCGATCAGAAGGACGGTGGTTCGAATCCCCACTACTGAGTGAGCTCCTATTGCTCTGTCCCAGCTCCTGCCAACCTAGCAGTTCGAAAGCATGCCAGTGCAAGTAGATAAATAGGTACCACTGTAGCGGGAAGGGAAACAGCATTTCCGTGCGCTTTGGCTTCCATCACGGTGTTCTGTTGCGCCAGAAGCAGTTTAGTCATGCTGGCCACATGATCCGGAAAGCTGTCTGTGGACAAACACCGGCTCCCTCAGCCTGAAAGTGAGATGAGCGCCGTGCCCCATAGTGGCTTTTGACTGGACTTAACCATCCAGGGGTCCTTTACCTTTTACCTTTTCCTAGAGATGCAATCTCTGATAAACCAGGACTGCTTAAAACCTGATGCCAACTCTCCAAATGAAGCTAACAGTATATATTTTTTTAAAATAAAATAAAATTATTTAACATAATTGTTACAAAATATAAGCAAAATATTGCAAATACATACATACATATATATTTCAAATAAGCACATATATATGAAAAAAGGAACAAAAGACAAAACAAGAATAAAAACTAAAGCGAACAGAAGAAGAAGAAGAAAAGCTGGAAGAATTTCTTCCAGATTGATTCTACAAATATCTCAATATGAAAATAATATAAAATTTCATTGATTGACTTCCATCGCTTACACTGCACTTCCTATATACATTTTAAGCAAGATCATATCTGTTATTCCATATTTTTCCCATACAATCTCACACAAATATTCTAATCAATAAGTTTTCTAAATCTTTCATAAATCTATTCTAAACACAACCAATACCTTACATTTAATCCTTGTCTATATAAATAATCATTTAGACATTTCCATTGTTTCTGGATATGTTTGCATGCATGAGAAATATGTGTGCAAATTCATTTTATTGACTTATCCAGACCCTCCAAGTGCCCTTATTTTCCAGATTTACAGAAGCCGTCCTGGTTTCTGATTTGATCCCAGAATGTCCCGCTTTTCCTTAGGACGTCCCTGTTTTCATCGGAGAAATGTTGGACCATATGGAGTTATGCGAAAATTCTGCATAGTGACCATCTTCTTTTAACAGAAGGGAGGTCAAGGAAAAGGGAGGAATTCCATAATTGTTATGAGGATAAGATGCCTTCTAGCATGAACGGTAGGTTGGTTGTTCCAGCATGGGATGCCCACTTGAGAGAAGATCTCCAATCAAAGTCTGCAGCCTTGTAATATGTTGGCGGTGCTGGGATTAAAGTGAGTCTTTGGAGGCAATATTATGACAAGAGGCAAAAAAAAGAGGAGAGCAGAAATAATGAGCCGAGGCTGTTTGGCTCTGGGAAAGCCTCCTCACGTTACTGACAGGAACACAATGCAAACCTTTTAATCTTGGGGCTCAACAGCGCTCCACGGTTATCAGACAAAATGTCAGGCCACGAGATTACTGGAAGAAGAAAACATTTCTAGTGGTGCATGTCAGAAGAAAAACAGGAGCTGTGTTGGGAATGTGGAAACAGAACAGCCAGGCTCAGCTGCAGCCCAGCAGCAAAAAAATATACTTTGGGAAAGAAGCGACTGCACATCCCATAACTAGCCTCAGAATTGTCCACATGTCTATTAGAACGGCCAAGAGGCGAACCCACCTGGCCTGCTCTGAATATTTTTTTAGGTGGCCTTGCCAAGGCCTCTTATGCGTGGCCTGATTTGAATGAATTTTCTGTCTGAAGGATTGCCTGGGCCAAACCCTGTAGTTCCCTGTAGTTTCACTTTTTGCAGTGAGGGAACCGCCAGAAGGCCCTCAGAGCTGGACCTCAGTGTCCTGGCTGAACGATGGGGGTGGAGACGCTCCTTCAGGTATACTGGGCCGAGGTCGTTTACGGCTTTAAGGGTCATCACCAACACTTTGAATTGTGCTCGGAAACATATTGGGAGCCAATGTAGGTCTTTCAGGACTGGTGTTATATGGTCTCAGCGGCCACTCACAGTCACTAGTCTAGCTGCTGCATTCTGGAAGGCAACCCAAGTTTTGGAGGTAAACCCCATTTTGCTCAATGGTGCTTACTCCCTGGTACAGACACAAAGGATTTCAGCCCAACACTTCAATCCTTAAGCATGCTTAAAAAGGTAAAGGTAAAGGGACCCCTGACCATTAGGTCCAGTCATGGCCGACTCTGGGGTTGCGGCGCTCATCTTGCCTTATTGGCCGAGAGAGCCAGCGTACAGCTTCTGGGTCATGTGGCCAGCATGACTAAGCCGCTTCTGTCAAACCAGAGCAGCACATGGAAACGTCGTTTACCTTCCCGCCGGAGCGGTACCTATTTATCTACTTGCACTTGGACGTGCTTTCAAACTGCTAGGTTGGCAGGAGCAGGGACTGAGCAACGGGAGCTCACCCCATCGCGGGGATTGGAACTGCCGACCTTCTGATTGGCAAGTCCTAGGCTCTGTGGTTTAACCCACAGCGCCACCCATGTCCCTAAGCATGCTTTGTTGTTGTTTAGTTGTTTAGTCATGTCCGACTTTTCATGACCCCATGGACCAGAGCACGCCAGGCACTCCTGTCTTCCACTGCCTCCCGCAGTTTGGTCAAACTCATGCTGGTAGCTTCGAGAACACTATCCAACCATCTCGTCCTCTGTCGTCCCCTTCTCCTTGTGCCCTCCAATCTTTCCCAACACCAGGGTCTTTTCCAGGGAGTCTTCTCTTCTCATGTGGTGGCCAAAGTATTGGAGCCTCAGCTTCACAATCTGTCCTTCCAGTGAGCACTCAGGGCTGATTTCCCTAAGAATGGATAGGTTTGATCTTCTTGCAGTCCATGGGACTCTCAAGAGTCTCCTCCAGCACCATAATTCAAAAGCATCAATTCTTCGGCGATCAGCTTCTAAGCATGCTTAGTTAGAAGTAATTCTTGCTGAATTTTGCAGGATTTACTCTCAGGTAAGCGGCCGTACAATTGCAGGCTCAGTAATACATATAATGCCTGTCTAAAGCAGTTGATCATTTCCTCTCCTCTTCATTGCTTTATTCCACCAGATCAAGGCAGATGTACTTGGGTTTATTTCATGCTTGATGGGAGCCTGCTGCTGGAATAAATGAAAGCTTCAACTTGCTGTACTCCCGGGGATGTGTCTGCGACTCACCTAAACTTCTCCTGACCTTGGGTTCCGCTTTGCCTCTGGCAAGAAGGCCTGTTTGTAGGCAAATGGAAGAGGCAGCAGGGATGGCTGGTCTATTTGGGCAAATGAGACACTCCCTCACCAATCCCAGCCAGCCAGCCCCCTCACCCCATTTGCTTCCTTACAACCAATCCAGGAACTGAGACTCCCTCACAGCTTCCTCCGTCTTGGTATCGGGGTATCAGATCCACACCAGACATCTAAAGCAGATGGGGGTTGGAGACTGACTTGGAAGAAGCTGTCAGTGATCTGGGGGGTCCTGTAAGAGCCGGGAGACGAGAGTCAGAGGCAGGAGAAACTGCAGGACTGGAGAGTGGAGATGTCAGGAGTCCAAGTTCCCAGCTTGATAACACAGTGAGCGTAGGTAATTAAAAGTGAGGATTTGTTGCAAAAACAAACAGATAGCTCTGGACATCTCTAAAGCAGCCACATCTCTAAAGCCATTATCACTCAAGATGACCCTTCTGAAGACTGCTTCCTGTGTCTACACAATATATTGAACTTTCTCACCTTACATCTTTTGTTTTGCTTCCTGTCTAGAAGCCCTCCCATTCGCTGATTTCTTGGATTGACTGAATCATCTCCAACCCTTTCTGTTTCCAATAAACTCTCTGTGTGTCTGTTTGTGCCTATTTGCTCTCCTGGAGAACTTTGGCTGTGTTCCAGTCTGCTCTCATCCACTGCTTCATCAGCCAGCACATCAAGGTCAGGCAGATCCAGAGTCTGCATCTGTCGGCTCTCCCTTGTCTGACTAAAGTCTCTCTGTTCCTGGCTGCTTTCTGCAGTTGGCTGCTAACCTTCTCTTGCAGCTGGCTCATTCCTGACAGGAGAACAGGAGCAGGAGGAGAGAGGGAGAAGTCAGGCTGGTGTGGAGTCAAGGGCTTCCACACCTCTTCCTCCTTCCCCAACCTCTCCTGCTCCACTGTCTCCCAGGACCAGAAGAAGATGGAAGAAGGAGGAGCAGAAGCAGGTTGCATGCAGGCAGAGTCTACGCCTGCTGGCATGAAGCTCCTGTGGAGCAGAAACTCTCAAGGGCTGGACTGAGGAGGAATGGTGGGGACAGTTCCCTCCCCCTTCCCCTGAACCATCCCTGAACAGGAGGACAGTATAGATTTAGAACAGTGGTTTGCAGAAGGGCACAGTTCAGAGGCTGTAAAGGGCAGAAGCTGGGAAATATTGGAAGAGGAACAGCAGGAAGAAGAAGAAGCACCAGGGGAGAGACAGCTGACAGACTCAGTGTCCTTGGAAAGCATTCCTGACCCACCCCTCCCAGGACCAAGAGGGCATTGAGGGTATCAGAACAGAGAGCTCAGAGGCAGAAAGCTCAGATTCACCAACGCAGGAGTGACTTCGAATAAGGGGGATATAGAGGAGTGGGACTTTACTTGGAGCAACGCCATTATTAGGGAAGGCTGCATTCCTTCGTCGTTCTCTGTGAATTATTGAATAAAATGATTGGTAAGAACTTTTAGCGTTTCTCTTATTCTGGGCTGCCCCCGGGGGGAGAGATCTGATTCCCTGAAGCCTGACAGATACGTAAGCTGAGGTCTCTCTGTTGTGGCAACTGCCTCATTGGGTGCACACCTAGGAGTAGCTGAGAAACGCAGGACCGGTGGACATGCCTTTTTTAACTTGTAGATATACTTTTAAAAAAATAGTTTTTAATTAAGGATTTTCTTGAGTAACAAAGAAACAAGAAAAGTGAGGAGATTTCACCCCTCCCATATCCAAGAATCTGCTGATGTTCTCTGCTGATTCTCCAGAGAGGAGGGGGCGGTTTCTGCTCTCTACTTATTCCGCTCCAACCTCACATCAGAGAGAGAGAGAGAGAGAGAGAGAGAGAGAGAGAGAGAGAGACTGACTGAGTGTTAGAGAGAGATCGTGTGTAAAGGTAAGGTTGCTGCTAAGAGCAGCTGCAGACACTCAGTGCAGTTCAGCATTTTTGCTTAGACCTCATTTAGCTCTGTACATAGTTGTGTATTATAGTTGTAAATAGAATAAAAGAAGATATTCTACAGAGCTGCACTCCGAGTCGTTTATGCTCTGCTATACTCTGCTGTACTCTGCTGTGCGACGACTGTCTTCTTGTTGGAGTGAATCCGGTGCTCACAACTCTAAGCTGTGGGTCCACAGCACTTTGACCTGTTCCTGTGCAGAAGGTGGTCTCTGGAAGTGCTACCCAGCTCGCCTAGCCCAGTCGGGGCTGAAGTGTATGAGTCCAGTTAGTGGCACTGGCTCAAGGGCAGTGCTGACAAAAAGTACATATAGCATCTCCACTTCCAGCTACACTCAGTTATATCGCTGTAACTCTGTTATAAAGATGCAACACCAGATGGTGCTGTAGAGTAAAAAGCTTTGTCTATGTGAATTTACGAAGGGTTTTTTCCTTTTGTTACAATGATCTAATTTAGGACTTATTTATAGTGGTGTTTTTCCTCCTGTGTGTAGATCCAGCCCTAGAGTCTTCCAGGAAAACAACACACGTTCACGCAGCAAAGAATTAATAAGCCACTTACGCCCAGCAGCTAGAAACATCATAACTAGACCCTGGAAAGGCCTATCCCGGGTGAATATAGATCACCAGTACCAAAAAATATGGAAAACCACCCTATTAGAAAAGTTAACCTGCAAATTTAAACTAGCACAGGGACAAGCAAAGGAGAATGACTTTATTCCGGTGTGGTTCCCCCTTAATCACATATGCAGCAAAACAGGACAAAAACGTATTCACTCCAACAGCACCCAAATCAATATGGCTAAGCTGATCCAACAACCTAGGCCCTCCCCCTTGAACCCCACTGCAACCAACTGAATGCAACCAGCCAAGGTCTGGACCCTCCAATCTCTTGCAGTTAGAATTCCTGTTCCATGCTTGCAGTCATGGTGTTGTTATCTTTCACATGACAGAGTGGGAAGTGACAGAAACAGGACGTTTGTGTTACTGTGTTGTGTGAAGTGGGATTATTGTCCTTTGCTCTTTTTCTCTTTGCTGTCTGATGCTAGAGAGAGAGGGAGCCATGTTGCAGTGTGCCGTGTGCGTTTATATGTAAATAAAGTAGATTAGCCAAAATGCTGAGTTGCTGAGGTCTGTCACGCATGAGGCGCAAACTCTGTGGATCCCTAAGTGTGCCAGTGTCGGTTGGCATCGGTCGCTGTGATGTTCGGGATGAAGAAAGCTTTCGAAGCTCCTGAATGATTGACCAGGAGGGAGAGAACATGCCAGTTGGACATGTGTCTCTGCCAGGGTCCTACTCGAGTGTAGGCTGAACTCCTGACATAGATATATATGAGAGAGAGAAAGAGTAAAGGACTGACACAAAAACCCTGCAAAAAAAACCTATGCAATAGAATGAAACATCATTATTCCTCCCCTTGCATCTCTCTCCCCTCCTCTTTGTCTCCTCACTCTTTCCCCCCCAACCCCACAATGCATATGACAACAGTGTCTCATACTGAATGTAAAAAGGTAAAGGGACTCCTGACCATTAGGTCCAGTTGTGACCGACTCTGGGGTTGCGGCGCTCATCTCGCTTTATAGGCCGAGGGAGCCGGCATGCAGCTTCTTGGCCAGCATGACTAAGCCGCTTCTGGCAAACCAAAGCAGCGCATGGAAACGCCGTTTACCTTCCCACCGGAGCGGTACCTATTTATCTACTTGCACTTTGACGTGCTTTCAAACTGCTAGGTTAGCAGGAGCAGGGACCGAGCAACGGGAGCTCACCCCAGATTCGAACTGCTGACCTTCTGACTGGCAAGTCCTAGGCTCTGTGGTTTAACCCACAGCGCCACCGGCGTCCCTTATAATGAATGTAAATGAAGCGTAACTCTTGACAATAAAGAGTTAATTCCTGTCTCAGGACATTCTTTGCCTGACAGCGCCATTGAAGGCTGCTAGTCATGGGGGCTCAGCTCTGCCTCTGCCATTGGAGCCAGGGATGCCTCCGAATGCAAGCCGCTGGAGACCACAGGAGGAGAGAATTTCTCTTGTACTCACATCCTGCTTGAAGGATTCTGGCTGTCCACTGCAAGAACAGGGTGCTGGACTAGACGGTCCAGGGCCCTGATCCAACAGGCTCTTCTCACATTCTTCTTTTCTTAACTTAAAGGGAACAGGAAATTTTCCAGTCAATTAGAGGCAATGTCAAACCAAAAGGGACTTAGGGAATGGAAAATATTTAAAGAATATTCGAAAATGTATTGTACGAACAATAAGATTCTTGCAGAAATAGAGTGATACTGATAACCAAGAATTAATTAAAATATAATAGTGGGTTGTATATCTATATACAAAATAAAATAATATGAATCTGTGCAAGGAATACAAAGTATTCTTTGTATTCTTTATACTATTTATATTTAAATAGTATAACGAAAATTATTGGAAGTTACATATTTTAATTTGTTATGTAAATGTAATATAGCGTACTTGTTTATGTTTGTTTCTTTATCTTTTCTTACTCTATTGTTTTTATTCTTTCGTACCGTTTTTTGTATTATATGTTATGTATATTGGTCTATGTGAAAATTAACAAAGATTTTCCAAAAAATAAAAAAGGGAACAGGAAAGTAGAATTGCAGTTTTTTAAATGTACCAAAAAACCCACCTCTTCTTTGGATCACACACAAACACACAAAACAACTTCTGCACAAAAGCAGCAGCAATATTAAACCCATCTGTTAGGATGTTTCTTAAAACCAGGACACTCAGCTTGCAGTCAGAAAACCAACAAGACAGCTGAATTATTGATATTGCCAGGAGTGGGATTGCGTACTCTGTGCCCTGTAAATATTCCAGCAATTCGTCGCTCAGTATATTTCCTCCTGTCTTCAGCTTGCTGTTTCTTTCCCAGTCACCTTCAGTAAACAAGGCGGGGAGGTAGAAAGGAACGGTGGGCTGCCGCACAATGTGTCTTGAGGTGAATCCATCGCATTACACGCACGCAAAACACATCCTCCAGCTTTTCTCATCATCCGGAAGGGCAACTTCCAGCAACTGGCCTTGCTGCCTTTAAATAACGCCAAAGAGTTCAAACACTAAGAGAGAGAGAGAGAGAGAGAGAGAGAGAGAGAGAGAGAGAGAGACATTCAGACACAACTTGGGCAGAAAGGTTTTGCAATGGCAGTGAGACACCAAAGGACCATCGCAGCTGAATGAAGCCTCAATGAATTGGCAGCACTTGTTTTTTTTAGAAGGGGAGGGTGCAGGATGCGAAACAAAGCTCAAAGATGCTATAGCGATCAATATCCTGTAGTGTGCCTGAGTGCGCGCACACGCACACATACACATAAGCAATGCCCTCCAGGTGGAGCACACTGTTTTCATTGCTAACCATTGCCACCCCCGTCCTTGTGCCTTTTTATTCCTGCTTTGGAGCTGCTGGTATTGTAAGTGAGCAATGGGGAAAGCGTTAGTCACTCACTGCAGGGCAGAGAACTGGCAGCTTCAAAACAGCAGCTAAGATGCCCTCGGAAATACATCCTCTCTCCCCACACGCATTGTCAGAAGCCTCTTTCATTCCAGTGTTTCCACCCCTGGCAAGGCAGATTTCTTTCCCTTTGACAAGGATAAGAGAGAAAGAAAGGTCTGGAAGGCCAGCGCTTCTGAAAAGGGAAGGCTCCTTAAGTGCAGCGCTGGGGTCAGATGCCAGCAAATATTGGATTTTATTTCTTTGCATACACATCATATGAGGGGGCAAGTGAGAATCAGGAGATTGCTGGTGGATCAGACCAAAAATCCATTGAATCTGGCTTCCTGTTTTCAACAGAAAAGCTCAGCGGAAGATCACCTGCTCTGCATGCAAAAAGTGCCATTTCATTCAGGAGAGATGAAATCCTGTAGAGTTTCTGGACCTCAACAAGTAGGAGTTTACTCTCCTCTCTGTCCTATTCACTCACCATGCGACCAGAACACCCAATAAAATGGGGGTTTATAACCAATTTTTGTCACAGAAGTTTAGGCTCGCATGGCACATTTATTACATACTGTTCCTTTCTCTTCAACCAGTTGTTTGGTTGATTGACATTTTATGGCCTTCTAAATGCATTTGTGGGCCAGGGGGATAGTGGTTTGTTCTTGTTTAATTACGTATTTTGTGTTCTTTTTTTGTGTTTTTATGTTGTGAACGGCCTTGTGATCTTGAGATGAAGGGTGGCATACAAATTTAACAGATAATAATAATAGTAAAACTCTCAATTAGTATTTGGTTTTGGCTTCATGAGGTGAGGGAGAAACAGACAAGCAAGAACTGCACCCAAAACCTACTCATAAAGATGTTGTAAACAAAATCTGCCCTTTTTTCCCTTATGGGGTACCCAAGAGCTCGTATAGAGTCCTTAAGCGGGTTCCCTCTTGACAGGAGAAAATAACAGAGGCCAACCAGAGAATGTTGAGAAGCAAAGCAGCTAGTAAGCCTGATCTTTATTAAAACAGTTGCAACAGGGTACTCCCCTCACATGCAGGTGAGAGGAGGAAGACCCAGGACAAAGGTGTGCAAGCCTTTATATAGACTATTGAGCTACCCATCCTGGAGCCCAAGACCACACCTCCATCATACATACATCACAGAAAGAGGTGGTCTCCATCATACATACACCACAGGGGGCGGTCTAAAACAGAATCCTGAGTGTGTTGTTTATCTCCTGTCTGCCAGGTTAAAGGTAAAGGACCCCTGACCATGAGGTCCAGTCGCGAACGACTCTGGGGTTGCGGCACTCATCTCACTTTACTTGCCGAGGAAGCCGGCGTACAGCTTCCGGGTCATGTGGCCAGCATGACCAAGCCGCTACTGGCGAACCAAAGCAGCGCACGGAAACGCCGTTTACCTTCCCGCTGGAGTGGTACCTATTTATCTACTTGCACTTTGACGTGTTTTTGAACTGCTAGGTTGGCAGGAACTGGGACTGGGCAACGGGAGCTCACCCCACCGTGGGGATTCGAACCACCGACCTTCCGATCGGCAAGCCTAAGGGGGTCAGTGATTTAGACCACAGCGCCACCCGTGTCCCTTCTACCAGGTTACCCGATTGCATTACCTGGGTTTTGGCCACTCTTTTGTTATTGTAACTACTTAATTCCTGAAACCAGGTCACAGGCTCACCCTATACGCATCTTTAATGTGCCCTTGAGGTAGGATTTGTGAACAAAGAGACAATGGGGAGGCTTCACATTTCCTTCAACCTTGCAGAGAAATATTTGAGGTAAATTTGGAGAGAGACAAAATGGTTTCAGGACTTTTTCTGTGGGTTACAGACATGTGGATCATAGATTTATGTATGTGTTTGCTTGGTACATTTATGAACATTTATTGTATATACCATATAATACACACACATATACATATGTCCTTAAAATTCTTATAACAATGAGCATCTCCTTCCTCCTTTATTCCCTTCCTCAGATTCATTGGAGATGCAACACTTCTGGGTGTGAACGGACCAAAAATTAAAAATATCACTGCTCACGGTGGGAAAGCAGGGCTTTTTTCCCCAGTGGAAACTTGCCAGAACTCAGTTCTGGCACCTCTCAGGTGGGCGCCCTTGCCATTCTAAGAAAACAAGGGATGAGTTCGTGGTGAGTTCTGGCACCTCTTTCTTCAGAGAAATAGCACCGTGGGGAAGAACACATGTTTAAAAGCAAGACCAAAAGAGCGAGACCATTTTAAAAGAAGAAAGCTCTGAATGATAGTGGGGCCCTGCAAAAATAAACCTGCCTGGCTGGAGGAAATATTTAAGCCCCCAACCCCACCCTGGAATGGGCTGAAAGTGTATCACATCCTTCACAGCTCGCAAATGGGGCACATCTAAAATATTGTGCTAATTTCACACTTTCATTTATTAACCAGTTAGAAAACGTTGCTAAATTGGCAAATTTTATGTTGAAGTTTATGTCCCATTTGCAAGATCAGAGCATTTATTGTTTCCCAGATTTTTTATTTTTTATTTTTTTGCTGCTGATCTAATTAAAATTGTTTGTGTTTAGCTTTCTAGAAGACGATGGCCAGAGAATAAACAAGATGGAAGAACATTAGTAATTATTAGAAGAGCAACATTTAGCCAATCGGGTCGATTAATTGATGTTGAGCTAGGATAGCAGAGCACTTTAATGCACTAATTGCACAAGCCCAAAGCGCCGGCCAGTGCATGCTTGAATCGCTCCTGCAAAATGCAGACAGACTAGATGGAAGCAACCGACCAGCCACAAATCCACCTAATGGTCGCATCAGCCAGCCCGCATTTTACCAGCTAACACTGCTGCTAGGATTGTGCTATTTTAAAAAATCGCATGATTAATTGGCCAAGATTTCTTTAATTGGGTGACAGCTCTAGTAATTACTACGTACAACTTGGACTTGCTGCAGGCAAAAAGCTAATATTGGAAGTAGGACCTATATATGTCCTGAGCTTTGCTGCCACCTAAAGGGAAAGAAGCGATTTCTTTCTAGGTTGGATCTAGGTTGGATCCTTTCTAGGTTGGATCCTGCCAACCTAGCAGTTCGAAAGCACAAAGTGCAAGTAGATAAATAGGTACTGCTCCGGCGGGAAGGTAAACGGCGTTTCTGTGCACTGCTCTGGTTCACCAGAAGCAGCTTAGTCATGCTGGCCACATGACCTGGAAGCTGTACTCCAGCTCCCTTGGCCAATAAAGCGAGATGAGCGCCACAACCCCAGAGTCGGCCATGACTGGACCTAATGGTCAGGGGTCCCTTTACCTTTACCTTTCAAGGGAAAGAATGGTGCTGGAGAAGACTCTTGAGAGTCCATGGACTGCAAGAAGATCAAATTTATCCATTCTTCAGGAAATCAGCCCGGAGTGCTCACTGGAAGGACAGATCCTGAAGCTGAGGCTCCAATACTTTGACCACCTCATGAGAAGAGAAGACTCCCTGGAAAAGACCCTGATGTTGGGAAAGATGGAGGGCACAAGGAAAAGGGGACGACAGAGGACGAGATGGTTGGACAGTGTTCTCAAGGCTACCAGCATGAGTTTGACCAAACTGCAGGAGGCAGTGGAAGACAGGAGTGCCTGGGGTGCTCTGGTCCATGGGGTCACAAAGAGTTGGACACGACTAAACGACTAAACAACAACAACAATAAAAGAGCACGGGTGTTATATGCTGGCTAAGCCTGCCTCTGGCAGCGATCATGCTGCAGCATTTGGCACTAACTGCAGCTTCCAATTTTGTAACTGATCTCACTGAGTGCTTTCCACGGTCCTGCTCCCCAGCCCTTCTGTGCTTCTCCTTTTCTACCTCTTGCATTTTGCAGATTCCATAGTTTAGAGTTTTGTAAACTGGAGAAATAAATATTAGTAGGAAAAGTCTCTTCCATCTCCTGCTGTAGAAGAACTACTAATCCCTTGAAATGCAACCTTGGATGACCACCTACGACAGCTGAGCGGCAAGGCGAGTCCTGCTGGCATAAAGGCCAGGAACTGTTGCCCTTGCAGACATGCCTGGAGCGAAAGAACTTTAAGAGGCTTTAAGGTTAGCGGGATGCGGGTGGCGCTGTGGGTTAAACCACAGAGCCTAGGACTTGCTGATCAGAAGGTCGGCGGTTCGAATCCCGTTGCTCGGTCCCTGCTCCTGCCAACCTAGCAGTTCGAAAGCACGTCAAAGTGCAAGTAGATAAATAGGTACCACTCCGGTGGGAAGGTAAACGGCGTTTCCGTGCGCTGCTCCGGTTCACCAGAAGTGGCTTAGTCATGCTGGCCACATGACCCGGAAGCTCCCTCGGCCAATAAAGCGAGATAAGCGCCGCAACCCCAGAGTCGGTCACAACTGGACCTAATGGTCAGGAGTCCCTTTACCTTTAAGGTTAGCTAACAATCATGTGCTTTCTCTTCCTTACAGTCCGCGGACAGTCAGTCACACATTGCCATTTTTTGTCCTCTGGAGAGGAAAGCGAAAGCGCACAGCATTTAGCACCATGAACGAAAGGATTAACGGTCCAAGTTCTCGAAGCCTCTTAGTGCAACAGCTCCATCTACAGCAAGGAAGGTGCGGAAAGGGGATTTTGAATCAAAGCAATTGTGCGGAGGGGAGTGTTTCGCTTTAAAGGGAATTCATCAGAAATGGAAACGGGCTTGGAAGTTGCTGAGGTTCTCTTATTCATCCCGTGTCTGGAGCAGAAATTGATGCAGTGAATGTGTTTGGTGTTTACTGTGGTTCTTGCTTTCAGTCTGCAAATGATACATAACCAGGGCCGGATTGAGGTTTGATGAGCCCCTAAGCTACTGAAGGGAATGGGGCCCTTTATATGTCCAGCTGCCCTTTGTCAACAACAAATTGTCACTGTTTTTTGTGTTGAATATATGCTATATGGTAATTTATGACCCTAATAGGTATCTAAATGTTGCCGTGCAACCAGTCCATGCAGAATGTAGGCACCCTATATATAGAAATGAGCAAACCAGTGATATTTTAGGAGCAGTCTAGCAGGCGGGACCCATTACTTACATCATAGGAGCCTACACAACACAAAACACTGTTGCTGTATGTAGGTTTTATTTTATTTGGTTTTTTATCATATGGGACGCGGGTGGCACTGTGGGTTAAACCACAGAGCCTAGGACTTGCCAATCAGAAGGTCGGCGGTTCAAATCCCCCCGACGGGGTGAGCTCCCGTTGCTCGGTTCCTGCTCCTGCCAACCTAGCAGTTCAAAAGGACGTCAAAGTGCAAGTAGATAAATAGGTACCACTCCGGTGGGAAGGTAAACGGCGTTTCCGTGAGCTGCTCTGGTTCACCAGAAGTGGCTTAGTCATGCTGGCCACATGACCTGGAAGCTGTACACTGGCTCCCTCGGCCAGTAAAGCGAGATGAGCGCCACAACCCCAGAGTCGGCCACGACTGGACCTAATGGTCAGGAGTCCCTTTACCTTTTATCATATATTTTGGAAACGTAGATCCAGGTGTTTTTTCCCTTTACATTTTTTTGGGGGCCCCAAGAGAGTGGGGCCCTGATCTATAGCTTGTTCAGCTTACACGTAAATCCGGCACTGTACATAACTGATTGCTCCCCCTGCCCCATCGTAGCTGGGATAGCTCAGTCAGTAGACTCTTCCAGCATCACTGGGGGTAGAATTAGATTACCCTCGTGCTCCTTTTCCAACTCTACAATTCAGTGTGCATTGCATTTCCTTTGCATTGACACGAATGGGGTGGAGTAGTGTATTGGCAATGTTATTTGAGTAATTAATTACATAAGTTACATCATTTTTGCCACAGTGGATGGCATGACAAATAATGCAGGTTTTGGCAGAAGGCGAGCTGCAGAACGGAAACAGCGATGCATGTGACAAGCACCGGTCATAATCGAAAAAGCTGTCTTCTTACATCCATAGTTACAGTAAACAGCTGCATCACAATAAACTGGCATAGATTTATGGTTTCAAATACCTGTGGCCATTTTTAATGGACACCTTTCTCAGATATGCAGAAATTTCATTTGGCCAGAGCCAGTCCTAGCATTAAGCAAGGAAGCTGCCACTCTCCCTGAGCCCCTGTCATTCCCCTATAGTGCCACGTTATTTATCTATCTCTATCTCTTTCTCCTCCTGTGCACACCCAAGATGGTCCCTAAATCTGCTCCAGAGGATTGGGAAAACCTCTAGAACATATTTAGGGTAGCATAGGAGGGAGGAGAGGGCTAGAATATTCTGTTGCACAAGGAGAAAACCTTGTATTGGTGGAACATTCACCTTAGCAATACAGTGGTACCTCGAGTTACATATGCTTCAGGTTACAGACGCTTCAGGTTACAGACTCTGCTAACCCAGAAATAGTACCTCGGGTTAAGAACTTTGCTTCAGGATGAGAACAGAAATCGTGCTCCGGCGGTGTGGCAGCAGTGGGAGGCCCCATTAGCTAAAGTGGTGCTTCAGGTTAAGAACAGTTTCAGGTTAAGTACGGACCTCCGGAACGAATTAAGTACTTAACCTGAGGTACCACTATACATGGGATGCAACCCAGTGCTTTTATCCTGCCTTCCTGATTTTTCGCTCCCTCTGTTTTCTGTTCCATTCTTCCTTGTATACATTTGCACGCAGCGTGGTTTCCGTTCCATTCCAGCTTCTGGATTGACAGGGCCTCCTCTGTGGTGGCATCCCATTGATGGAACTCCCTCTCTTCTCGGTGATGCTGGCCTAAATGGGCCATTGGACTGATCCTATGTTTCTTAAACTGGGGGTATCTTTAATAATGCTTCTGGGGAGACTTCTGCTGCAGCAACAGGGCTTCTCACTCCTTTCGTCTCCTCCCTACCTCAAATTGGCTCCAGAGGGCTGCTCTGTTTTTTGGAGGGGACTGCATGTGAGGTTGCAAGATGGAGAAGAGGAAGAGGAAATCCCTTCAGTTGGTGGGTGGACAGGTAGATATCATGTCCGCCATTGCCTTTTGCACTGCGTCATTGTTCTTTATCTATTAGAGAGAGTAAGCCACATTGATAGGGACACGGGTGGCGCTGTGGTTTAAACCACAGAGCCTAGGACTCGCCGATCAGAAGGTCGGCGGTTCGAATCCCCACGACGGGGTGAGCTCCCGTTGCTCGGTCCCTGCTCCTGCCAACCTAGCAGTTCAAAAGCACGTCAAAGTGCAAGTAGATAAATAGGTACCGCTCCGGCAGGAAGGTAAACGGCGTTTCCGTGCCCTGCTCTGGTTCGCCAGAAGCGGCTTAGTCATGCTGGCCACATGACACGGAAGCTGTACGCCGGCTCCCTTGGTCAATAAAGCGAGATGAGCGCCGCAACCCCAGAGTCGGCCACGACTGGACCTAATGGTCAGGGGTCCCTTTACCTTTTTAAGCCACATTGATAAAGAGAAACAGAGTCCGACATCTTAAATGAAATGCATAATGAAGACACACTTGTTTCAATAGAAATAGAACTTTATTAGTAAGACCATGCACATATACATGTATTTATATATATTCATTTATTTATTTATATTTTAAAATACATCTATTTCCCACCCACCCACCCACCGTTCACTTAAAAAAAGAGAGAAAGAGATAAAATAAGAAGAAAAGCATAAAAACCTTTCCGGTAGATCTCAAGTAGGTCCAAAATGTCGATTGTACAACACACACAAAAAGTCACTCCAGCAAAGTGCCATAAAAAAAATCAAACCCAACCCACACCTCCTCGACATCTGAATTCAAGGCCTATTCATTCTGTTAACTAGCAAGTGCATTAATGCATTTCTGATACCATCCAGGGCTGCAACTTCTTAATAAGCTAACGGGGTGATTGACTGAAAACGGGGTCACAAGTCATTTTAGCAGGAGCCTTGGTGGCACCTAAGAGGCTAAGATGTTTGTTTGTGGCATTATCCACAGCCCGACTCCTATCAAATTGCCGGTGATATCTTTGACACCGCTTACAAAGGCTGTTTTCTGCAGCTGTGGTTTGTGGTGAGGAAGAGGCAACACCTCGGAGATTTAAAAATGAGATAACCATTTTAATCTCCAGGAATCAGTGGCTCTGGCAAAGGTACAGGCAAACAGACGCAGTCCCCATGAATGCAAGCAGCTCATAAAAGAAAAGGAACATAAAGCAGATGCTGTGTTTCCTGGCCAAATTAAATTTCAGTTCTTGCCCATTGTACGTGGAAATCAATTGTAGCTACAGCTGAAGTTGCAGAATGGTAGCAGAAATGCAAAAAGTAAAACAGAATAGGGCCACACTCAAACCATACATTTAAAGCACTATGAGACTGTTTTAAACAAACATGGCTTCCCCCAAGGAATTCTGGGAGCTGTCATTTCCTTATGCTGCTGACAGTTATTACGAAACCTCAGTTCCACTCCCAGAGCTACAATTCCCTGGGAAGAGGGATTGATTGCGAAACCACTCTGGGAACTGTAAATCCATGAAGGGAACAGGGGTCTCCTAACCGTTCTCTGCACCCTTAACGAAGCACAGCTCCCAGAATTATTTGGGGAAAGCAGTGACTGTTTAAAGCAGTATCATAATCGAGGCATGGTGTGAATGTGGCCTAGGTCTCAATATGTATGCGGAGTTTTGGGTCCAGGTCTGCTCTGATTACAGTCTGAAGTCCTATCAGAGTTTTGTACAGAACAATGGCTTTTTAGGGTAGACCCAAGGACCAAGCATGGATCTTCACAGAGCATCAAATCATCCTCGGCTGTAGCACGCTTTTTACAGTTATCACAGAGAAGAATTGAAGGCTCACATGATAAGGGAACTTTAAGGCACAATATTCCATATACTCAACCACACACATTCAGCAACCACAGCAAAGAGCGAAAGAAAGAAAAAAAGAGTGAGCAAGATACAGGTTTTCTAGAATAACAGCTCATTCATAGCTTCCGACCTGAAATTGAGGCGTAACAAGATTCACCACACTGACGACTTTTGCATTGCCACAGAGCAAAACAGAAATGTTGATAGCATCCACCTTTCCAAACTGGCAAAATTGGCATGTGTCTTCTCCCCTCCCCCAAATTGTCCTGGTAGTCTCAACTTCTGTGGACCAAAGAAAGGACTTTGGTCTGTGTAATAGTCACCCTTAGGGAAAATCCATGCCTCTTCTCACACAAAGTAAGGGAAACTGCAATCTCCTACCTCTACAATTCCCATCACCCCTGACCATTGGCCATGCATGCTGGGGCTGATGGGAGTTGTAGTTCAGCAACCTCTAGAGGACCAGAGGTTCCCACCCCCTGCTCAAGATGATGTGAGTTGGGGCCAAACTCCCTGTGAACAGGTTACTGCTTTCTGACTAGCCCACAGACCAGCACTCTAAGATGGCAATGCTAAAGAGAGCTGTAGAATGGCAACTTGGAAGAAAACCTAGCACTACCCTAAGGAGACATGTCACTAGTCCTCTTGAAACTATTTTAGCTTTCCTTGAAGCTCTTCAGATGTTTCCCCTAAGGAAGAAGTGCCAGAAGGGCTTCAAGTTCCATTGCAGATGACATCCTACAGGCATGCAAACCCCCCTCTGAGAAATTGCGCCTAGTCTTTTAGGCATTCCATGAGACTATGATTTATACTCAGAGTAGACCCACTGAAATTTATGTACCTAAGTTAGCCACATCCGTTGATTTCAATGAGTAGGATTAATGTTGGCTGGAACCCTTAATTGTTCTGCCAGACTATTTGATTTTGGATGCAATTCTGATGGCAACGTGCTACCCATTCACAACAACTCGGGATGGATAGCCACTCTAAAGGGTTATCTTATAATGATTGGAGAGAGGAGGTGGCTATGCAGTTGGTTCAGCTGTTTTTATATACGCAATTGTTTTATGTATGTTTTATTGTATCGTGAAATGGCTTCAAGATGCTTAATAATAATAGGGGTCAGTATGAATGACACCTGCAGGTCCCTTCCAAACTTGTGACCTGTGAGGTCAGAAAGAGTAACAGGAAACCTGCTGAACCAGCCAAACCTGCTCCTTTGTTAAGGAGCTTATCTGGCCAGTTAAGTACCTCCATTTACATGTCCAAAGTGGCTGCCCTGCTTCCATGAATGGGTGAGTGTTTTCCCACATCACCTAATTGGATGCCACATCCTTCTAGAAGGGAGAACAATAGGCGAAGGGTGACCATGTGTTTCTGCTTGTGAGTTTGGGTAGGACCACTGGGGAATCTGTGTCAGAAGGTCTGCAAACACCATCTTGGTAGTCAAGCTAAGCTGGGGACTAACTGTTATTTGCTGCAAGAATATCTCACAAATGCTTATCTGCTTGGGAGCTTGGGAGCCTTTGTTTCATTCAGTTAGTGGTGACAAGGGAGCTTCTCAAGCTGGCTACTCCTTTATCTGAGAGGTGGAAGGGTCCTCTAAGCCAGGGGTGAGTTAATAGGGCTATTGATGCCAGCCTATGTAGCTTGCTTTGTGTATTAATAATACTTAACTTTGCAGACAATTCATGGTGGCCTCTTACTGCTCTGGTGCTTGCCCTGTGTCTGTAACGGCAGCAAGACTTTGCAGGCTGTGTTGTCAGTTTAGTCAGTTGTCAGTCTTATAATAAAGCACTAGAATTGACCCTTCTGGTGTTTTCGATAGCCTTCTTTGGCATCCCTGCACCAAACCATGCACACAGTCCCTCTGTTGGGCCTGTGGATCAGGACAGAGTTTTGGCTGATGCTGGAAGCTGGAGACACAGAGACTTGTCTTGATCTGTGCTTGTCCCAAAGCTGTGGCTCACGGCTCCCTGGAAACCTAATGAAGGAGCAAGATATGCTGGGCTGTTGCTGCTGTGAGCTGTTCCATGCCATGCACAGGTTGTATATATGCGTAAATAAAGCCATACATCCCAAAGACACCATCACCTCCATGGACCTTCATTCCAAGGAAACCGAAACCTGGGTAAGCACTGGAACCCCTGGAATCTCTCACCAGTTGGAAACTGGGATGAAAACAACAGTAATAGCAAGGTAAGCCGAACAACTTGGGACACTTCATTTAATTTTCCTTGGAATGTGCCAGAGCTGCCAACAGATACATTCAATGCAATGATGGCTGATGTCCATTGGGACTGGTAGGGCGGAAGGCAAGGAGACTAACAGCAGGTGGCGCCAGAGCCAATGGCAGGCAGAGCCATTCTATGTTTTGCCCCCCTCCTCCTGTCTGCTGAGCTGAAGAAGGAGCAACACAGAGGAGGAAGCAGAAAGCCAGAGCCACCCCCCTAGACTGGTTGTAGGCAAGAAGGCAGGCTGGTGGGGGTTAGCTGTGGGCACTCTAAGGTTGGTGGGGCAGTGCCCCATTCGCCCTAAGTAAACCAGCTTCCGCTGATTCAGTGGTAAAAAGGGAAACCACCAGGGCTGATTGCTGCCACCGTGAATTTGACTGCTGACTCTAACTACATTGGGATTACCAATATTCCAAACACATTGTGATCAGTAGGGAAAAGGCTGATGTCCTCAAATTCCTTATTTACACGTCATTATTTTTTTTAAAAAAGAAAGCAGGAAAAACATGCAACATTCCACTGAACGCTAAATAGCCACTTTCCTCCTAGGCACACGTCAGTCTCCAATGCCCCCAGCCGAGATGGCAAACTGCTTATACACTCTCAGATGCCTAAAGCGCGGCGCTCAACATTATTATTGAGTTGTGCAGAGGCAGTACAGAGGCAGCCTCTGTGCAAAGCTATTCTCACGAGGCGGCATCAAAGCACGAGAAATCTAAGGTCAGTTAAGGCTAACAGTGCGCAGAGGAGCCAGTATCTGGAGTTGGCTACCCTGGAGAGCTCCGTCGGTTAGAGCATGGTGCTGACGATGCCAAACTTGCAGGCTCAATCCCCGTATGGTACAGCTGCATATTCCTGTATTTTCAGGGGGTTGGACTAGATGATCCTCAGGGTCCCTTCCAACTCTACAGTTCTATGATTCTGCCCCTGGCTCTCAACGGGCCTCGGCATTTGCAAACTGCTTTGGAGTTTTCTTACAACCGAGTGCCATACAAATGTTGTGAAACAAGCAATAGGCAAGTGCGTGGGTCGGCGCCAGCCCTGGTACTCAAGGACATTCATCCTTCGCTGGCTGTAGCATTCAGGTGTGAGCGAGCATCACAAAATAGGATTTCCACATCGCCAAGCACCAGAGACACACAATGAGGTCCATTCGCACGATCAGCTGGGAATCCTCACAAGCACCGCTAGAGTTAACTAATGATGTGTGCAAAAACGAGCAAAAACACAGGCAAAAACGAGGCATTTTAAGTTGGCTCAGAATGATTGTCCCCTCCCTCCCCACCCCTTTGCTAGACTTCGCGAAAGATTTTTCTTACTTGCCCCCCTAGAAAAGAAACATTCAGAGACGGCTTTAACTGCCCCTTGCATAAGAACAATGGCTTTGCTTGCGGAAGTTAAGAGGACACCCTCGTATAACATCTGTCAGTATTAGTCCTTCTTGAACTTAAACTTTCTTTAAAATAAAAATAAAATAAAGTTACAATGTACAAATGCAAACAAAGAGATCCATATGCTTGCAAATGATGGCATCCCATTAGGGCCCAACCCTTTGGATTGTTCTCCCGCGTAAACCCGAAGGAAATTCAGTAGGAGCCACGGAACAGCACAATACGGACTTCATCTCAGCACTGCATCTTCAGGAAAATGTTGTGTCCTTTAATGCTGAATGATGCAACTTTCAAAGGTTCAAATATAAGCTTCCCTAGATTGGAATGCACACCCACACTGCAGATGTAGGCCACATCTGCATCACACATTTAAAGCACTATCAGACCTCTTTGAATAGCCACGGCTTTCCCCAAAGGAATCATGGGAAGTCTAGTTTGCTAAAGGTGCTGAGACCCCTATTCTGAACTGCAATTCCCTGAGTGGTTTAACCGTCAAGCCCTCTTCCCAGGGAACTATGGGATTTATAACTCTGCGGGGGGAAACAAGGGTCCCCTAGGAACTTGCAGCACCCTTAACAAACTACAGTTCCCAGGATTTCTTGGGACTGTTAAAGTGGTATAAATGCGCTTTCAATGTGTGGTGTGGATTCGGCCTTAAACTCGCTACTTCTTGAAGTTTAATTTTGACGTAAGCCCAAAGGAAAGGCCCTGTTACCGCCTCCTACTGACTCTGCCTCCCTAGGGAACTGTGGGAATTGTAGTAGGAACTGATAGCAAAAACCTCAGCAAACTATAGTTCCCAAGATACTTTAGCAGAAGTCCAGAGTAAAAATTGGTACAAATCTGCCATGAGCTTGTAGTGTCAATCGGGACTCGGTGCATTTCTCGTTTTGGGTTCTGCGGCCTCCTGCACCCTCCTGTCTAATACTTCTCTTTGGCAATTTCACCACACACCATGGGCAGCAATGGCATCCTCACCAATCTTTGTTGATCTATTAGCCATCTTCCTTGTATGACATGCTCGAGGGTCGTAGAAGACATTTCCTAAGCTTCAGCTAGATGCCTTCATCAACTGTGAACACTGGGACAACTGCCTCGTATGGTTCACTGAATCAAACATATATTTGTCCCCCAAATCACACACACACACACACACACACACAACGACCTGCCAAAGCATCAATACTGATAAGCACCCTGCCACTGAACCGTCGTATCAGTTTGACAGGAACTCAAAGAGGATCGCTTAGAAAGCGGATATCACGGGGCGAATGCGTTTTTCCGGCTCACCAAATTCACTGAAGTTACACAAAGTCAGAAGTGCTAACCAAAACAAGGAACCATGCGTGCTGGCAAAGTCAGCAAGCCAGCAAATGAATGGCTAAGCATAACAATCTCAGAACAGTTAATAGCGTGGAATACCCTAAGCAAAAAAAGCGTGAAAAGGAATCCATATCTGTAACGGCAGAGAACCCTTCGGTGCCGAAGGACTCCCTTAAAATGAAAGCTTGTTTCTTGACCCTTCTGAGAAGTCAATCCCACCCACCTTTTCTGATTCTCACCAAAAACCTCACTAACGGATTAGTCTCCTGTCGCCAGTTTACATTTCCTAAGCAAGGGTGGTCTAGTTAAGCTGCTAATGTTAATTCATCTATATACATAACGGACAAATCGAAAAGCCACTGATCGCTGAGCACAAGATCTCTCTCTGCTTCTGAGGAACCTCCCTATTGCACCAGTTCCAAGCGATGTTTGCAACCAAGCTGGCCAAAGCTCGCCCAGAGCAACCATCATTGCAGCCTAAGATGACGCACTAACCTTGGACCTCTCCCTACGGTTGCAGCTAGCGCCTCGCCGTAGCAGGCTAAGAAGCCCTCCTAGCCGCTCAGAAGCAAAGCAGCCAGCAGGTCTACAAGAAAAGAAAGCACGACCGTTACTCCATCTTATAAATAAGCAACTGAGAATTCTGCTCCAGATGGCCACTCTTGTAGCCCACTCCATAAATGGCATTCTCCGTAGGGTAAGGCACGATATGATACGAATGCAGCTCTTCGTAATAAAGGGATTGAGAACGGCATTCTTGGACCATGAACTTCAGCCGTTTTCGTGCATCCGCGTAGGCAGTCCGGCAGCACGGACTCCCCTTAAAGTATTCATAGCGTTCCCTCTCCGTTTCCACGTGAATCTTCCGCAACAGGTTGTTGATCAAGACGGACCGGCGGAGGTAGATCTCAGGATCCTCAAGGAACTGGAGCTTCTGCAGAGAAAGTTTCAAGATACAAGTCCGGTCTTCGGGCAGGATCAGGTGCTGAGGTGAGTTCAAAGGATAAATAGAGAACGTTAGTGCAGAAAACTGGTTTAGTGCATAACAGAAATATCAGGTGTGTGGGATGCAACATAAGCAGTCAAATACAACATTTCCTGTTTGCCTAGAGTGGACATGCAGGGGAATGTTGGTCCAGCCAGTTGAACTTCCTGTTACACCTGGTCTGGAGCATCCTTCCTTTGCATGTGACCAGGTAGGTTGGCATGACCCTTCCAGACCTAACAAAAGGTCCAGTCATGCTGCCACCTTCCTCTTTTGATGCCTTTTCTTGTCTTGGACTGCATGTGGGATGAGTTCCCATATGGGATTAACTCAAACCCTCTTCTGTAACTCTAAGCTAAAGGCTGCCTTCAGGGATCCAACTGTGAACTGAATGTGAGTAAATGTCTTATTACTTTTAAAAGAAGACTGTTGTGTCTGTATTCTTTTAGGGGGGAATTAAAGGGTTCTTACCAGGGATAATAGAACTTAAGAGATTCTAACCAATCTGCAACTAGCTTCCTGCTGTGTGAAGAGGGGAATGTACTCTGCTATATGAATAAACTCACTAGTGTGAGTTAGGAAGGATAATATTTCATCAATATATCCTCTCCTGCTACCCACAACATTTCTGCAAGATGGTGAAGAAGACTGGATTCAAAACCTGTACAAAGGTGGGCCAAAGTTGCACCCGATTCTCCCTCCGTTGAACTGCATCATGAGATGGAAGGGACCGTTAGGGTTATCTGGCCCAAAATCCTTCCTTTTCTCTGTCCTGAGGCTTCCAACATTCAGCCTCTCTGGGTTTCCATGAGTTTTAGTGTTATGAGAGAGGAAGAAACCATTGTTCCCATCTACATTCTACATGCCATGCCTAATTTTACAAACTTTCACCGTGTCACCATTTTCTCTAAACCACAAAGGCCCAAAATGCTGCAACCTTTCCATGTAGGAGAGTTGACCCACCTCCTTAATCATTTTGGTTACCCTACTCCGAATCTCCCATCATCCCTGATCACTGGGCAGGTGGAATGAGGATGATAGGAGATAAAGTTCTACAACTTCTGGAGGGCACCGGCTTGGGAAAGGCCATGGGACTTTGGATTTCGACTTCAGACAGAATGAAAAATTAAAGCAAATGGGGCCCTTCTGAATTCACTGGGGGAAAAATGCTATGAGTAACTTTCAGAACTTGTGTTTTTATTGTTTTGCGTGCTCTGTGCAAACCACTTAGAGTTCACTTTGTGACAGAAAATAGTATATAAAAGCATCAAATAAATAAATAAATTTGGCCTCTGTATTGGATTGAAGCGACGCTGGTGGCGCTGTGGGTTAAACCACAGAGCCTAGGACTTGCTGATCAGAAGGTCGGCGGTTCGAATCCCGTTACTCGGTCCCTGCTCCTGCCAACCTAGCAGTTTGAAAGCACGAAGTGCAAGTAGATAAATAGGTACCACTCCAGCGGGAAGGTAAACAGTGTTTTCGTGCGCTGCTCTGGTTCGCCAGAAGAGGCTTAGTCATGCTGGCCACATGACCCGGAAGCTGTACGCCGGCTCCCTCAGCCAATAAAGCGAGATGAGCGCCGCAACCCCAGAGTTGGTCACAATTGGACCTAATGGTCAGGGGTCCCTTTACCTTTACCTATTGGATTGAAATTAGGTCTCTACAGCAATGTCGTAAGTTAGAAGAAGAAGAGTTTGGATTTGATATCCCGCTTTATCACTACCCAAAGGAGTCTCAAAGCGGCTAACATTCTCCTTTCCCTTCCTCCCCCACAACAAACATTCTGTGAGGTGAGTGAGGCTGAGAGACTTCAGAGAAGTGTGACTAGCCCAAGGTCACCCAGCAGCTGCATGTGGAGGAGCGGGGAAGTGAACCCGGTTCACCAGATTACAAGACTACTGCTCTTAACCACTACACCACACTGGCTCTCTTTGTTTGTTTGTCAAAATCTATTTTTTCAGGGGCGGGGGGGGAGGTCAATTCTTTTTGATCTCAAAAGCATACTCACTTTTGGAAAATACCCCTGGTAATCCTGATGTAAATCTTCTTCTTCTTCTGCATATTTCCTCTTAAAATAGGCTACTTTCGACGTTGTTAAGGTATTTGTCGATACTTGGCTGGGACCTGCTGTGCAAAGAAGGAGGAGTTGTCATTAGGAATTGTGCTGTTGGCTTTCCGTATGCCTGATTCCATTGGACTGTCGGCTTCAGTTGTGTTTTATTCCCATCTTTATTGTGTTAGGAAACATTTTTGATAAAGCAGGTTATAGATATTCTAAAGAAAGAAATATGGTTTGTTTTTGTTTTCAGAAGTAAAATCAATTTTTGTTGCATTTGGCTGCAATTTTCGACAATCACACGACATCCATTTGCAAGCAATTGCACCATGATCAGCTCTGTGTATGGAGCCCAGCAGAACCGTGGAGGAAGTATATAATACGGGAGTTCCACCCCAGGTCTTTTTCCAGAGGAAATGGAATGTCATCTGCTGGAGCACTGGGGGAATTAACAAGACACACACACACACACACACACACACACCCGCCCTCTCACAGGCTTGTTGGAAGGATTAAACAGAGAAAGGGAAGAACAATGTACCTTGGTACATTGAGAACCTTGGTTCTCAAATGCCTTGGTACTCAAACAACTTGGAACCCAAACACTGCAAACCCAGAAATAAGTGGTCTGGTTTGTGAACATTTTTCGGAAGCCGAACATGCTCCATTTTGAGTGCTACGCTTCCGTTTTGAGTATTACGCTGAGGTCTGTCTCTTTTCACTATTTATTTTGCGTTTTTGTTTTTGTGGCTTATTTTGTTTTGTTTTGTTTTTGCGGCTGTGTGGAACCCAGTCAGTCCAGCTACGGATTGACTGGTTGTGTGACCACAGTACATTGTTTATTGCTTTCATTTTATGGTTCAATGATCTCGTTAAATAGTAAAATTCATGTTAAATTGCTGTTTTAGGGGTTGTTTTTAAAAGTCTGGAACAGATCAATCCATTTTTGCATTACTTTCTGTAGGAAAGCACGCCTTGGTTTTGGAACGCTTTTGTTTTGGAACAGACTTCCGGAACGGATTAAGTTTGAGAACCAAGGTACCACTGTCAACTGCTCTGAGCTCCTTGGAGGAAAAAAAGGTGACACGTTAATGTAAGAAATGGATATATAAAAGCAAAAAGGAGGGGGAGGTGTCAGCCGAGAAAGCACTAGTACTGCCCTGTCTAATGCTGGGGAGGGGAAGAGAGGAGGAGAAAGGATTGGGAGGCAACAGGAGAGAGGACCATCCCACCAGGAAGGCAGAATCACCAAACACCCACCTCAGGCAATGCAATTATGGGATGTTAGCCCTGCACAGATGACTTACCTCACAGCTGTAGGTTTTAAAAGATAGATTTCCCTTTCGGCACAAGGTGGCAGTGTTGACACACTGAAAAACCTAAGTAGCTGTTCCATCCAAAACCAAAATAAAAGTATTTTCTCTCGAGGTCACATTCAGTTTAGCTACTTTATTTTTTTATTTTAAAAATTCAATAAAACATTAAGCATTCAACGGTGCTTCCTTTTGTCCTTTTGAGCAGAATTTTCTCAATACAATGGCAGCAAAGGAGCGTAGCATCTCAGAGATGGGAGCAGAGCCTAGTCTCAGAGTGCTTTCAGAAGCTGGTTGCCGAGCATTTGAGAAGCCTCTGCTTAAGGGATGTGGGTGGCGCTGCGGGTTAAACCACAGAGCCTAGGACTTGCCGATCAGAAGGTCGGCGGTTCGAATCCCCGCGACAGGGTGAGCTCCCGTTGCTCGGTCCCTGCTCCTGCCAACCTAGCAGTTCGAAAGCACGTCCAAGTCCAAGTAGATCAATAGGTACCACTCTGGCGGGAAGGTAAACGGCGTTTCTGTGCGCTGCTCTGGTTCGCCGGAAGCGGCTTAGTCATGCTGGCCACATGACCCAGAAGCTGTACGCCGGCTCCCTCGGCCAATAAAGCGAGATGAGGGCCACAACCTTAGAGTCGGTCACAACTGGACCTAATGGTCAGGGGTCCCTTTTACTGCTTAAGGGATGTGCTGACAACAGGGGTCTGCAAAGCCTCTTGCGTGACACTTCCCAAAAAAACAAAACCCAGACAGTCAGCTGGTTATGGGGCATTGGGAAGCATCATGCAAAGTACTCAGTAATAATAATAATAATAATAATAATAATAATAATAATAATAATAATAAATTTTATTTATACCCCACCCTCCCCAGCCAGAGCTGGGCTCAGGGCAGCTAACACCAGTAAAATTACAGTAAAATCATAATAGGGAAAAAAACCAATTTAAAATACAAGTTAAAATGCAATTTAAAATGCAGCCTCGTTTTAAAAGTAGCCCATAGATCAAAACCATAAGGGGAGGGAAACATAAGGGTCAGACTGAGTCCAAACCAAAGGCCAGGCGGAATAGCTCTGTCTTCCCAGGCGCCAAGATTAGGTCTTGCAAAGTGCTTTGTGGTGCATTTCTGAAGCACCTGACACTGCAATAATAAATCTGTCTTTATTGGGATTTCTCTCCCACCCCGCAACAGAGTTCCAGAATTGGAATTTGCTTGCTATCTCTCCCTCTGGTTTGTTGGGATTCCTAGAAAGGCCAAGGCAACTATCTCCTGTTTTGCTTGGTTTTTTTTTTGTTTTAAAGACTATCTCTGCCTTTAAAAACAATCAATATGCAACCAGCTAAGGTGGAGCGAAGAAGCGAGAGGCAGCTTCTTACAAACCAAATCCGGAGGGCTTGGAGCCAAGCTGAAATTGACATTGATTTTCAGGAGGCAAAACAAGGCTGACATCATGGGATATATGGTGATGTTCTTGGCAGCCTCGACTTCATAACCTAAAGTGAAGTGTGTGCACTTGCAGAGTGCCCTTGCCGTCGAATCTGTTGCCAACCATCCGTCTTTGTTACACTTTTGCATTTTCAGTCTCCCTTGGGGCGGGAGGTATAGAGCAAAGATGAAACCTTCTCTGATGCATGAACCATAAGGTTGCCAAATGACCAGGGATAAAATGGTTGGACTGGGATTCTATTTTCTTTCTTTGCTCATTTGGCCTCAGGGCCTCTTGTCAGAATCCATGTGCCGAAGCCAGATTTTTGAAGGAAAAGTCAACAAACGTTTTCCTTTACCATGCATATTTTAACTGTGTGAGGCACACACATTATTATTATTATTATTATTATTATTATTATTATTATTATTATTATCATACCACCCTATACCCAGGGGTCTCAGGGCGGTTCCCAAAATAAAATCAAGAGATAAAACCACAGAATACATAATAAAAATAAAAGCAATAAGCCCAATTGCCCTCCCCCCCCAAAAAGCCACATTTTAAAAGGGCATAGGATGTCAATCAGATCAACCAAAGGCCTGGTTAAAAAGGAATGCTTTTGCCTGGTGCCTAAAGGGGTATAGTGAAGGCACCAGGCGAACTTCCCTGAGGAGAGCATTCCACAGACAGGGAGCCACTGCAGAGAAGGCCCTGTTCTTGTGTTGCCATCCTCTGGACCTCTCAAGGAGGAGGCACATGAAGGAGGGACTCAGAAGATGATCTCAGGGTCCAGGTAGGTTCATATGGAAACAACATCTGCAGGGCCACAGAATCTAACCTGTCTCTGCCATTGAAATATACTCGGAGTTGAGAGTGGATTTCATGCTTTTTATTCAGCTCATACTGGTGAGGAGGAATGGAAATTCCCCCAAAATGTCTGCTTTATATACATTATTTACACAATGGGCCCCATGTGATTGGCTAATTCTGGGATTCTCCTGTAGGCCAATCAGGTTGCAGATTCACTTCCACCTGGAGCTGGATTGGGTGGCTCCTGTGGACCAATCAGACTGCTGCATTCTGGACCCTATTGTTCTAGGGCCAGTCGGACTGCTGCATTCTATTGTTCCAGGCCAATCAGACTGCTGCATTCTGAATCCTATTTTTCTAGGACCAATCAGACTGCTGCATTTTGTTTTTTTTTTTAATACATATTTATTAAAGTTTTACAAAACAAAGAATTCATCATTTCAAAATGTATCATTTCCATACATAAAGCTCAAGAAAAACAACAATATGTGACAGAAAAAAGAAAAAAGTGAAAGAAGAAAAATAGAAAAACAGAAAAAAGAAAAACACTCTTAAATTTGTAAAGTTCCATACCCCTCTGTCTTGACCTCCTCACATCCCCCTTTTTTGTGTTCCACTTTACTCCAATCAGATTCAGCAAATTCAGAACCTTGTTTCAACCATATTTAATGTTATATTCTAATTATTATGTCCCCATTTTCCATTATTTTAATCCGTACCTCATCTTATAAAATATGACATAATATTGTTCTGTTCATAACCCCTTATCCTTTTTTTTCTTAGATTCTTCTTTTCACACACCTTTGACCAAAGTCACACAAACCCTGTTACTTTTACTTCCCACATCCTATTGACACTCAAAGATTTTACAGTATTTTTGTAGATAGTCCTTAAACTTTTTCCAGTCCTGTTCCATCGATTCTTCTCCCTGGTCACGGATTCTGCCAGTCATTTCAGCCATCTCCATGTAGTCTATCACTTGCGTCTGCCATTCCTCCACGGTGGGTAGATCCTGTGTCTTCCAATATTTAGCTAAAAGTATTCTTGCTGCTGTTGTTGCATACATAAAGAATGTTCTATCTTTCTTTGGCACCCATTGGCCAACTATGCCCAAGAGAAAGGCCTCTGGTTTCTTGGGGAAGGTACTTTTAAGTACTTTCTTAAGTTCATTATATATCATTTCCCAGTAAGCCTTAACTCTTGGGCAAGTCCACCAGAGGTGAAAGAATGTTCCCTCAGCTTCTTTACATTTCCAACATTTATTGTCAGGCAGGTGATAGATTTTAGCAAGCTTGACTGGGGTCATGTACCACCTGTAAATCATTTTCATAATGTTCTCCTTTAAGGCAATACATGCCGTAAATTTCATACCGGTGGTCCACAACTGCTCCCAATCAGCAAACATAATATTATGACCTAGATCCTGCGCCCATTTAATCATTGCTGATTTGACCGTTTCATCCTGCGTGTTCCATTTCAACAGCAAGTTATACATCTTTGACAAAATCTTAGTTTTTGGTTCTAACAGTTCTGTTTCCAATTTCGATTTATCCACCTGGAAGCCAATTTTTCTATCCAAATTATAGGCCTCTCTTATTTGATAGTAATGAAGCCAATCTCGCACTTTGTCTTTTAATTTTTCAAAACTCTGCAGTTTCAATCTGTCACCTTCTTGTTCCAAAATTTCCCAATATTTTGGCCATTTAGCCTCCATATTGAGCTTTTTCTGAGCCTTAGCTTCCATAGGTGACAACCACCTTGGGGTTTTACTTTCCAGCAAGTCTTTATATCTTATCCAGACATTAAACAAAGATTTTCTGACAATATGGTTTTTGAATGCCTTATGAGCTTTAACCTTGTCGTACCAAAGATATGCATGCCACCCAAAAACATTATTAAAACCTTCCAAATCCAAAATGTCTGTATTTTCAAGAAGCAGCCAGTCTTTCAGCCAGCAGAATGCTGCTGATTCATAGTACAATTTAAGGTCTGGCAGGGCAAATCCACCTCTTTCTTTTGCATCAGTTAAAATTTTAAACTTAATTCTAGGTTTCTTGCCCTGCCAGACAAATCTAGAGATGTCTCTCTGCCACTTCTTGAAACAATCCATCTTGTCCAAAATTTGCAAGGATTGAAATAAAAATAGCATTTTAGGCAATACATTCATTTTTATAGCTGCAATTCGACCCAACAAGGAAAGCTTCAAGTTAGACCAGATTTCTAAGTCTTTTTTAACTTCTGCCCAACATTTCTCATAGTTCTCTTTAAATAAGTTCAAATTTTTCGCCGTCATATTAATCCCTAGGTATTTCACTTTCTTAACCACCATTAAACCTGTTTCATTCTGAAACCTATCCTTTTCCATTTGAGTTAAATTCTTCTCTAATACTTTAGTTTTTACCCTGTTTAACCTAAATCCCGCCACATGACCAAATTCTTTAATCAATTCCAAAGCTCTTTTCATACTGGATTCCGGCTCCTGTAAAGTTAGAACCAAATCATCTGCAAAGGCTTTCAATTTATATTGTTTGGCTCCGACCTGAATGCCTTTTACAAATCGGTCCCCTCTTATCATGTTTAGCAGCACCTCCAGGACCGAGATAAATAATAATGGAGAGATAGGGCAGCCCTGACGTGTTCCTTTTTCTATCTTAAAATCTTCAGTCACCACATTGTTTACAATCAATTTCGCTTTTTGTTCTGAATATATTGCTCCTATACCATTTTCGAACCCCTGACCCACTCCCATCCCTTTCAAATTTTTCTTCATAAAACTCCAAGAGATTTTATCAAAGGCTTTCTCCGCATCAATAAAAACTAAAACAGCTTTCGTGTTGATATTCCTTTGCAACAACTCCAGAATGTCAATTATATTCCTTGTATTATCAGACAAGTGTCTACCTGGGAGAAAGCCTGCCTGGTCCTTATGTATTACTTCCATTAATACTTTTTTAAGTCTGCTAGCTAAAATGTCTGCAAAGATTTTGTAATCCACATTCAAAAGGGAGATGGGACGGTAGTTCTTTAGTTGTGTCTTTTCAGCTTCTGTCTTGGGTATCAATGTGATGTATGCTTCTTTCCACGATTCAGGCGCCTTTTTCCCTTCCAAAATCTCATTACACACCTCCTTTAATGGTTGAATTAAGAGATCTTTCAAAGTTCTGTAATATTTGGAGGTTAGTCCGTCCGGTCCTGGAGATTTGCCCAGTTGCATGTTCTGAATGGCACCTTCAATTTCTTGTTCTGTAATTTGCTGGTTCAATACTAATTTATTTTCTGAAGATATTTTTTGTAATCCATTGGTTCTTAAAAATTGGTCTATCTCAGTTTCTTTCTGCGGCCCTTGCGTATAAAGTTGTTTAAAATATCTCTGAAAGCACCTTCTAATCTCCTCGGGGCTCTGTATGTTTTTTCCGTTGATCTCAAGATTTGTGATCGTATTTAACTTCTGTCTTTTTTTCAGTTGCCACGCCAATAGTTTCCCACATTTATTAGCTGACTCAAAAGTCTTTTGTCTCATTTGTTTAATTTTCCACTCTATTTCTTCATTAATCAATTTCATATATTGCACCTGATATAACTTAATCTCTCTTAGAATCTCTTTTGAGTTTGGTTTAACTCTTAACTTCTTCTCCCCTTGTTTTATTTTTTCCAAAATTTTCATTTTCTTCTCATTTTGAGATCTCTTTTTTATTGCATTCTGTTGAATCAAGAACCCTCTCATGACCGCTTTGCTTGCGTCCCAAACCGTTCTTTTTTCAACCGTAGTTCTCATATTAATTTCAAAATAGTCTTTCAGAGTCTTTTGGGCCTTCCTTACGATATCTTGGTTTCTTAGTAAGGTGTCATTCATCCTCCATCTGAAGGAACCGATAGGTGTTAGTTTCATTTCCATCTTTACCGCATTATGGTCGGAGCAGGTTTTTGGGCAGATTTCCACCTTTTTTATTTTAGGTGCCAGGCCTCTAGTTGTCCAAATTTGGTCGATCCTTGTCCATGTCATTTTGGCTTCAGAAAAGAATGTTCCCTCTCTACCTAGGGGATTTTTGGTCCTCCAAATATCAATCAAATCCATATTGTCAGTCAGTTCAAAAAAGGTTTTTGGTAGTCTGCCCTCTTTCGTTATGGTCTGTCTTTGTGCTTTATCCATGTTCGTGGACACCACTCCATTCATGTCTCCCATCATAATAATATTGTTATAGTCAATAAAGTCCATCAACGTCTCATGCAATTTCTTGTAAAACTCTGATTTCCCCTCATTTGGCGCATAAATTCCTAAGATCAGAAATTTCTCTCCTTGTGTTTGGATTTCTATTGCCAAAATTCTTCCTTGTTCATCTTTAAAAAGAAGCTTTGGTGATAGGCTTTCTTTTGCATAAATTGCCACACCTCTCTTTTTAACCTTGTCTGATGAGATAAATTCTTGGCCTAATTTTTTATTAATTAACACTTTTCTGTGCAGCCTAATCACATGTGTTTCCTGCAAGCAAATTATGTCCAATTGTTCCTTTTTTAATAAATGAAAAACCTTCTTCCTCTTTTCTGGGGAGTTTAGACCGTTGGTATTCCAACTTAGTAGTTGCAGAGACATGTTAAGATGGTGTTATTTTCCTCCTGTTGCTCCCAGAAGTGGCGTGTCTTTAGGATCTTTCAATTCCCCAGGTGCAGGTATTAGACTTGATGATCCCGATCCTGGATCGCTTGGCTCTTCAATCCCTTTCTGAAGGTCTTCTCCGTAGTCGTTCAAAAATTTGTCTTTATCTTCCACCGATTTGATTTTAACTTTTTTCCCTCTGAAGGTAAAGGAAATCCCTTGGGGGAATTCCCATCTGAAGATAATCCTGTTGCTTCTCAGAAGTTGCACCAGATCACCGTAATTCACTCTGAGCTCCAACAAATGCTTAGGAATATCCTTATAAATTTCCAACCTTGATTCTTGGATCTCTAATGGCGTCTTGAAGTGCGCACTCAGGATTTTATCTCTTTCCTCCCTCGTTCTGAGGGAGATTAGACAGTCTCTCGACTTAATCTTCCTCCCTCCCTTTCCCAGTCTGAATGCGCTCACAATTTTAAAGTCCTTTTCTTCTTCCAAGGGCCAAGATTGTGTAAATTCCTTCGTGAGGTACTCAGTTAGATTTTCATTGTCAATTTCCGGTACAGATCTGATCCTTAAATTGTTTTCCTTATTTTTCAGTTCGATCATAGACAGCAGTGCCTGGTGTTCTCCTATCTGTTTGCGCATAGGTTTGATTTCTCCCTGAACTTCTTCAACTTTCTGCTTTGCCTCTTCAGCAATTTTACGGTTTGCGGTAGTGTCTTCCACCAACTTTCCAATAGTTTGTGCATTTAAGTTTACTTGTTGAGTCAAGTTATTAATGCTTGCGGTGTTTTGGTCTATCTTATCTGACTGGTCAGAGACTTGTTTACTTAAACCTTCCAACTTTTCAAATATTTTATTTAACACTGAAGTAAAGTCCCCACCTGAGGCCATTCCTTCCGGCCTAGGTTGTTCTATATCTTCCACTTGTGCCACAGGGATTGTGGGGACAGAGGATCTGCGCAGCTGAGAAGTTAAAGTAGTTTGCAGTGTTTTGGCTTTGGCTGATCTTGTCCTTCCGCTCATAACCCTTCTTATCTATGCGTCAAGGTCGGTCTCACAGTCTGTCTTTCTCATGGAAATCCCCAAATCAACAGATGGAAAATTCCCCCAGTAGGTTGCCAAACCAAATTATTCCACTAGAGGGATACTGTAGTCAGGAAAGCTCAGAAATGTCGCAGTTCATAAAAGTTAAAAAGTTCCCTCTAGACGTTAAACAATATCCAATTTATAAAAGACCTTCAGACTCCTCTTAAATTCCTTAAATTTCCACAGAGTTACTCTTTGGCAAAGATGAGTTGTCTCAGCAAAGTGCGAGATATAAAGTAACAGTTCCAAAGTAGCCTTCAAATTCCAAACCCTGGCAGCTCAGTAGCCAGGGATTCAATGTTCTACGGTCCCGAAGTTCAAAGGAATCGGCTGGAAAAAGCTGATTTTTTCACCCCTCCTCCCCTCAATAAAATTGAGAGGGGGTCTTCAAAGCTTGATGTGAGAGTTTGCAACTTATTTATCCCAAAGTCTGGGGCTTGGGTTTTTAAAGAGTCTTTGCTTTGTTCTTGAAACAAAACCCGGGAGACGGACTTCCTGGTTGCGTCTCCCGCTTGTGTGCCAAATTCTTAAATTTATCTTCATAAATCAAATAAAGTTCCCCACTTACGGGTTGAAGTTTGTAGCCGAATAGTCCCAGGAAAAGGGTCAGCGCTCACCGGCAGCAGCTTAGCGGCATCACTCCGCAAAAAGAGCGATCGACTCACAACGCCGCGCCACCCCCGACACGATCCGGAGCTCCTTACGGGGTCCCTTCACGTAGCGGAGGAGCGCTACAGGCGCCCGCCGAGTCCCACGACCACAGGCTATCCCCACCTGTGGGTTTCTAGCAGGGGTCTCCGCTTTGCCGTAGCGGACGACCCGTTTCTGCGGAGCTTCCCCTTCACGAGTGGAAGGAGACCGCCATTACCGTTCGCGCCGCCCCCGGAAGTCCCAGACTGCTGCATTTTGGATCCTATTCACCTCAGTACATAACAGCCATTCACCCTGCTATATTCTGGGAGCGAGCCCCATTGAACCGGGTAGGTCCAAATGAAGGACTGCCTCTCTTCATATGAACCTACACGGACCCTGAGATCATCTTCTGAAGCCCTTCTTTGTGTGTGTCTCCTCTGCAAGAGGTCCAGACGTTGGCAACACAAGAACGGGCATCTTCTATGGTGGCTCCCCATTTGTGGAATGTTCTCCTTAAGAACCTTTAGGCTCTAAACAAAAACATTCCTCTTCAACCTGATATTTGGCTGGTTGATACCCAATGCCCTTTCAAATGTATAGTGGGAGGGGGGATTATTGGTTTGTTTTTTGTTCCTTATTATATATTTTGAGTTTCCCATAATTTCATTTTGTGAACCACCCTGAGATCGATGGAAATACAAATTTTAACAAAAAGAACCACCGCAACAGCTCTGCGTGGGTTTATGTCTGAGCAGAAATGTCTAAGATTGTTCTGGTGGTGGGCTGTTTCCCTGACTTGCTCTTTCTATCCAGATTTTAAAAGGGGTGGCATGCAAGGATATTTGAACTATTTTTAACCTAATCACGTCACCACCACAAAAATTGGCGGCGAAAGAGGGCCTTTTTATAGGAGTGGGTTCGGAAGGCTTCGGGATGCTCTGAGCTTAAGCTAAACCGCTGTGATTTATTTACAACTTTGGGGAGGACGACTGAGAAAAACCAATTCAATTAATACTTGGCACTTTTTCATAGCTTATTGGAGCATCGAATATAATATTAATTTAAAAGCAGAGAATACTAAGCCAAATAGGCCAATGGTCTGACTGGACACAAGGCAGCAGTTTCCTGTGTTGTAAGTAAGAAAGTGGTTATAAATATACTAACAAATCCTACAAACTGAGGAGCCAGGATAGAGTCGGTCACGTTAAAGGGGCGGGTGGCACCTTATTGGCTCTCCTGCGTCACCTGATCACAGCTGGGGTACAGCCTGCAGTACCACCCTGTGCCCATCTGCAGTGGTGGCACTGCAGAGCAGCTGAGATGAGACCATCATGTGGAAGCTGAGGCCTGAGACCGGAGTCTTGTATACAGCACAGCTGGTTACAGTGTTGTCGCTCTGCAGCGTCGCGCTTTCATTAAAGCAATTTGTCGTACCTCGTAATGCCGAATCAGTCCACAGAGGGCCTCTCTACGGTGTTTTCAGCAGCCCTGATGAGTTTCTCCCTCCACACAGGCTCTGCTCGCATCGCTTCCCACGCAGTTCTGCTGAACAAACACCTGTTCGATTGAATCGAGGAGAGAGGGAGAAGCAGGGGAGAGGATAGAAAGGGGAGAGGGAGAGAAAGAGACGGAAGCATGTCAGAGCACACACCTGGATGTGTTGCATCAGCCCAGAACAAACTCTCGTCATTGTAATAATAATAATAATAATAATAATAATAATAATAATAATAATAATAATTTATTACATACCCAGCCTATCTGGCCAGGTCTCCCCAGCTACTCTGGGCGGCTTCCAAAAGAATATTAAAAGCACGATAAAACATCAAACAGGCTGCCTTCAGATGTCTTCTAAAAGTCAGATACAGTGGTACCTCTGGTTAAGGGCTTAATTCATTCTGGAGGTCTGTTCTTAACTAGAAACTATTCCTAACCTGAGGTACCACTTTAGCTAATGGGTCCTCCTGCTGCCGCCACATCACCGCCGCACGATTTTGGTTCTCATCCTGAAGCAAAGTTCTTAACCCGAGGTACTATTTCTGGGCTAGCGGAGTCTGTAACCTGAAGCGTCTGTAACCTGAGGTACCATTGTAGTTGTTTATTTCCTGGACATCTGGTGGAAGGGCGTTCCACAGGGCGGGCGCCACTGCCGAGAAAGCCCTCTGCCTGGTTCCCTGTAATTTCAATTTTTGCAGTGAGGGAACCGCCAGAAGGCCCTCGGAGTTGGACCTCAGTGTCCAGGCTGAACAATGGGGTGGAGATGCTCCTTCAGGTATACTGGGCTGAGGCCATTTAGGGCTTTGAAGGTCAGCACCAACACTTTGAATTGTGCTTGGAAACGTACTGGGAGCCAATGTAGGTCTTTCAGGACTGGTGTTATATGGTCCTGGCGGCCGCTCCCAGTCACCAGTCTAGCTGCCGCATTCTGGAAAGAAATACCCTGAAAATGCCTGCTATTCAGGTGTCTGTGCCTTTAAGAGCATCCAGCCTCCAGCAGTGGAGCACAGCCATTGTGGCTAGTAGCCATTGATAGTCTTTTTCTCCATGAATTTGCCCCATCTGCTTTTAAAGCCATCTAACCTGATAGCCAGCCCTTCATCTTGCAGGTGCAAATTCCATAGTTCTATGCGCTGGGTTAAAAATGTACTGCCCTCAAGCTTTCCCCTTGCCAGCGCAGACTAGTTTAGGAATTGTGGAGATCTTTCTTTGAAACAGTAGAAGAACTTCAACTGTGGGCCTGTACGGGAGCCAATGTGGTGTAGGGGTTAAGAGTGGTAGTCTCATAATCTGGGGGACCGGGTTTGCATCTCCGCTCCTCCACATGCAGCTGCTGGGTGACCTTGGGCTAGTCACACTTCTCTGAAGTCTCTCAGCCCCACTCACCTCACAGAGTGTTTGTTGTGGGGGAGGAAGGGAAAGGAGAATGTTAGCCGCTTTGAGACTCCTGAAGGGGAGTGAAAGGCGGGATATCAAATCCAAACTCTTCTTCTTCTAGGATGGTCCAGAAGCCACACTGTCCCTGGAGCCTTCAGGGTTGGCTTTTGGTGGCACCTCTGCATGGCATTGAAGTCTCAGAAGAAAGCTGAAGAATCCTGTGTGGTTTATGTGTGATGGGAAGTTCTCCATCGTCAGACATGCAAGTTTCAAGACTGCTGTCGAAGTTCGCGAAGATTTAGCTCACCTGGCGATTTAGCTTCTCAAGTCCCAGGCCATGGGGCAGAACCCCAAATAATTAGAGTGCACAGGAGTTTCTAAAACTCCAACTCTCCCACAAAAATGGCAAAATGAGGCTGAGAGAGAGAGAAATGTTTACCACGTATAGGAACCAGAAGAGTCTTCCAGCAATTGGCAAAAAGTTGACAAGCTGGAACCCAAGACGATCAAGGGTCTGGAAACCAAGCCCTATGAGGAACTGTTGAAGGAGCTGGGTGTGTTTAGCCTGGAAAAGAGGGCACTGAGAGGCGATAGGATAGCCTATCTCAAATATCTCAAGGGCTGTCCCATGGGAGATGGAGCAAGCTGGTTTTCAACTGCTCTGGAGGGTAGGGCACGAATCAAAGGAGTCCAATGATGAGAAAGAAGATTCTGACTCAACATTAGGAAGATCTTCCTGACAGCAAGAACTGTTTGACAGTGGAACGGATAACCTTGGAAAGTGGTGGACTCTGTTTCATTGGAAGTTTCTAAACAGAGGCTTGGGTGTCCATCTGCCAGGGATTCTTTAGCAGTGATTCTGCATTGCAGGAATCTGGACTAAATGACCCTGGTGGGTCCTTTCCAACCCTACAGTTCTGTGATTCTATGGAGGCTGCCTGTGCTAATTTATGCATTTGGATGCAAATTTAGAAACAGGGGTTCTAGGATTTAAATGGCAATGCAATGCAATTCCGACGAAAGAAGAATGGCAGACAAAATTAATGGACTACGCAGAATTAGATAAAATGACTGGAAGGATTTGAAACCTGTGGGACCAGAGATTTATAGAAGATTGGAAGAAATATACGAACTATCTGAAGAGCAACTGTACTCAACAAATTACGCTAGTAGGACTGCAATAAGTTTTGTAAGGAGAAATGTATGAAGCATTGCAAAGTAGAGAAAGAATAGAGATATTAGTTATGAGTTAAATGTAATTGTAGAAGTAAGAAATGTATATTTATTGAATAAATTGGAAAATTTTCAGATGTGATTGATGGAAGTAAAAAAAATGGTGTAAGATATGAAAGTATGTTTAATTACTGTTGAAAACGATATGTCGAAAAACTAATAAAAATTTTATATTAAAAAAAAGCAATGCAATGCAACTCACCTCTCCAGGTGCTGCTAACTGTTGATGGGCAAGTTCAAGACCCTGCCCCCATTTCTTTTTCCCTATCGGCTTAAGCCAGACTCACAGTAGACAGCCTTTCAAATACAGGATTCTTTCAGAGAAGGAACTGTCCTCTGCAAAGCAGGGCATGCAATTACTCTAGTGCCAGCCAGCCATGCCCTGGCCCACGATACTCCATTGCATTCCGCTTCCTTCCCCCATTTTCCTCCCCCATGCTCAGCATTCCGTGGCTACTGAGCATGCCCAGTATTCATCAGTTTTCTCTGCAACCCACGGGGTTTCTCTAAAACCTTCCTCTTCTGCATGGGACGTGCCATTTCTGGTTCATAAGGACAGGTTACCTCTTTCAAGATATGAAGGCTGTGTTTGCATACGAGGCTGGCCCCATCTGGGAGGTGCTGTGTGGCCCGAGAGATGCTCAAAAACTCCCTTACATTTGCCAGAACAGACAAGCCCCCAAACCCATCAGTTGACCAAGTTCCAAACACGAAGAGCAAGGTGCTTTCCACATGGTGCATCCCAAACTTCACACTGGTCTTCAGCGTTGATTTCTCTCCCTCACGACTCTTTTACAAACCTGGACCTGGGTTCAAATGTGACCTGAGGCAGGAATCGGCCTCAGGCAGGTCTCCTCACCCCCACCCCACCCCCACCCCAGCTCTAAAAGGGAACATAGCCGGGGCCTGGTCCCTCACTGGGTAACTGTGAAAAGGGAGCTTTGCAAAAGTGCTTGGCGAATGAACTCTTCAACCTCAAACCTATTGATCTGGAAGGAAGTCCCATTGATTTCGATGGCACCACTTAAGTGTGGTTAGGAAATCAGCTGGGGGCAGGGCGGCGGAATGCTGCATATACATAATTAATCCTAATTGCAGAGGGCTGTGGAAGACCCTGATCCACAATCCATCTCTGGTTCTTCCGCTGGAGAGGACGATTTGGGGGAGTCTATTAAACACCTCTAAAGCATTGGATGAGGACCATAGTGCCGCCACTCATGTTCAGGAGACATTGTCAGCAGATGGATTAAAGATCTGGGTGCTCTATTAAAAAACATTTTCATGTACGCGGCAAAGGCGGCAAGAGTCTTACTAGCACAAGGATGGAAGAATGAAGAAATCCTGACCAAAGAACTGCGGCAAGAGAAACCGATGGACTATGCGGAATTGGTGAAATTGACACACAAACTACGTGATAAGGACAACTGTGACTTTAAAGAAGAATGGGAACCTTTTACAAAGTACTTAAAGAAACAACAAAATGAACTGGCAGGTTTTGAATAAACATACACAAATTTATAATTGGTAACATATAGATAGATAAATTAAGGATCTTTACAATTTTATAATATGCAGAGAATAACATGTGCTGAAAAACCAGAGAGAGGAGCTGAGGGAAGTCTGGGGGGGAGGGGTTTTTTTCTCTTGGGGAAGGGCGAGGGAAAAATAGGGAGGGAAATGAGGATCATACGTTTTTGATAAACTGTTATGTTGAAATTCCTAATAAAAAATATTTTTTTAAAAAAGATCTGGGTGTTCTGAGATGTGGTGCTGCCAAATCTTTTGATCCTTAAAGGTAAAAGGTAAAGGACCCCGACAGTTAAGTCCAGTCGCAGACCTTGCAGTTATATTATTCTGTGATGGGCTGGTTGATGGGCCTGCTGATCTCTGCCAGGCTGATATAAGACCCTCAGCTGATACCCTGCATTGACCATCCAGACAAAAGCATCACAATGTGTTTTCCCTTACTAGCACGGTCTCTTAAAACAATATTTAAAAGTCTGGGTTTCTTAAGCGCACCAGCATGCCTTCACAATGAAGCCGCTCTATACATTGATTGCCAAGGCACATTTCCTTCCAAAGTATCTCACAGAATCATAGAACGGTAGAGTTGGAAGGGACCCCAGGGGTCATCTAGTCCAACCCCCTGCAATGCAGGAATCTCAGCTAAAGCATCCACGACAGATGGCTGTCCAACCTCTGCTTAAAAATACATCGGAATTCTACCCTCTGCAAACTTTGATGTGGAGCACAGGGCAGGCACCCTCTTCACTTTTGGAAAATTTGCTGGATATACACAGGAAACTTGGTCATCCGAACTGGAGCACACTGCTAACGATGAACCCGTTTTTAAATGATTAAAATCCTGCCAATCAGCGGTTTGCTCAGGAAAGGAGAATGGGAAGGGCTGAATCCAGACACTCCCCACCCCCCATCCTCCTCCAGCAACCCAACAGTGGGATTTGAGTGCTTTTCATGAGGAGTCCCACACTGTTGGTTGCATGCCAAACAACATTTAGTTGTGCATACAGCCTCTCATCCATGCAGCTACAGATAAGCATGTCAAAACTATGCCCCTAGAGCAGGGGTAGGCAACCTAAGGCCCGGGGGCCGGATGCAGCCCAATCGCCTTCTAAATCTGGCCCGCAGACAGTCCAGGAATCAGCGTGTTTTTCCATGAGCAGAATGTGTCCTTTTATTTAAAATGCATCTCTGGGTTATTTGTGGGGCATAGGAATGTGTTTGTTTTTTTCCTTCAAAATATAGTCCGGTCCACCACATGGTCTGAGGGACAGTGGAACCAGCCCACAGCTGAAAAAGCTTGCTGAACCCTGCCCTAGAGGGATCAAGCCCCAGATATCTGCATTTGCTAAGATGGTCTGTTTTTATTTCAACATTTGAAACTTGATAGGATGTGAAGATTGAAATCACAGCATATTTTATTTCTGACTGCCTCCGAGAGTCAAAATGCAGGTGCAAATTGTTTTTGATTGATGGTGTGCTGTAGAATTTAGTATCTGACAGTATTTATCACACAATATAGAATGGCATTTTGCATTTGACACCTGATGAAACTTCATAATTGATACCTGCCAAAATCCAAAACAATTAAGAGGCACCAGTGAAGGACTCTAGTGGCAAATGATTCCGGCAAAGGATGGATGAAAACTTGGGAAATTTGCTGAGTTTTTGAATGATTTTATTCATGCACCATGCTGCAGAAGGTCTTGATGGATTGCTCACACCCAGCCTTTGCCTTTTGTGTATAATTGATTAACTATTGTTTAATCAATTGATCAAAAAGCAATATGGATGAAATCCCCATGATTTATGAATGTTTAAAGCACTTCACATGCATTATCTTCAGTGATCTCACAAGAACCCTGCAAGGTATGTTAGCATTATTATCCTATTGCAGATGAGCGTCTGAGGAACGAAGGGCTAAATTGAGATTCCTGCATTGCAGGGGGTTGGACTAGATGACCCTTGGGGTCCCTTCCAACTCTACAATTCTATGATTAATCGCTGAGGGGACTTCCTAGCTCATAGGAAGCTGTCTTATACTGAGTCAAACCACTGGGTCCACCTAGCTTATTATTTTGTACACTGGCAGTGGCTCTCCCAGACATTCCCAGTCCCACCTGAAGATGCCCAGGATTGAAGTTAAGACCTTCTGCATCAACACAGATGCTTTTTTGCTAAGCTACAGCCTTTCCCCAATAAGTCACACACTCTAGGGCACTAAATCATAATTGCTCTATCTATCTAATTTCTCATGTAGGTATAGATAGATCGCTATGTATAAGTGCGGAGAATGTCTGCTGAATGGAGAAAGCTCAGAAACACAGGATAAGTGTCGATTCAAAGGCGCCAAGAGAAAAACTGCAGACAGACAGCTTATTTTTCATTAATTCGCTGCAAAGTGTTATGGCGAACCTTTCTAGTTTATATATATATTTAAAAAGTGGCATGTGCAGCAAAGCAAGGACAACAACAACAAATGACCGCAGCGGAAATGAGTGGAATCTAAAATTATAAAATAAAAGATTAAATATTAAGGAACCGAACGCACTGCCCAGATAATAGGCATCATCTCTAAACAATGCCAGAGAATGAGCCTCAGCTCCAGTCACAAAACGGGTATTTTGATCTGCGCCTAATCCCTCCATATTGGCACGTATATGAGCTCTCTATATATAGACAGTTATTTCATCCAGGGAGGAGGCTGGTTCACATGGAGGAGAACTTTTAGTAGTGTTTCTATGGTTACTTTTCAGAGTTTCGAACACTCCAGGCTTACAAGGTGGGGTTGTGTTGGGGACTCTCCAGAACAAAAAAAAAATATATGAGTATCTGGGTGGGGTGAGCGAGGAGTTGCAAATTGGCTCCGGAGTGAGTATGAATTTACACACACACACACACACACACACTTCTGAAATCTGGTCGTCTCCTTGCCACCGCCTCTCTTGTACTTCTTCCCCATATGACTGGATCTATCCAGGGGCAAAGAGGGAGACTTCCACCAAGCCATCAAGCATAAGGTTACCAGATGTCCCCGTTTTCCGGGGACAGTCCCCGGATTTACAAATCAGTCCCCATACAAAATCCTATCATTCCAACTGAAGTTGAAAAGTGTCCCTGGATTCATTGAAAAAAAATGTGGTATCCTTAATCAAGCAAACACCCTCCAGCAAACATATACAGGAAGACCACAAGGTTAAAACGAGGGAGAAAACAAAAGCCACCTCAACCATCGAGAGGGGTTTCATTTTGACTGAGATGCTGGTCACAGGGTGTCATAGCCAGCGCTGGCCCAAGACATTTCGGCACCCAAGGCAAAGCCCAAATTGGGCTGCGCCCCCTCTCTGCTAGGGAAGAAGGGGTGAGAGAAGATTGACATCAGGGAAAAGGCAGGAGGGAGATCAACACTCTGATCTGCTGCCCCTGGGGATCTGCGCTCACCTGGCCTCATGCATGGGCCAGCCCTGGTCATAGCTGACTTGAAGATACATCCTTGAACACTGACTCTGAGAGGTTATTGGGCGGGTGAAGCCCCCCCTGTTCTTAGCTGGGGAAAGCTTCGGCCTTGGTGAGGAGAAGAGCACACACTTTGCAGGGGAAATGTCCCAGGTTCGGTCCCTATCCTATCCTAAAATATATCAGGTACCGGGGTAAAGGGTTTCCCCGCCCCACTCCCGGCTGCCAGTCAAATGGAAGGAGGCGATGCTAAACTGAGCGAGCCCAAACTGGGTTTGAGCGGTCCAGTAGCCCAGTTAGGCACAAGCCAACTCCATTTCTTCGCCTCGATACTTTCCCACCCTCAGGCGCCTGGAAGCTTTGCCCCGCGCTGCGCGCTTCCTCGGCGGAGCTTGGGGAAGTCTTTGCATGCTCAGAAGCACTCTCGCCAGCGCCGAGCTCCGGGAGCGCAGGAGGAAGCAGACGGAGGAGACTCGGTCCTGGTGAGGACTAAGCAGCCAAAGTCCTAGCCTAAAGCTCAGAACAAGAAAACGGGGAGAAAAGGACTCGGGATCGCCCGGTTTACCTTCCCAGTCGCTGCAGGAGCGCACATGCCAAAGAGGTGCGGGGTGCTGGCTGGGGCGGTGGGGGGCTGCCTCCTCTTTCCCACGCTCCCTTCGGCAAAAAAATAGCCTCTCCCGTGGCTGCAACAAGCCAGCCCAGCTCCTGCGGGTCCCTCCAGTCACTGTCGAGCTCATCGCCTCCCTCACTCCCCAGAAGCAGGGAGGCGGTCGCCCAGATGTTCCCTTCCTTCCCGGATTGGTCCAGAGGGGAAAGATGTTGGGCTCGTTGCTAGGCTCGTTGCTAAGAGGCGGTGACGCTCTCGCAGCATCTCCGGAGCGGCTCGAGAGGGCCCTCGCCGAATGTCCTGCTGAGATGCTCGAGAGGCGGGGAAGGAGGTTTTTTTTAGGGGGGAGCACACTCGGCCCCCAGCCCAGTGGGAGCGCAGGGACGGTGGGAGGCGGGAGGGAGGGGAGGGGCTGGTTAGTTGTGGGGATGGAGCCAGCGAGGCAGAACCACAGAACTGTAGAAAGGGTCTCCCAAAGGTCATCCAGTCCAACCCCGGTAAAGCAGGAAAAGTGGCTTGTGGAATAAGGAAAGGGGGAGGGGCATTACGACCGGCGGGTGGATGTGTTCAGGTGTATTTATTTTTGCTCACATTTATTTATTTAACAGATTTATCTACCAATATTATTTTTTAAAAAATCCTGTTTACAGGAAATTGGTATTTATTCTTAAAATAGCAAGAAAGCTTTGAAAATAGGAGACGTACTGGGTGGGATTCACATGACCAGCCCCATCAGCAGATACCCTGGTCAAGGATTTCTGCTCCTCCAACTGAGCCTTGCACAAACACCCCTCGCCTCCTCCCACGTGCTCCCTGAGTCCCCTGAAATCGGCTGCGATGGGGTCAGGACAGCCCCCAGAAACAGAACACAGTGCAGGGAGGAGAGAGAAAACCGTTCCATCTGGAAAGCTGAAATGCTTGCGCAGAGGGAATGATTAGAAGAGTGCAACACTGTATTCCGATTTCCACCCATTATATTTTTCTAGTAAGATTTATATACTGCATATTTTTTTTTAAAGAAAAAATCTAAGTGGTTATCATAAAATGTCACACACTTTTAAAAGCAATTAAAATAGACTGAAAAATAGTAGACATTATATGCTTATTTACATATATATATATATATATATATATATATACTACTTAATAATAATAATAATTGCAAAGCAGTTTGTTTTTTATATTGCATTCATATCCTACCTTCCCCTGCCCAAGGAGCTTAACTTGGCATACATGGTTCTCCCCATCCTCATTTGTTCACCACAACAACTCTGCAAGGTAGGTTAGGCAGAGAGGCAGTCACTGGCCCAAGGTTACCCAGTGAGCTTCATGACTGGGTGAGGATCTACCAGGTCCCAAGGGACGCGGGTGGCGCTGTGGTCTAAACCACTGAGCCTCTTGGGCTTGCCGATCGGAAGGGTGGTTGTTCGAATCCCCCACGATGGAGTGAGCTCCCATTGCTTGGTCCCAGCTCCTGCCAACCTAGCAGTTCTAAAGCACGTCAAAGTGAAAGTAGATAAACAGGTACCACTCCGGCGGGAAGGTAAACGGCATTTCCGTGCGCTGCTCTGGGTTGCCAGAAGTGGCTTAGTCATGCTGGCCATATGACCCGGAAGCTGTACGCCGGCTCCCTCGGCCAATAAAGCGAGTCATCCGCGCCTGGACCTGATGGTCAGGGGTACCTTTCCCTTTACTTCCCAGGTCCCAGTCCAACACTCTAACCACTACCCTGCACTGTCTCTCTTTACATAGCATGATATAAAACATTGTTCAAAAACAGGCTTTAGAAACAGTGAACGTAATATATTTAGTTACCAAGATTTACATACCACTTAAACAAAACTATTTGCACATTGGAAACAGATGATAAAAAGTTACATACCACGTGAAGAAGAAGAGTTTGGATTTGATATCCCGCTTTATCATTACCCGAAGGAGTCTCAAAGCGGCTAACATTCTCCTTTCCCTTCCTCCCCCACAACAAACACTCTGTGAGGTGACTGGGGCTGAGAGACTTCAAAGAAGTGTGACTAGCCCAAGGTCACTCAGCAGCTGCATGTGGAGGAGCGGGGAAGCGAACCCGGTTCACCAGATTACGAGTCTACCACTCTTAACCACTACACCACACTGGTTCATGTGAATGCAGGTTGAATCAACCCAAATCATTGCCTGGGAAGAAGGCAATGGCTGGAAAAGGTGTAGCAATGGCAGCCACAAAATGAAAAGACGCCTGCTTCTTGGGAGAAAAGCAATGACAAACCTAGACAGCATCTTAAAAAGAAGAGACATCACCTTGCCAACAAAGGTCCGTATAGTTAAAGCTATGGTTTTCCCAGTAGTGGTGTATGGAAGTGAGAGCTGGACCATAAAGAAGGCTGATCGCCGAAGAATTGATGCTTTTGAATTATGGTGCTGGAGGAGACTCTTGAGAGTCCCATGGACTGCAAGAAGATCAAACCTATCCATTCTGAAGGAAATCAGCCCTGAGTGCTCACTGGAAGGACAGATCCTGAAGCTGAGACTCCAATACTTTGGCCACCTCATGAGAAGAGACGATTTCCTGGAAAAGACCCTGATGTTGGGAAAGATGGAGGGCAGAAGGAGAAGGGGACGACAGAGGACGAGATGGCTGGACAGTGTTCTCGAAGCTACCAGCATGAGTTTGACCAAACTGCAGGAGGCAGTGGAAGACAGGCGTGCCTGGCGTGCTCTGGTCCATGGGGTCACGAAGAGTCGGACACGACTAAACGACTAAACAACAACAGCAAACATCATATCTCCCCTTTTCCAGGCTAAATGTACCCAGCTCCTTCAACTGTTCCTCATCAGGCTTGGTTTCCAGACCCATGATCATCTTGGTCACCCTCCTCTGCACACGTTCCACCTTGTCAAAACCCTTCTTAAATTGTGGCACACAGAACTGGACACAGAACGCCAGGCATGGACTGTACCAAGGCAAAATAGAGCGGGACTATTACTTCCCTTGATCTGAACCCTGTACTTCTGCACATTACCATTTAAAGAGAGACCTTCTCCCCGCCCCCAGGAAGTCCATTAGAGTCTGAAATTGTAGCCCTGGTGCTAAGGAGTGTGCTCTCCCAGAAGCCCATCTCACATCTCAAAGGATCTGTTCAGTACTATTCCCAAAATGGTAGTCTGGGAAACAGACTGGTTTTGTTCCTCCAGTCTTTCATATTTTGAGACAGGACAGGCATCCACTATTGGCACCTTCCGGAAACAACGGAAGACTTTTTTGTTCCGGTTAACTTTCCCAGCTAGACAAATTGGTCTCTGCTCAGTATTCTTTTTAAATTTATATGCTGTTATTTTCGGTGTGGGTTACTGGGCTGTTTTTACTGCATCTTGTACATCACCTTGGGGCTCTTGAGGAAGGTGATTAATAAATTAATAAGAATATTTCCAACAAATCTCTGAGTGGTTTACGGCATCGTAAAAACACCACAAATAAATACAACTTACAAATCCATATTTTAAAGCAGTGCAGATCGATTATTATACATCCTCTTAAGACATCATCATAAACTGAAACAGCTAATATATGGGGGCCACGATAACCACGAGCAGATCCAAAATACAGGAATACAACCAGTCCCCCCCACCAAATATGCAGTACAGTCATACCTCAGGTTGAAGTAGCTTCAGGTTAAGTATTTTCAGGTTGCACTCCGCGGAGACCCGGAAGTAACGGAGTGCGTTACTTCCAGGTTTCGCCGCTCACACATGCGCAGATGCTCAAAATGGCGTCACGCGCATGCGCAGAAGCGGCGAATCTGCGCACGCGCAGACGCACGGACACGGGTTGCGTTTGCTTCATGATGCGAATGGGGCTCCAGAATGGATCCCGTTCGCATCCAGAGGTACCACTGTATGCTTTTATAGGAAGCAATAGCCCTCTCGCCTCTACTGCTGTCTCCCCAACTTGTTGTTGCTTAGTCGTTTAGTCATGTCCGACTCTTCGTGACCCCATGGACCAGAGCACGCCAGGCACTTCTGTCTTCCACTGCCTCCCGCAGTTTAGACAAACTCATGCTGGTAGCTTCGAGAACACTATCCAGCCATCTCGTCCTCTGTCGTCCCCTTCTCCTTGTGCCCTCCATCTTTCCCAACATCAGGGTCTTTTCCAGGGAGTCTTCTCTTCTCATGAGGTGGCCAAAGTATTTGAGCCTCAGCTTCAGGATCTGTCCTTCCAGTGAGCACTCAGGGCTGATTTCCCTAAGAATGGATAGGTTTGATCTTCTTGCAGCCCATGGGACTCTCAAGAGTCTCCTCCAGCACCATAATTCAAAAGCATCAATTCTTTGGCGATCAGCCTTCTTTATGGTCCAGCTTTCACTTCCATACATCACTACGGGGGAAACTATAGCTTTTACTATATGGACCTTTGTTGGCAAGGTGATGTCTCTACTTTTTAAGATGCTGTCCCCAACTTAAGCTCACCCTAAAAGGTGGAGTGAAAATACTCCCCCACTCCTGAAGCGTCTCGCTTTCAGCAGGCAGCATCTACAATCAGAGAATCATAGAACTGTAGTGTTGAAAGGGACCATGAGGGTCATCTAGTCCAACCCCCTGCGATGCAGGAATCTTTTTGCTCACCCCATTTAGTGTCATTTCCGCCCATGTTCTTGCTGTAGAACATTCCAGAAACACACTCGGCGAAGCACAAGAAGCAGGTAGCACCTCCACCACCTCCCTGCTCCTCGTTCCCGTCCAAGTTTGTTTAAGCTCATCCAGGAAACAATATTTCACAAGGGAGCGTTAGGTCTGAATAATGAGAGGAAAGGCAATTTGGCCCATCGCGAGAACCATGTCATTGAGTTTCAAGGCTCACGCTATATAGCCTTGGCTCAGATACAAGAAGGAAGGTCACCTTGCAGTTTTGACAGGCGCCTCCCGCAGGACAAGGGCAAAGAGATTCGCGGTTTCAACTTCTGGGTCAATGGCAGAGAAACAAGGGTGGCTGCGGGGGGGGGGGCTGGCCAGCTGCTTAGGCCAAGGCAGCTATCCCACCACGTTTCCCTGGGAATAAAAGTCCTATTGAACTCAGCAGGGCTTGGTTTTGAGGAAAGGTATGAGGGTCACTCATTTTCCCTATGGAAGAATGAGGAAATCCCGACAAAAGAACAGTGGCAAGAGAAATGGATGGATTATGCAGAATTGGCGAAACTGACATACAAACTGCAAGACAAGGACAACTGTGACTTTAAAGAAGAATGGGAACCTTTTTACAAACTACTTTAAAAAAACAACAAAATGAATTGGACTCCTTGGCAGGTTTTGAATACGCAAATTTATTGATTGTTAACATAACAGATAATTTAAGTATCTTTACAATTTTACAATATGCAGAGAATAACATGTATTGAAAAATCAGAGACAGGAGCTGAGGGAAGTCTGGGGGGGGAGGGTTTTTCTCGGCGAGGGGGGAGGGGGAAAAACTGCGGGGTAATAATGAAGATGATATGTTTTGATAATTTGTTATGCTGAAATTCCTAATAATAATAATAATAATAATAATAATAATAATAATAATAAAGATTTCTCCTGACCCACTTCTGGTTATTGTAGGAGGATGAAATTGCACATGTATGACGATACATCTCTCCATAGGTAACATGGTAATTTGTAGCTCTGGACTCCTAACAGTTTCTCTGCTGCAGGAGCTAACATGGAGTAACGTCTGATAATGGAACCAGTTGAGTGCAGAGTGGTCGTACATAGGATCTGGCTGTGCAGCTCACAGCCACCAGAACAGAGGGACAGAAATAACATTCTTGAAACAAGGGGTGGATAGATTAGGTTCCCAGATGACATGCGTGCAGCCCATGCTAGTGTCATGCTACATGTTCAGCAAGGTAGGGGGCAGGGTTCGAATAGAAGCTGGTCGTGGTTTTAATTTTGACCCACCAAAACATCCCAAGTCATCCTCCTCCTCGTTGTCACATTTGTTGCTGTTTAGTCATTTAGTCGTGTCCAATTCTTTGTGACCCCATGGACCAGAGCACGCCAGGCACTCCTGTCTTCCACTGCCTCCCGCAGTTTGGTCAAACTCATGCTGGTAGCTTCGAGAACACTGTCCAGCCATCTCGTCCTCTGTCATCCCCTTCTCCTTCTGCCCTCCATCTTTCCCAACATCAGGGTCTTTTCCAGGGAATCGTCTCTTCTCATGAGGTGGCCAAAGTCTTGTAGCCTCAGCTTCAGGATCTGTCCTTCCAGGGAGCACTCAGGGCTGATTTCCTTCAGAATGGAGAGGTTTGATCTTCTTGCCGTCCATGGGACTCTCAAGAGTCTCCTCCAGCACCATAATTCAAAAGCATCAATTCTTCGGCGATCAGCATCCTTTATGGTCCAGCTCTCACTTCCATACACCACTACTGGGAAAACCATAGCTTTAACTATATGGACCTTTGTTGGCAAGGTGATGTCTCTTCTTTTTAAGATGCTGTCTAGGTTTGTCATTGCTTTTCTCCCAAGAAGCAGGCGTCTTTTCATTTTGTGGCTGCTGTCACCATCTACAGTGATCATGAAGTAAAATCTCTCACTGCCTCCATTTCTTCCCCTTTTATTTGCCAGGAGGTGATGGGACCAGTGGCCATGATCTTCGTTTTTTTGATGTTGAGCTTCAAACCATATTTATATCCCACCTTTGCCCCAGGAAGATCAAGGTGGTATACATAGTTCTCTGTTTCTCCATTTCATCTTCACAACAACCTTGTGAGGTAGGAGAGAGAGAGAGAGAGACTGCCCCAAGGCCACCCAGTGAGCTTCAATGCTAAGTAGGGGTTCAAACTCTGGTCTCCCAGATGGTAGCCCAAACACTCTGTTCTCTACACAGCAAAAGGCAGTGCTCCCAGCTAACCCAATTTCTGCACTGCAATGAGTGGCTTAAAATGCTGGTGGGTGTGTTTGTGTGTGTGTGTACATCTGCATGTGTGCTTGTGTGCTGTAAGTATATTGCATGTCTTTTATTTGTTTATTTGTGTGCTTACAAATTGCCTTCCGTAAGGCACCCTGGAGCGATTTGCAATATAATAAAAACGAATCCATAGCAGTAACATATCTGAAAACAGCTTTTGAACTGCATATATAAAAACATTTTTTAAAAAAAACACCCGATGTGTGCGGAAAGAGTTTAAAACAACAATAGCATACGTAAATAAAATCAATGCGAATCCAATGCAAATCTCCATTTAGAAGGCTTGTTGAAAGAGGAACATCTGTAGCAGGTACCCAAAAGACAACAGAGGAGGAACGCAGAATGGGAAGCAGTTCTAAAAGGCAGGTTCTACCACCCTAAAGGACCAGTTCTGACATGGTGTGAAATGAACGTCCTAATAAAATGGTATCTGCAGGATGCCCTCTCCTTCAGAAGGCAGGAGTGATCTGTTGGGTATAAAAGAAGGTCTTTATGTGTGTGTGTGCACATTCATTTACATTGGCTACTTCTCCCTAGATGGGGTGGCTGACCATTAATAGCACCCTTGGGACTGAAAAAAGAAGGTGGCCCCTCTTCGTTTTGCTTCCTGTCTGGGACAGCCAAACTGGCAAGCCTATGGGAGTCCACACTAAGTCGCTGCTTTTGGCTCAGATGGTTTCAAGTTGAAGCTGGTTACACTCTCCAGAATGCACCACGTTCCCTGCTGAACACCAGCCAATTATGTAAAGCTGCGTAAGGTCAGCAGGAGCTAAAATTACATCAGGGCCCTGTCTGTGTATCCATGACACGGTAAACTGTGCAAGGAGCAGCATCCCACAAGGGAGGCATATCAAAAACTCAAGCCATATTAGAGAAACACAAGCAGGAGGCTCGTGTGGTCCCAGGAGTACCGGTAATTAAAGTGAAGGCAGAATGGAACAACCTTCAAAGTAATTAACTGAGCGCACTGAGGCAACACAAAGAGCTAAATTAATCCAGAATCGTGTTAGAAAATGAGGTGAAATTCTCAAGAAGTGTTCAAATTGCTTGTGGGGGTGGGAAGAGGGCAGAGGGATGGTGGCTTCTTAGCAACTGTTCTCAGAAAGTCATGATTTGGCTAAAATTGGGAGGAGGGGAGGTCAAGGGGTAGAGCTTGTGGGTTTCAGTTAGAGCGCTCCCTCAATAATCCATGCTGGGATCAAGTCCTCAGTTTCAAAATGACACATACACATGTCAACTCAGAAGAGTGTCGAATAGTTGCTATATCTTTCTATATAATAAAAAGTAAGGTTGTTGTCACGCTGTAGTTTGCTTGGCTGCTGACAGGCAGTGCTGCAGACTACAGAGTTCACAAGTGGGCATCCCAGGTGAATTGCAGAGGGACATCCAGGGCTCCTAAAGCTGCCAGCCTTGGAGGTCCTGCCCCTGGGATCCAGATCTCCAGGCTGGTCCATGCCACTGTTGGCCACCTTCCTCCTCCAATGCCACCCTTGGAATCTGCTGTTGGCACCGCTACTTGTAATGAAGAACAGCAGGAAGAAAAGCACAGGGTGCAAGGATAGTGCCATGAGGCAGAAAGGGATAAGGAATGTGAGGTGGAAAGGGAAAAGTCACCTGTAAAGACTGTGTTTATCATTTAGGGATAGTTCCTTTGTATTAAAAAGTTGGTACCTTGAGGACTTGCCCTAACGTCATATGACAAGGCAGTTCCAAAGGCCTGAAGGCCGCTGCACAAATTTGCCTTAGGAAGGTCTGAAAAATAAAGTTGCGTCAAGCCATACCCACATTCCTCCGGTCTGCCTGTAGAATGATTCCGTCACCTATATATGCAACTTTTTTTATTGGTTTGTGGGTGCAATGCATTCGTAGTCTGGTAAAGGGTAAAGGGACCCCTGACCATTAGGTCCAGACGCGGACGACTCTGGGGTTGTGGCACTCATCTCGCTTTATTGGCGAGGGAGCCAGCGTACAGCTTCCGGGTCATGTGGCCAGCATGACTAAGCCGCTTCTGGCGAACCAGAGCAGCGCACGTAAACGCCGTTTACCTTCCCAGCCAGAGTGGTACCTATTTATCTTCTTGCACTTTGACGGGCTTTTGAACTGCTAGGTTGGCAGGAGCAGGGACTGAGCAATGGGAGCTCACCCCGTTGCAGGGATTTGAACCACCGACCTTCTGATCGGCAAGCCCTAGGCTCAGTGGTTTAACTCACAGCGCCATCCGCATCCCTGTGGTTGCTAGATGCTGTCAAAAAAGCGGTATTGCTTCTCGCAGGGGAGCAGCAAAAAACCCCAAACAAATGTGCAATAGATGAACAGAGTGTTTTCTGCGGCTCCTGATCCCCCACCCACCAGTCCTTTTTATTAAAGATGTGATAAAACAACAGGAAAATGCTCTATTTTATTTATTTATTTATAATCATTATGGACTTCATTTTTAAAAATCTCAGTTGAATGTACTGAGCAAATTCAGGATGTTTTTTTGAGACAAAAGGAAAACCATTTCCACTGTGTACCTTAACAACAATCCTTCAGTAACTCCGACCTGTACCCCTTTAACCAGCTGATCCCTTCTGATCATATTCAGCAAGACCTCCAGGACTGATATAAAAAGTAATGGAGAAATTGGGCACCCCTGACGTGTCCCTTTTTCTATCTTAAACTCTTCCGTAACCACATTATTTACAATTAACTTTGCTTTCTGCTCTGAGTATATTGCACCTATACCGTTTTCAAATCCTTGGCCTACCCCCATCCCCTGGAGATTCTTCTTCATAAAACTCCAAGAGATATTGTCAAAGGCTTTCTCCGCGTCCACAAATATCAAAACTGCTTTAGTATTTATGTTCACTTCTAGCTTTTCCAAAATGTCTATTATATTCCTTACATTATCTGACATATGTCTTCTCGGGAGAAAGCCCGCTTGGTCCCTATGAATCTCCTCCATCAAAACTTTTTTCAATCTCTTAGCCAAAATATCAGCAAAGATTTTGTAATCCACATTTAGTAACGAGATAGGGCGGTAGTTCTTAAGTTGGTTCTTTTCAGTCTCAGTCTTTGGTATAAGTGTAATATAAGCTTCTTTCCACGTTTCTGGTGCCCTTTTCCCCTCCAAAATTTCATTACAAACTTCCTTCATAGGTTGTAGTAGCCACTCCTTCAACATTTTATAGTATCTGGAAGTAAGCCCGTCCGGTCCCGGGGACTTGCCCAGTTGCATGTTTTGAATGGCACCTTCTATTTCCTGTTCAGTTATTTTCTGATTCAAACCTATTTTACTTTCATAAGAAATTTTTTGTAATCCATAAGTCTTAAGAAATTTGTCTATGTCCATCTCTTTCTGCGGCCCTTGTGTGTATAATTGTTTAAAATATCTCTGGAAACAATTTCTAATCTCAATACAAATTGAGAGCATTTGCAGATGACTTGGTACTTACGTTACAAGAACCAGAATCTAGTACTCAAATTATATAAAACGAAACATGTGATTGAATATTATTGTGACATTTCAAGGTCCAGTAATTAATGGATAAGCTCTCCATACATATGCTATCAGCACATCCATCTTTCCTTCTTCTATAACATATTAATTTAGTAAGAAGAAGAAAAAGAGAGTTATATACCAGATTTCCATATGACGTTGCTTTTTATGTGGCCTACCAGGAGATTTCCAGTTATCCGCTGTTACTAGTTCCTTTGCTATTAATAACACCATTGTTTAGTTCTAGGTCTCTGTCATTAACAGTTCCTTTTAGGCAGCCAAAGAGGATTTGCTTTGGATTTAAAGCTATATTACATCCAGTTATGTCATTTATCTTATTTAACATCTCCTGCTGAAAGGGCTTGATTTGTGTACGATGCCAAAATATATGAATGCAACTGAATTCCAATATATCTCATATATATCCTGTTGGAGATTGCAATTTTTTTCACCAATGCTGTATTTTATAATCATTTATTTTATTTTAATTGGTATTACGTTTTAACATTTTAAGAAATTCAAATCCATTCATCTCTAGGAATTACAGCACCTACGTCCTGTTTACTCTCAGAATTGGGAACCTTTTGAGTTATATCAAGAAAAATTCTGGACTAGGGATTCTATCCTGTAAGGTTTCTATTTCCAAAGATTGCAAGTTTAAGTTCATCCATTCTGTTTTTATAACTTTTATCTTATATAAGTCAAAAAGAAACACCAGATATAGAACTTTCAGACTGAAGCAAGGTGATGGCCACATCATCTGCATAAAGATTTTTTCTTTTACATTGACCCAAGATTATACCCTTGATATGCATATTAATTCTAACTGTTGTACTGAGGGGTTTTGTATAGATAGTAATGGTGAGGGAACAATCTTGCCTAGCTCCTTGGCTTAATGTAACTGGATCAGAGATATTTCCATTTACTAATATCTTTGTCCACAGGGCATTATAAATACTTCTGACTCAGTTTATGAAGCTTACCTAAGTACCCAAAGCTTGTAATATATTCCCACGGAATTGACATTCAATTCTGTCAAAAGCCTTTTCGGCATCTAAACACAGACTAGTGTTTTTTTCTTATTTCATTGTAAGTTGGAGGGGGACAACGACCACACGTTTTAATTCATCCCTCTGCCTGCCCCTCCACTAAGAGTCTTATAAAGATGTTTCATGATAAATACTAAAAAGGCCTTTCAATGATAAGAGCCATTGTGCCACATATTGTTATTGTTAAATCTCTTTGAAATGTTTTATAGGAAATTCATAACTGTAATAAAATAAAGTTATGAGAGGTGCATATGATAAATAAAATTCTATCTTCAGCTTTATTAGTAGCTTTTCATTTAGAGCATAAGTTTTCCATTGCCTTAGGGTCTACAGCCCAACCCTGAGCTCCTGTGGGATGGACAGTACCTCCACAACAGTTAGCCAGTTGCTACCTGTCCTTCAAGGATTAAGAGCCCCTTGGGACTCAGGAGGTGGAGCCTAGCAGCTGTGTCTAGGTGATGTCCACTAGTCCCTTTTGAGGGCAGAGGGTGGTATATGGCTGATCAGGCAGGGAACCTGACCACTGGGGTGGTTCAGGGACTAGGCAGAAGAGGAATGGTGGAGACCGCCTCCCCAGCCTAACCCTTCCAGAGAAGGAGAAGACAGTTCAGAATTACAGCAGGGGTTTGAGAGAGGTCACAGCTCAGAGGAAGATGAGAAGTTGGGAAATAATGGGAGAAGAGAAGGAGGCAGAGCTGGAGCAGCTGGCTGACACGTTATCACTAAAAAGCATTCCAGATCCACCATCTCCCAGAACCCGACGAGCCTTAAAAGCAGGAGAGCAAGGAGCTTGAAGACAGATGGCTCTAAGTAGCAACCATAGAGGTGTGGGTGCTGTTGACGAATGAGGAAGTGGGAGAGAAGGGGGGTGGCATTTTGCTTGGGACAACGCCACTACTCCACCATTACTTCAGCAATGGGGGACTTGTGGCTCTCCAGGTGTTGACCTCCAACTCCCATCACCAAGCATGAGATGATGTGGCTTGTAGTCTGTTATGTACTGAGTTGAACAGGATCCAAAAGGGATCAGTCTGATTGGTCCTAGAACAATAGGATTCAGAATGCAGCAGTCTGATTGGTCCTAGAACAATAGGATTCAGAATGCAACAGTCTGGTTGGTCCTAGAACAATAGAATCCAGAATGCAGCAGTCTGACTGGTCCACAGGAGCCACCCAATCCAGCTCCAAGTGGAAGGGAATCCACAACCTGATTGGCTTACAGGAGAATCCCGGAATTAGCCAATCACGTGGGGCCCATTGTGTAAATAATGTATATAAGGCAGACATTCTGGGGGAACTTCCATTCCTCCTCACCGCTATGAGCTGAATAAAGAGCATGAAATCCACTCTCAACTCCGAGTATATTTCATAGTCCAGCAACATCTGGAGAACTTCAGGTTCCCCTTTGTCGATATAATCCTTCTCTTGGAGACCAGAGTGCAAAAGCCCCAACACTTTCGCTACACGCAAATGCCTGCCATCCGATGCCCTTCTGCAGCTATCTCCAAGCCTTTCCTCCTGACCTTGCGTCACCCTACAGGATCAATGATTGCTCGTCTCTCTCCTCCTCTTAATAACACAAGACTCATTCACAGCCCTCAAAGCCCAGCGCTTCACAGAAATCTATGCCCGCACAACAGATCAATGGCAGGCTGGAGACGCAGGCAGAATACAAAGCAGAGGCCGTGGCAATGAAGCAGAGGAGATGTTTCTGAAGGTTCACCTCCGCTCCAGATCTCAAAAAGCCGCGATGGGGTGTGGGAAAAGAAAACACACACCAATTACTGTGCATCTGCAGTTCCCTTTGCATCAGACAGAAGGGTGATTGCGAGACATGGTTTTTACAAGCGCCAGCAGTCCCTGGCTTGAAGAGATATGTACAATTTCTATGAGGAGCAGGTGGTGGAATGCAGCTGCTGCATAATCACACGCATCCTCCCCAAAAGAGCTCATCAATAGTCAATGGGGTGAAGTTAAACATGGGGTGAGGGAGAACCCACAATGATAAATGCCATCGCAGATGAAAAGAAGCATAAATGCTGGAAGTGGAAACGGCACTAGCAATCAAGCCAAAAACCTGCTCCAAAAATTCTACCTCGTATATGCTTTTTAAAAAATAAAAAAAATCAGCGTTAAAGAAATAGGTCGTTCCAGAGTTACGTGTTTCATTTTCAGAGAGCTGGAAGAGACCCTGAGGATCATCCAGCCCACCCCCTTGCGATGCAGGAATATGCAGCTGTCCCATGCGGGGATCAAACCTGCAACCTTGGCGTTATCAGCACCATGCTCTAACCAACTGAGCTATCCAGGCTGAGCTTATTTGTTGGGAATGGCAAGTGGGGAGAGTGTGGGGCACTCACTCCTGCTTAGGGGCTTCTAAGAGGTATCTGGCCACCCACTGTGACAACAGAAGAAGTCTGTATTCATTTAAATTTTACTCAGAGTAGACCCATTGGAGTTATTTGATTTATTTAACCTACTGGATGTGCCAACAACCCTTTAAGCTCCCAGGATTCCTTGGAGAAAGTCATGTGCTTTAAATGTGCATCGAATGTGCTTTAAAAGTATGGTGTTTGTGTGAGCCAATTTGTTCTGCGCGCTTCGCATAAACCTCTGCCATAGCTCAGTGGCAGAATCATGCCTTTTCATGCGGAAGGGTCCCAGTTCTATCCTTCTCCACTTTAAGGGGTCAGGTGGCAGGTGATAGGGAAAGACCCTCAGCTCAGGCCTGGGGTAAAGGTAAAGGGACCCCTGACCATTAGGTCCAGTCGTGGCCGACTCTGGGGTTGCAGCGCTCATCTCACTTTACTGGCCGAGGGAGCCGGCATACAGCTTCCGGGTCATGTGGCCAGCATGACTAAGCCGCTTCTGGCAAACCAGAGCGGTGCACAGAAACGCTGTTTACCTTCCTGCTGGAGCGGTACCTATTTATCTATTTGCACTTTGATGTGCTTTCGAACTGCTAGATTGGCAGGAGCAGGGACCGAGCAACGGGAACTCACCCCGTCGCGGGGATTCGAACCACCGACCTTCTGATCAGCAAGTCCTAGGCTCTGTGGTTTAACCCACAGCATCACCCGTGTCCCTTCAGGCCTGGGGAGCTGTTGCTAAACAATCCTGGAACAGATAGACAAAACGTTCTGGCTCGGCTTCGTATTCCTTTATCAAGATCGGAGGATGGAACGGGATCGATGCTTATCCGGTTAAAATTCTCTTTCCTCTGTGGGGGGGGGGGATCTTGTAATGCGAACTCCATGCATTACAAGAGTCAGAATTATCCATCTGCATTTTGTAAAGGAGGCTCTAATCAAAGAGCAAAAGGATCTTGAATGCCCCCAACCCAGAGAGCATGCTTTGCAAATGGAATAATGCAAGGGTACTTTGCTTACTGCTTGACCCAAGAGAAACCAGGCCATTGGTTGAGTTCAATGCACAAGCAGGCTCTGTGGATGCTCTATTTGCATCCTGAAGTCTATTGTGGCTTTGGCACTCCATGCACACGTCTTTAATTGCTCGTGTTATGCGGCTGCAATACTGGAAACGTGTGCTACCGCCAGTTTGCAGCGATGTGACAGCCCTGACCCAGCCATTTTTGCTCTGCACCAACAGCTTGAGACTCAAACATTTAAGGAAAGGTTCTTTCTAGATCATGCAAGCAAACCCCATGTGCAACTTTTGTAACCTTCCCCAAGCTGTGCAAAGTAGAAATGGTTTCCTCCAAAGGCTTGGTGTGGCCTAGTCACTAAGGGAAGCAATGGATACTGACAGTCCCAGTCACTGGAAAGAAAGGACTCAGCTGCATCAATAATAATTTTTAAAAAGTGTTTTAAATGCATTTTAGCACTGTGACACCAGATGGCGCTGTGGAGTTCCGTCTTTTGGTAACATGATTTTCCCCTTACGAGGTTTACAACGCATTTTCCCGAAACATTTCTTCTTTTTAATGTGTCTAGATCCAGCCAAAGTCTTCGCTGTGCTATCCAAGGAACTGGAGTGAAATCAAATTGTAGTTTTTTCTACCTAAGTGCACTTCAGATTGCAACCTAACTAGCAGCATGTGGACTGAATACTAGCTTGCGTGAACAGAGTGGATAAGAACAGTCAGATCTGGATTTGACTGGCAAAAGAGAGAAAGAGAGAGAATTGGTTTTTTTAAAGTGCTCATATTGCTTTGGGAGTGGTACTGTGCACTGTCAACCTCCACATTTGTGAACCCACAACTTAAACCCACAAACCACCTCCTGCAACCCCCTTTAACTTTGCTTTGTTGCTTTGAAATTCTCACTGCACAGGAAAGGGAGACAGGAAGTATTTCACTGCTTAGTAGTTTCTGAACTCCACATCAATAAGATCCATCCCTCCTGCATCCCATCACCTCTTCGGGCGGTTTCGTGCATATGTGTTTGTGTGTGTGTGTGTGTGTGTGTGTGTGTGTGTTTGCCATAAAGCAGACAGCACTCTACAATTGCACGGGACAGTTAAGAGAAATGTTGCAAGTTTAATGTTGCACATTCAGATGCATCTCACATAAAAGTTAAGTATCTGAAAACGGTCAAGGTGTACATTTTGTTTCTATCGGTAAAAACTAAAACAATGCATACATTTAAATCAAGGGTATTCTGATGCAAGAACAAAACTACAATTATATAGATTTCAAAATAATAATAATAATTAGGTATTGCCCATAAACTGTGCTTAATTTATCCTGAAGATTTTGATCCCAATTCTTACTGATCAGCTACTCTGATGAACTGTGCTTCTGCATTTAGCAAGTCTAAAAAGGGACTCCTTTGACTGGATGGAGGGTTGACCCCATGCTCATGCACCCATTTCACTGCCATGCTTAGGGACAGGCACACTGCATAAGGGACTTTGGGGGTGAACGCTCTCGCAGAGCTGGCCATCTACTGACTGAGGACAAGAGTGGGGGACATTTTTGGCTCCAGTGACCTTTTCCCAGCCGTGCAAAAAGCAGTTTAAGATGCCCTAAGCTCAGCCCTTCTCAATCACTGGTCACAGGGCTGGCAAAGCTGCTTTCTGCAGGGATTGTGTCCCCCACAGAGAACTTGCCAATCCAGCCAGGTCTCTGCCTGCCCCACACCTGATCTCAAACGCAGCATCAGGTGTGCAGGGCAAGTGGGCACGGTTTGGGTAAAATGTCCTTGCAGGCTGAAATGCATGGGCTGCAGGTTCCCCACCTCTGACATAGAAGCAGCACCCCAAATCCCACCCCCTGCTGCACTCACCCCACACATCAGACAGGGCTATGGGGCTCATAGGCTGTTTGCTGGATCTTGGGGCTCCTCCCCAGTTGCCCGGTGCACCCTTCTTGTGGCCGCACAAGGGTACATGCCTGCAAATACATGTGACATTTCCTGGGATGACTACGTCCAACCTCCCAGCGAGCAAATCAGAATGAACGCTCCCTTTCTTCCCTGGAAAGCCTGTCCAAACAAATCCGAGATAAATGCTAAATAAACACGTTGTCCGGAAGCGACCCCAGGCAAGTGGCAACTCACCACACATAGAGTGCAGGAGTTATGAAACACCTGTGTGTGTAGCAACGCCCCCCAAGCAAGGTGAGATTGGTGCGTACGAGGTGCCCGTTTTTGGCTGCGCACACAAAACATTTTATTCTAGACTCAGTGGAGATCAAGTACTTGTTTTCTCTTCCATGTGCAATCTAGAACTACTGCATATTTTTCCTGATCTCTGGACAGCATTTTTGGAGAAACAGGTTTCAACATGAAAAGCTCGTGGCAAATTGAGTCTGCATTACCATGCAAGTGTGTCCGTTTAAAAAATGATGAAATCCTATATAGACAGTCCCTTCAGTGTGTTGGTGTGTCTATCCGAGCCTGCGCAATATGTGAGAGCCCTATACCAAGATCATAAGCACCACTTCCTTCTTTGTTCACCTGGGGCAGGTTCAGGGATGGAAAGGCATGGATAACCTACGCAACAGAGGGTTTTCAATTGGTTCTCAAGTAACCACACTCATCATTGTGGATGGCAGGCTCTAGAATCAATCTGCATTGAAAGGAGCCTGTTGAGGACAAGTGGGAACAATTCTGGATTCAGAAAAAAGTTAAGTTTTGTGCTGCAAACGAGTGTGTGTGTGTTCAGCCTTTGCACAGAAATGCCCACCTGTGTGGATACACTGGCAAATGAATAATTGGCCCTTTTGCCTCGGAAATTAAGGAGCTGCAGAATGGACTTCAGCCAAAGCCCCTCCCTCAATAAAAAAAATTGGGATCCAGCCCTGGTTCTGGCATTCCCACTGGTGGATTTGGCAAAGAAAGAAAACACAGAGGTCTGAAGATGGACAACACAAGCCACCTCCTTATAATTGTGGCATCCATCAATTGCTGCATCACATTCTCACGCACCCATTTGAACATTGCGGAGGGTGGGGAGCTGCTGAAAGGTTTTGCATCTCCCCAACTACTGATGGAGGAGTTCTTTGCTCATTTTGGATCCATTGCTATTCTTGGCACATATCCAAGTTTGAGCACAGCCTACAGGCACTTGGAAGTTTAAAGGATGGGGGCGGGGATCTACAGCTCTCCCAAAGGTGATCTGTTGGCCCACCTGCTTCAACTCATTGTCGTCCCTCAACCCCTTTCCAAGCCTGCAGTTGCTGCAAACGATGTTTTGTCTCGGGAACAGAAAATAAAACCCCAGGTTGTTGTTGTTGTTTTTTTAAAAAAGAATAGATGAGTAATATGCAGTGCTAGACCAATGACATCATCTGCATAATTTCAGACAAATCTTGCAATCCCCCCGCAGTTCTTTGAAATAAAAAGGTGGTAATGAAAACAAAAACATGAGTTTTGGTTGATCAGTCCCTAAAACCTGCCTATATTTGTTCCTAAGCAGGGCAGCCAACTTGAATAAAATACTGGACGGGGGGGTGGGAGGTAATCTCTGCCCCGCATAATCAATCACATGTCATGGTGCATACAAAGCATTTGAATGGCAATGCCCACCAAATTTGGGGGGCCCCTCAAATATTTTATTGGGGGGGGCAAAGACCCCTTGGCGCCTAGGAGTTGGCTCCTACGTTCCGAAGTAAGTTGCATGCTTGCTTTATGACAACAGTGTATCTGGCTCTTGGGACCCTCCACCAGCTGTGTCACAGAATCATAGAATTGGAAGGGTTGGAAGGGAACCCAGGGGTCATCTAGTCCAACCCCGACAAGGCAGGAATCCTAGCTAAAGCATCCCCAAAAGATGGCCATGTACCGAAGGAGCTTGCTTTGCTTACTGGTCCCTGGTGCTTAAGGAGGTCATTTTTGTCTGTGCTGGTTTTTCCTGGACCCTGGTTCCCAAGGTTGGGATTGATTTCAGCTATTTGGGGGGGGGGGGACTTAATTGGTGTTCCATTGAGTCCTGACCCAATGTACTGCACATTCAGGTCCCACTTCTTTCAAATGATTCTCCTTTCCTCATGGGAGGTGTAGAGGACGCACCAGTCTAGAAGCTAGACAAAATCTTTGCAGTCTCTGCTCCCAGAGAGGGAACTCCTGACTCTCTACTCAGATCCAAGGAACTCCATCTATTAGCTAAACCATACAAATGGTACCATCCACACACCCTCCATGTTCTGAGTGCACAAGCCTAGCTTTGCCAGAAGTTTTTCTGTGTGCAGCTTTGTACCTCAACTATTTAAAACCAAGTTTCTAGCCCTCGTGAGCTTATACTGGGAATTCTGCATTTGTGGCCCTCCAAGTATCGTTGGATTGCCATCCCATCACCTCTGATCGTTGACTGTGGCTGTTTGGGCTGAGTAGAGGTGTGGCTCAGCAGAAACACATAGGCCATGCTTAGTTTAGAAAACGGAAGAACCACACTTGGAGGAGGCTGAGAAGTTAAAAAGGAAGACTTGAGCAGGGTCTATCATGGTCAGACCAGCTTTTATGCCCTGTTTCTCCGACTATCCTACACTATAGTGCTGATGGCCAGCCTTCTAGATACTGTCTTCCCCCTTCCATGGCTTCTACAAAACATTCCCGTCGGAACCATTCATTCTTTCCATTCTTTGCCAAGCAGACTCTTCCAAACGTCATCTCAGCGACTGCCATCGTATAAGCAAATTGGAGCTGAGCCAAATGTTCCCCAGCAAGCATTATTTTTGGCGTGGAAAAAGGGGATGGGAGGGTTTTGAAGAGAAAAACTGTACCCTCAAAGCATACTTCTTGCATGACAACTTGCTGCTGTTTACAGACCCTCTTCCACTGGCCAACCAATCAGATTTGGCTAGGTGATGGCATCGCCAGAGACAAAGAAAGCCTCGTTTGGAAGCGGGGAATCTCAGGTACTGAACGCAGCCCCCCAGGCCTTGCAATCTGGTCCTCAAAACTCAATGCCCTGGCCGGAATGCATCCTTTCAACCCTAAAAACGTCTCTTGCTGGTGTGGACAAGGACTGTGTGCTGTGGGTGTCTAGAAACTCAGCCTACTGGACAAATGTAACGTCCGCCTCCCATTGCCCCCACCCTCCAATTTTGCCTCTGGCCCTGCTCAACAGTCGCATGCGGCCCTCGGGAGGTTGCCGAGAGCAGAATGAGGCCCTGGGAGCGGAAAAGGTTCATCAGCCCTGGTCTACCTCTCTGAGGGGCCGGACCTGAGTGCCAATCCTGCTCTGCCTTTTCCAATGGCGTGGCTGTCGTTTTGGGGGAGGGGAAGAGTGCAAATACAACTGTGATTAGTAAAAATCGTCAGAAGTCCAGTTCATAACAGGAACTTGGCAGTCCTTCGTGTTTCGGACGCCGGGGAGGGTTGGCCTAACCCTCTGGGCCTCGGGAGGAGACAACCACCATGCCGGGACCTCGGAGGCTCTTCGCCTTAGGATTCCAGGAGAGTGTGCCACCGGCACACCTGCTGAGCCTTGCATTCTTTCATCTCCTGCCAGTGGCTCAGCTCTTCCTCCCCGCTACTGTTCTGCCCCATGGAGAGCCAGCCGATCATCTCCTTGCGCTTGATGCTGCGGCGGTTGTAGACGGAGATCATCAGCGTGACGTCCGACAGCTGGAACAAGGCAACCTGGAAGACGAAAGTCTCTTTGTAGACAGGATTTGGCTGCCCCCGGCGGAGGGACGTCTTGCAGCGGGACATCTCCTGGCCGACGGAGTTGAGGAGGCAGAGCTTTCCGTAAGTGTCTGCAGGACAAAAATGGACATGCAAAAAAAGGGGGAAGGGACAGGTTATTGCAGGGGTCAGCAACCTTTTTCAAAAAAAAATTCAATATATTTTTTTTGCTTTTCCACATTTATAACAAATATAACATAAAAAACACACAAAAGAAAACACATTACAGTACTAAAAAGAAAAAGAAACAAAAATATAAACACATATTACTTGTTAAACCCAATTTGTCTTTCATTGTTAACTGACTTCCTCGAATCCCCCCAACTGAATTTCAATGTATCACCTTGTAACAGCTCTCCAAAATCATCTTTCTAGTAAAATTAACTCCTTCAATTTACTATTTACCTTTTTGAGCAGAGGGCCGGTCCACCGTCCCTCAGACCTTGTGGAGGGCCGGACTATATTTTGGAAAAAAAAAATGAACAAATTCCTATGCCCCACAAATAACCCCGAGATATGTTTTAAATAAAAGCACGCATTCTACTCATGTAAAAACATGCTGATTCCCAGACCGTCTGCAGGCCGGATTTAGAAGGCAATCCGGCCCCCAGGCCTTAGGTTGCCTACCCCTGGGTTATTGTTTCTAAATATGTAATTTATAGAATCTTAAGAGCCGGAAGGGACCCGAGGGTCATCTATTCCAACCGCCCACAATGCAGGTATGATATGATAATATATGATATGATGATATGATGGTGGACTTGGAGGTTTTTAAGCAGAGGTTAGATGGCCATCTGTCATGGATGCTTTGGCTGAGATTCCAGAATTGAAGGGGTGGGGCTAGATGACCCTCGGGACCCTCTAGTCTAGTCTAGTCTAGTCTAGTCTAGTCTAATGAAAAAAAATGTAAGCGCTATGTCAGTGGCTTATCTCTGTTTTGAAGCCACCCCTGAGGGCTATTTTGGAGATGAATAGCCACTTTTTAACCAGGAAGAATTGCCACAATACTACTACTACTACTACTACTACTACTAATAATAATAATAATAATAATAACTTTTTATTTATACCCCGCCCTTCCCGGTTCAAAAACCAGGCTCAGGGCAGCTAACAACAAATTTAAAACACTTAATTGTAAAAGCAGCGTAAAATACAGTATGAAAACTTGAATAACAATAAAATTCAAAGTTCAGAAATCAATTTAGGGGAAATCCATCTAAGAAGCATTAGATAATCCCCAGGGCTAGCTGGCTGAATTGGTCCTACTTGGGCCAGCGAGGAGGCCAGGGGAGAATTAGCTGTGGGGTCTCAGAGCAGGTAATCTTAATAAAAGGGAAGGGGGAGGGAAGAGAAGAGAAGGGAAGGGAAATAAAAGATCAGGCTGAATTTAAATTAAAGGCCAGGTGGAATAGCTCTGTCTTACAGGCCCGACGGAAGGAGGTTAAATCCTGCAGGGCTCTGGTCTCCTGGGACAGAGCATTCCACCAGGTCGGAGCCATCACTGAAAAGGCCCTGGCCCTGGTGGAGGATAGTCTGACTTCCTTAGGGCCCAGGACCTCTAAACTATGGTTATTCATGGACCTTAAGGTCCTCTGTGGGGCAGACCAGGAGAGGCGATCCTGTAAATACGAGGGCCCTAATGCCTAACCTGAATATCATGGACAGAATCAACACCAAACATCAACAGCCCATAGCTTTCGTTAGGTCTGCTCTGCGTGGAATTTAGCTGAGTACAACTGCAATGGCAACCCTCAATCTTCCCCTGAGAGCATCCCGCTTCTTTTCCTTTGTGACACGCTCTTTTCCACACCTCAGCGCCTGAGAAACAAGGTGCAATGTCTCGCTTCTGGTGCGAAAACACTTGTATACGGCTCAGAAGCAAGGAGTTCCTCTCTAGGCAGCTTTCTCTCCTGTCACTGCTGCTGTCATCAGTGTTTGTGTGTCTGTTTTTCTGTGCATGTTTTGAATGAACAGCCTTCAGACATTTTGCTACAAGTTCTAGGATGAACACATCAGCGTACCTGAGTGTGCATTTGGGAAACATACAGGCAAGCCTCCCCCAGACACGTTATTGTATTACGTATGTTTGTTTGAATATTGTTATATTTTTTATTCAGATGCTTTTTAAAAGTCTGCTTTTATTGCTTTTAAAATGAATATTTTATACTATTTTATGTAAACCTAAGCGGCAGGGTGTGTTTCTTTCAGTGACGTAAAAATCTAAATAGACAAGACACAAAGTGATTTGGGAAATGAGAGAGCAATCTCTTTTACAGTTCTCTTTTAGTACAGTGGTACCTCGGGTTAAGTACTTAATTCGTTCCAGAGGTCCGTTCTTAACCAGAAACTGTTCTTAACCTGAAGCACCACTTTAGCTAATGGGGCCTGCTGCTGCTGCCACACTGCCGGAGCACGATTTATGTTCTCATCCTGAAGCAAAGTTCTTAACCTGAAGCACTATTTCTGGGTTAGCGGAGTCTGTAACCTGAAGCGTATGTAACCTGAAGCGTATGTAACCCGAGGTACCACTGTATTTTATTTATTGTAGCTTTTTTCCTGGCAGAAGAGTTATCAGGTTAACTCTTCCCAGGAAAGATCCGCTCAGTGTGCCCCCTTTAAGATACAAGGGTTGGACCCCATCACTGCACACACTATCACACACCAGTCCTTGCTAGTTATCTGGCTGTTCAGTCCTCTAGTGTCAAACACGGACCTGGGAGATCAGGGTTCAAATCCCCACTTAGTGGCCGCCAAGACCATATAAGACTGGTCCTTAAAGACTTACTTTCCAGAATGCGGCAGCTAGACTGGTGACTGGGAGTGGCCGCCGAGACCATATAACACCGGTCTTGAAAGACCTACATTGGCTCCCAGTATGTTTCTGAGCACAATTCAAAGTGTTGGTGCTGACCTTGAAAGCCCTAAACGGCCTCGGCCCAGTATACCTGAAGGAGCGTCTCCACCCCCATCGTTCTGCCCGGACACTGAGGTCCAGCTCCAAGGGCCTTCTGGCGGTTCCCTCACTGCAAGAATTGAAATTAGGAACCAGGCACAGGGCCTTCTCAGTAGTGGCACCCTCCCAGTGGAATGCCCTTCCACCAGATGTCCAGAAAATAAACAACTACAGTCATACCTCATGTTACGTTTGCTTCATGTTACGTTTTTTCAGGTTGCGTCCCGCGGCGACCCAGAAGTACCGGAAAGGGTTACTTCCAGGTTTCGCTGCTTGCGCATGTGCAGTAGCGCTAAATCACGCTTCGCGTGTGCGCACAAGCGCCAAATCACGCTACGCACCTGCACAGATATGGTGCTTCAGGTAGCGGGCTTTTCATGTTGTGAACGGGCCTCCGGAACGGATCCCGTTCACAACCAGAAGTACCACCGTATCTGACTTTTAGAAGACATCTGAGGGCAGCCCTGTTTAGGGAAATTTTTGATGTTTTATTGTGTTTTTAATATTCTGTTGGGAGCCGCCCAGAGTTGCTGGGGAAACCGTATGGGCGGGGTATAAAACTATTATTATTGTTGTTGTTGTTGTTGTTGTTATTATTATTATTATTATTATTATTATTATTATTATTGCCATAAAGCTCACTGAGCGGCCTTGGGCTGCTCATTGCTTCTCAGCCTAACCTACCTCACAGGGTTGTTGTGGGGATCAAATGGGGGGGGACCATTTACAGCACCTTTACATCCTTGGAGGCAAATGTGGAATACAAAAGCAATTACTATAATAAATCGGTACCTGCGCTGTCCTTCACCCTCAGATTACTTATTTATTTAAAATATGTAGATACTGTTCCCATTTCAGGTCAGAAGAAAAACAAGAACATGAAAAATGGTTTGCTGCCCAACTCTATGGAAATGCATAGGAGCTGACCAAGATGATCAAGGGTCTGGGAATGGTCGAGGGAGCTTAACCTGGAAAAGAGGAGACCGAGAGGGGATATGAGATCCATCTCCATATATCTGAAGGGCTGCCACATGGAAGATGGAGCGAGCTGGTTTTCTTCTGCCCTGTGGAGGGAGCACGTAGCCATTGTAGCTAGAAGCTTTGCTCTCCATCTTTTCTGCTGGAGACACGGCAGAATAATGGCTTGCTGTGTAACTTGGGGGACATATAGACTGTAGGACTCGAACCCATGGCTTCAAGTTGCAAGAAAGAGGTGTGACGTTAACATATGAGAGTGCTGGAGGTGAAATAGTTAAACAGGTTACCCAATCAGAACCCAGGGGGGTGGAGTCAGAGGGACTATAAAACCAGCTCTGGGAGGGGGCGAAAGGAAGAGTTCGTTGGCAGTTGGGTGGTTGGTTGGAGTGGGAGTGAATTGGGATAGAATCTGTGGGCAGGTTGAGTTAGGGTAGCAAAATAAGCTGAGTCAGGAACAGTTAGGAGCTAGGAAGACAAGTAAATATCTGAGGTGGTTTAGTGAGTGAGAGCAGGTAGTGGAAGTTATAGGTCTGGATAGGCACCCCATGATTGTAATGGACCGATACCGTTTATGAAACCACACTGTCAGAGCTGCCCAAGGTCCCAGCTCACAAAGGACCAACGCTGCTTCGTTGTTAAGTACAAAAGTCTTTATTGAAGTTCAGTTTCACTTCCAGAGCCGCAGTGCGCAGCTCTACGTCTCAACTGTCAGACCGCTGATGCTCCGTCTGAGTCTCCTCCCCCCTGACACCAATTTAAGATTCTAGCCTTACTCCACCTCTTCCTCAGTTCCTTCCGCCTCTGATTACGCCTGGCCGTTGGGGTCTCGCCCTTTCTAGACTCTTCTGACACTGAGTCCCCTGAGCCTTCCCCCTCCCTCCGGCGGGCTTTAGGAGCTGGTTCCCCATCCGGGTCTCCTGCTGTTCCCCGCGCCTGTACATTTGAACTTGGCGCGCGCGCCCAGCCGGTAACTTTTCTCCTGACCGTTTCACTGCTGCTGCTGTCACTGCTTCCCCCTCTGGGGGGCTAGCTGCAACTGACCTCCCCTCCGTTGGAGGCGTGGTCAGCCCTGACTCACTCTCTCTCCCCGCTGGAGGAGACACTGGCCCTGACACATGTGACTCTTCCCCCCCACTACGCTCTGGTGGGGAAACTGGTCCCAATCCCCCGCTGCTGCTTTGGGGGTCCCCGCTGGCTCCTTGTTTCTGGTGCGTCCCCCCTGGGACCCCCCCTGCCCTGACCATAGGCGCCCCCTTCTAGGAATCTTCTGATTCGCTGGAGAAGCTCATGGAATCTCTCGGGCCACTGTCATACTCCCCTATGCTGCCCTTGGATTCTTCCCCTTCGCTCTCCAATTCCTCTCTCCCCAGTGCTCCTGCTCCTGAGCCCCTGACACACACGCTTGTTAAACTGCAATAAATAAACAGAAGTTTATGTTCCAATTTAACCCTGACTGGACTCAGTATTGTACCAGGTAGGGCCTGGGTGGTGGCAGCGAGAAATAAAGTGGTGGCACAGGGATCAGTAGACGGTGAAACGTCCGGGGACCCTGTGTGATCGCCACAAGGGGATTCTGACTAAACATCAGGAAGAACTTTCGGGCAGTAAGAGCCGTTCAACAGCAGAACGAACTCCCATGGGAGGTGGTGGGCTCTCCTTCCTTGGAGGTTTTTAAGCAGAGGTTGGACGGCCATCTGCCATGGATGCTTCAGCTGAGATTCCTTCATTGCAGGGGGTTGGACTAGATGACCCTCAGGGTCCCTTCCAACTCCATAGTTGTATGATTCTATGATTCAGCCATATGGATAATTAACACAATTAATGGTGCTTCCCAAGGAATAAGAGGCCTTGAAAGCTGCAGTCAGAAGTTCTGCAAGTCAGCACGACACAGCTCAATTCTCACCAGCAGGAACCACTGACTGGGGCTCAGCGCAAAGCCCACGGCTTGTTAATGAGACACAAAAAGACATCTCCAAGTGCTACTGATGCTGTCGACTCTTACAAGCTGTGATCAGCCCAAGCAAAAACCAAACAAACCATAAAATAAATGGAGGAAATGGAATTTGCTTTGCAGGGCGGAGGCCAAAGCTCAGCTGACAAGAGTTGTTAAATCATTTCACTATCAGCGTTGCGGCAGGACAACCCGCCCTTGTTTGCTACGCTCCTCCTATGTCACCAGGAAACCTTCTCTGAAAAGCAGTGTCTTATCCAATACATTTCTGATGCTCTAGGAAGCATCGCTTCCCATGAGTGACACCTATTTATTTTGCCCTGTGGCTGCCTCCAATCAAACAGGTGTCGCTGCCTCCAATAAAACAAGTATTTTTTTTCAGGCAGCACAATAAACCTGCACAAGAAGTTGTCGTTTTCTGTTCTGCTGTTTCCATTCTGCTGCAGTTCGTCTTCCACCCAAAACTCTGTTATTTGCCTCGCTGTCCTTTGTGGCAAAACTTTGTGACTTTCACAATTAGCAAAGTCACGTCCTCAAAACATTATTCCACCCCGTTCACTTCTACGCAATGGAAATGCAATTCAGATTGAGGGGGAGGGGCGTAATTAATTACATATTGTTTGCAGACTGAAGGCCGCCGCTGAATGCCGGTTGTATTTGCTGGATTGATTTCTGTCCCAGACATGGGGGAAAAACACGTAATATCCAGCCTGTTTCTGTTTAAATCGGAATCCTTAGACATTTCTAGGTGCGAGTGGGGATGTGTGAACACGCCCTCAAGCACAAATCTCTCTTTGAAATTGCCTTCCACTGTCTGGAGAAATATCTCCAGCTTTATTTAGACCCCTCCTTTCTATATAAAATGCCATGGGCAATGAAATATACTCAGAGTCGAGAGTGGATTTCATGCTCTTTATTCAGCTCATAGTGGTGAGGAGGAATGGAAGTTCCCCCAGAATGTCTGCTTTATATACATTATTTACACAATGGGCCCCACGTGATTGGCTAATTCCGGGATTCTCCTGTAGGCCAATCAGGTTGCGGATTCACTTCCACCTGGAGCTGGATTGGGTGGCTCCTGTGGACCAATCAGACTGCTGCATTCTGGATCCTATTGTTCTAGGACCAATCAGACTGCTGCATTCTGAATCCTATTCAACTCAGTACATAACAGGCAACTAGATCGCAGCCCCTCTGCCCCTGACCGCAAGCTTCTGAATTCAAGCCCAGCCACATCTGCTAAGCTAGGAGATTTTGCATGCTGGCTACAAAAACAAAACAAAACGCTTTTACATACCAGGCGGCCTGTTAATAGCCAGGTTCCGGAAGTGGCTGCCTTTGATCATTTCGACAGACAGGCGCCCCGTCGTGGCATTGTAGGATAGGCCCACCAGCAGTTCTGGAACCCCTCCGTGTGACAGGGACTGGGTCGAAGAAGCACTGTCACTGTGAGAGATGGCTGAGAGACTCATCTGGGAGCCTCCGCTCTGTCGGGGATGGAGAGCAGAGAGTAAGCGTTAACCAGGAGTTGGAGGGAACGTTCTTTCATATGTGGTGGACTTGTAAAAGGGTAAAAGAGTACAGTGGACACTCGGGCTGCGAACGTGATCTGTGTGGGAAGCACATTCGCAACCCGCAGCATTTGCAACCCGTAGCGCCCCGTGTGTGCGCATGCGCGGGTTGCGATTCAGCGCTTCTACACATGTGCAAAGCGCGATTTAGCACTTCTGCGCATGCACAACCGCTGAAACCCGGAAGTAACCCATTTCAATACTGCCGGGTTTCGGCGCATCCATAACCCGAAAAAACACAACCTGAAGCGTCTGTAACCTGAGGTATGACTGTATTGGGAAATGATCCCTAATGAATTGCAAAAAATGTTTAAAAGTACTTTCCCAAAAAAACCCAGAGTCCTTTCTGTTGGAGATAATTCAGACTGAAATTCCCAGGTTTCAGAAAAGGTTTTTTTATGTATGCCACTACTGCGGGCCGTGTTTCATTAGCCCAAAAACGGAAAACGAGCGAGGTCCCAACCAAAGAACCTGCGGGACCAGAGATACTTAGAAGACTGGAGTAACTATATGGAAAACAATTGTAATAAGCAGATTACGCTAGTAGGACTGCAAGAAGTTCTGTAAGGAGGATTATACGAAACATTGCAAGGAAGAGAATTATTAGTTAATGACAATTAAAAGTAACAGAGAAATTAAGAAATGCAGAATAAGTGATAAAGAATGGAAAATCTTCAGAGGCTGTTGACGGAAGTCTAAAATATTGTATAAGATAAGAAGTTATGTTAAATGACTGCTGGAAAAGATATGTTAAAAAATTAATAAAAATGTATATATAAAAAAGAAAAGTCTCAGTAAAATTTATGGGGGACAGCGTTAGGTGGCTTCTTCCAGCCTAAAAACTTACACACAAGTTGCTCCTTGGCTCCAAGACTAGCGTGACCTTCATTTCCCCTTCCTGGTTCAGGTGGCTGAGATAAAACAGGTGCTCCCCCATCATCCTCTCCTTGATCATTTTGCGCACGGAGTAGAGGCGGAACCGGAGGGCGTAGCTGCTCAGCTCCTCCGGCGCCAACTTGCTGAAGGTCACCTTGTCCTTGAACCCGGGGCTGGGGCCTCGCTGGACGCTGGTCTTGCCTCTCTGCTTCTTGCTGGGCATCAGGACCACGTGCACCTGCCAGGAGCTGGCTCCACTGCGGTCCTTGTCGGGAATCTCCTTCGCCTCCAGGACCGTCACCAGCAGCTTTTGGCTCGAGGGCTTGTACTCAAAGAGGACGTCCAGGTCGCCGCACTTCGAAATTGGCACACGGCTGCTTGGCGGAGCCGGAAGGGCACTCGCTCCTTCGTGATCCTGTGAAGAAGATATATAATGTGGGTAAAAAAAAAAGTAATATTAATGTTATAATAGGGATGTGGGTGGCACTGTGGGTTAAACCACATAGCCTAGGACTTGCTGATCTGAAGGTCAGCGGTTCGAATCCCCGTGACAGGGTGAGCTCCTGTTGCTCGGTCCCTGCTCCTGCCAACCTAGCAGTTTGAAAGCACGTCAAAGTGCAAGTAGATAAATAGGTACCGCTCTGGCAGGAAGGTAAATGGTGTTTCCGTGCGCTGCTCTGGTTCACCAGAAGTGGCTTAGTCATGCTGGCCACATGACCCAGAAGCTGTACGCCGGCTCCCTCGGCCAATAAAGCGAGATGAGCGCCGCAACCCCAGAGTCGATCATGACTGGACCTAATGGTCAGGGGTCCCTTTACCTTTACCTTAATATTATAATAATTTATTATTTATACCCCACCCATCTGGATGAGTTTCCCCAGCCACTCTGGGCAGCTCCCAGCAGAATATTAAACAGAATAAAGCATCAAGCTGGAAATTTGGGTTAAAAAGACATAACGTAAGAAAAGTTCTGCAGTTCTCACTGTGGCCAACTATATACAGTGGTACCTCTGGATGTGAACAGGATCCGTTCCAGAGCCCCGTTCGCATCCTGAAGCGAACACAACCTGCGTCTGAGCGTGCGCGGGTCGCGTTTTGCCGCTTCCGCGTATGTACGTGACATCATTTTGAGCGTCTGCGCAAGCAGTGAAACCTGGAAGTAACGCGCTCCATTACTTCCGGGTTGCCGCAGAGCGCAACCCGCAAATATTTAAGCTGAAGCGTATTCATCCCGAGGTATGACTGTACCATCCGTCATTTCTCTGATGAAAATAGGGATGACCTGTTGCAGTAACAATAACACCAAAAAACAACCTCCTGCCCATCTGTCTGGGTTGCCTCAGCCACTCTGGGCGGCTTCCAACATATATATAAAAATGTAATAAAACATTGAACATTAATAAACTTCCCTATACAGAGCTGCCTTCAGATGTCTCCTAAAGGTTGTATAGTTACTTATCTCCTTGGCTCAGGGGTCTCATAACTCCATACCCTCCAACGTTTCTCTGATGAAAATAGGGACGTCCTAGCATACCATCTAACATTTCTGCCATGGAATTCTACTCAGTATTGATCCAGAGTAGATTCCAATGTATAGTTAGCAGAGTAAAAACTTAAATATGTTGCAGGATTCCAAAAAAAATAGACCAGAGCCAATTAATATATCATCCAGCAGCTTTACTGCTACTGAAGGCAGATGAGCATAATGGTCACAAATCCAATACAATCCGGATTGGCACTGCCCATAATAAGTCCAGTTGCAGAAGACTTAACTAAAACTTGCAATAACTTAACCTTACCTTACAATAACTTAACTAAACCTTAACACTAAGCATACTATGTACAGAACACCATACCAGAAGGAAAAGAGATAAGAGAAAGAGAAAGAGAAAGAGAAAGAGAAGAGATAGAAAGAGAAAAGTGAAAACCAGGCTCCTTCTGGCCTTAGTCAGCCTGACCTTGACAGAAGAGATAAGAGAACTAGTTTAAACCAGCTTCTCGGAAGGAATAACCCAAACATCACGAACCTTCTGCTTGTTTCTTTCGCACAGAGAAGCTTCCAGAACCCTCTTGAATTAAGTAGTATAAGAAAGATCTCTACATATCAGATCAATACTTTCTGCACTAAGAAATGCAAAGTGACAATTTCAATGTTTGTTTGTTGGTTTGTACCCCACCCATATGACTGGGTTGCCCCAGCCACTCTGGGACATTCAAAGGAAAAGCAGGACATTCCAGGATCAGATCAGAAACCGGGATGGCTCCTGTAAATCCGGGACTGTCCCTGGAAAATAGGGACACTTGGAGGGTCTGCAACTAGACATCCATGGGAAGCTTGCAAACAGGACTTAAGTGCAACAACAGTACTTTCCCCTCTTGGGATTCCGGCCTGGAAGTCTGGACCCTTGCGGTGGTATTAAAATTCTGGGATCAAGTAATTTCTTTGGAGGGGTAAACAGCTCCGAAGTCCTCCCCGCTGCGAAAACTGCAACCGGGGCCTTAATGCATTTTCAAGCGGCTATCAGCCGAGGAAGATCTTTGATACAGGACTTTAAGCCTGCCTGCTGTCAGGTGCTTAGAGTGTTCTTCAATATAATAATAGTTATTTTTGTGCTCTGTGGTTCTCTGTAAGCCTCGCTGCAATTTACACTCTGCAATTGCAACAACACTTTGCCTTGCTTTGTTATGAACGAATATTCGGAGGCAAGCTGTATGGCAATGGGAATTGCTGTAGCTCCATGATTCGGGAATGTTGTCTGACTGCAGGCCAAGAAGCCAAGAGAAAGCAGGATCTCAGACCAGGGATTTAGTCTCTTCTCTTGGCGTTAGGTGTTGGGACAGAGGCCAGTGGGAGGTCAGGGAAACGCAAAGGAGCCAAATCATTACTATTATCAGTGCTATTTTTCTAGAAAAAGAGGTGCTGGAACACTCAAAGAACGTCTCTCTTGTTGTCTTATAATGGTAATGGCACACACCTGAGAGGTGCCAGAACTGAGCTCCGGTGAGTTCCGGATGAAAATAACCCTTATTATTATTATTATTATTATTATTATTATTAAGGGTTATTTTGACCCATAAATGGTTATTTTGACCCATAATAAGTGGAAGACAGGAGTGCCTGGCATGCTCTGGTCCATGGGGTTACGAGGAGTCGGACACGACTAAACGACTAAACAACAACATATTATTATTATTATTATTATTATTATTATTATTATTATTATTATTAAAATGTGTAGACCAGAGGTCAGCAACCTTTTTCAGCCGTGGGCCAGTCCACCGTCCCTCAGACCATGTGGTGGGCCGGACTATATTTTGGAGAAAAAAAAATAATGAATGAATTTCTATGCCCTACAAATAACCCAGAGATGCATTTTAAATAAAAAGACACAATCTACTCATGTAAAAACACGCTGATTCCCGGACCGTCTGTGGGTCGGATTGAGAAGGCGATTGGGCCATATCCGGCCCACGGGCCTTAGGTTGCCTACCCCTGGTGTAGACTGCCCTTCATCCATAGATATTAGGGTGGTTCACAACATAAAATTATAATATAAAAAACACAACGCATCATAAAAATAAGAACACAACAACAACAACCAATAATACCCCTCCCACAACACAAAGGGACATTAGATGTCCATCAGCCAAAGGCCTAGTTGAACAGGAACGTTTTCGCCTGGCACCTAAAAGTGTATAATGAAGGTGACCGGGGTGCCTTCTTGGGGAGAGCACTCCACAAATGGGGAGGCGCTGCAGAAAAGGCCCATTATCGTGTTGCCACTTTCCAGACCTCTCATATATGAGGCACACAGAAAAGGGCTGGTCTCATGGAGAGGTGGTCCTTGAGATATTGCAGTCCAGAGCCATTGAAGGCTTTATGGCTTTAGATGCGGCCACGATGGCCAATTATCGCCCAGTCTCAAATCTCCCATTCTTGGGCAAGGTGATTGAGCGAGTGGTTGCTGAACAACTCCAGGCACGCCTGGAAGAAGCGGACCATTTGGATCCCTTCCAGTCGGGATTCAGGCCTCATCATGGGACTGAAACTGCCTTAGTCGCACTGGTTGATGATCTCCGGCGGGCTAGAGACAAAGGTGAGAGCTGTTTCCTAGTTCTGCTGGATCTCTCAGCGGCGTTTGATACCATCGACCATAACATCCTTCTGGACCGTCTTGAGGGGCTGGGAGCTGGGGGCACTGTCATACAGTGGTTCCGCTCCTTCCTCCTGGGCCATGTTCAGAAAGTGGGGGGGGATGAGTGTTCAGACCCCTGGGCTCTCACTTGTGGGGTGCCTCAGGTTTCTGTCCTCTCCCCCATGCTTTTCAACATTTACATGCAGCCACTGGGAGAGATCATCAGGGGGTTTGGGCTGGGTGTTCATCAGTATGCGGATGATACCCAGCTCTACCTCTCTTTTAAATCAGGACCAGTGAAGGCGGTGAAGGTCCTGTGTGAGTGTCTGGAAGCGGTTGGAGGATGGATGGCGGCTAACAGATTGAGGTTGAATCCTGACAAAACAGAAGTACTGTTTTTGGGGGACAGGAGGCAGGCAGGTGTGGAGGATTCCCTGGTCCTGAATGGGGTAACTGTGCCCCTGAAGGACCAGGTGCGCAGCCTGGGAGTCATTTTGGACTCACAGCTGTCCATGGAGGCACAGGTCAAATCTGTATCCAGGGCAGCTGTTTACCAGCTCCATCTGGTACGTAGGCTGAGACCCTACCTGCCCGCGGACTGTCTCGCCAGAGTGGTGTATGCTCTAGTTATCTCCCGCTTGGACTACTGCAATGCGCTCTACGTGGGGCTACCTTTGAAGGTGACCCGGAAACTACAACTAATCCAGAATGCGGCAGCTAGACTGGTGACTGGGAGCGGCCGCCAAGACCATATAACACCGGTCTTGAAAGACCTACATTGGCTCCCAGTACGTTTCCGAGCACAATTCAAAGTGTTGGTGCTGACCTTTAAAGCCCTAAATGGCCTCAGTCCAGTATATCTGAAGGAGCGTCTCCTCCCCCATCGTTCTGCCCGGACACTGAGGTCCAGCTCCGAGGGCCTTCTGGCGGTTCCCTCACTGCGAGAGGCCAAGTTACAGGGAACCAGGCAGAAGGCCTTCTCGGTAGTGGCGCCCGCCCTGTGGAACGCCCTCCCATCAGATGTCAAAGCGATAAACAACTACCTGACATTCAGAAGACGTCTGAAGGCAGCCCTGTTCAGGGAAGTTTTTAATATGTGACATTTTAGTGTATCTTTCATCTTTGTTGGAAGCCACTGATTTCCTTCAGAATGGATCTGTTTGATCTTCTTGCAGTCCATGGGACTCTCAAGAGTCTCCTCCAGCACCATAATTCAAAAGCATCAATTCTTTGGCAATCAGCCTTCTTTATGGTCCAGCTCTCACTTCCATACATCACCAATGGGAAAACCATAGCTTTAACAATACGGACCTTTGTTGGCAAGGTGATGCCTCTGCTTTTTAAGATGCTGTCTAGGTTTGTCATTGCTTTTCTCCCAAGAAGCAGGTGTCTTTTAATTTTGTGACTGCTGTCACCATCTGCAGTGATCATGGAACCCAAGAAAGTACAATATCTCACTGCCTCCATTTCTTCCCCTTCTATTTGCCAGGAGGTGATGGGACCAGTGGCCATGATCTTAGTTTTTTTGATGTTGAGCTTCAGACCATATTTTACGCTCTCCTCTTTCACCCTCAATAAAAGGTTCTTTAATTCCTCCTCACTTTCTGCCATCAATGTTGTGTCATCTGCATATCTGAGCTCGTTGATATTTCTTCCGGCAATCTTAATTCCGGTTTGGGATTCATCCAGTCCAGCCTTTCGCATGATGAATTCTGGATATAAGTTAAATAAGCAGGGAGACAATATACAGCCTTGTCGTACTCCTTTCCCAATTTTGAACCAATCGGTTGTTCCATATCCAGTTCTAACTGTAGCTTCTTGTCCCACATAGAGATTTCTTAGGAGACAGATGAGGTGATCAGGCACTCCCATTTCTTTAAGTACTTGACATGAAGGAGCCAATTACTGATATTCAGAGGCAAACAATAGCCATTGATAGTCACACAGTGGTCTGAGAAGCAGGGAGGAACAGATGGAGGAAGAAAGAGCTTGGGAGGAATTGGGGTGGATGATGATGGCAGCTGAAGAACAGAAGGAACAAAGAGAATGGGATTGAGAGGAAAAACCCTGCTTAGGGGCTGGAGGGAAGAAAGTACAGGAATCTGGAGAAAGCATTGAGGCATAACGTGAGAGAATCATGAGTTCCCAGCTTAAAACAGGCTAATCGCCGAAAGCCATCACTAAAGGTAAAGGTAAAGGTACCCCTGCCCGTACAGGCCAGTCGTGTCCGACTCTAGGGTTGTGCGCCCATCTCACTTAAGAGGCCGGGGGCCAGCGCTGTCCGGAGACACTTCCGGGTCACGTGGCCAGCGTGACGAAGCTGCTCTGGCGAGCCAGCACCAGCGCAGCACACGGAAACGCCGTTTACCTTCCTGCTATAAAGCGGTACCTATTTATCTACTTGCACTTAGGGGTGCTTTCGAACTGCTAGGTGGGCAGGAGCTGGGACCGAAAGACGGGAGCTCACCCCGCCGCGGGGATTCGAACCGCCGACCATGCGATCGGCAAGTCCTAGGCACTGAGGTTTTACCCACAGCGCCACCCGCGTCCCTAGCGAAAGCCATCACTACTGCTGCAAAAAAAAAAAGTAGCATAAATAACGGTGAGCTTTTTCTGGCACCTTGAACCCATGGCCTTCTGCAGGTGTTTCAACCTGCGATAATTTCTCCTTCAACACATTTGTACAATACAGAAGAGTATTGTGCCATGAAAATTACAGTGTGGGAGGCTGGCCTAATTCCTAGCCAACTGTGCTGCAAACATCTTTCTTACGCCTTCAGGGTAACAAAGCCAAAGCATAAATACTGTTGTGGATTCTTTGGGGGGGGACGATAACTCCCTAAACCCTAGAAATTAATAAATGGTAGGATTTTGATTATTTGTGGCATGAAGGGAGAAATAAAAACGACAGAGGAATTCCTCAGCTAGCCTAGGCAAGATGACCCGGTCAAGCTAAGGCCATCAAGAAAAAATAGAGGGCCATTGGCAATGCAAGAGAACTGTCCTCCCTCATTGACCTGGGGTGACAGGAAAAGAGAGGTTTTTTTAAGCAAGATGTGCTGGGAAGAAGAAGGAGGTGGGGACTGGGATCCATCTTGAGCAGGTTGGCTGAAGGCTGGCTGGGAGAGATGCCGTGGACCCCAGGACTGCACTGCTGTGGGGTACAAGCCCATCTTGAAATGACCATGCTGTAAGATCTGGACTCACTCCATGCAGACTGAAGGTGTCAATAGGTGAATAAACCATATTTCTTAAAGCGATGGCAGTCTCTGCCATGCTTAATTCTCCAAAGGAACACAGACCCTGGATGAGGGCCTGGGTCCCCATGGAGAGTGGGGGCACCAACTTTTGTAACAACACAAACGCTTTCCACCTCCTCACCTCTGAGTTGCACATGAGCATCTTCTCGCTAAATGTGAAATTGAGCCATAGTTTTTTGTATTTTCCAGTGAGTCTTGCAGGCAAACCCTTCTGCCTTCTTGCAGAACATTTATTTTGATGAAACAAAACCAGGGTGGGAGGGAAGAGAGAGAGAGAGACAGATAGACAGTCAGGTGTTCAGCTTCCTGGGTGCATGTGTTTCCTGTTCGAAGGTGCTCTTTAATCTCAGACTAGAAAGAGTTGCTATAGAGACCCCTCCTTTCTATTTAAACATGAGCACGCGCTGAAAAGAACAGGACATTCAAGGACTAGAGCAAGCCTACCCAAGCTTAACGGCTTTTGTTTCCACTGATGCTTTTTAACCTTGATTTGTTTAAAATCATCTTGATGTTTTCCTGCTGCTGATCGCTGTTTTAATTGTTTCCACGTTGCCTTGATTGCCAGCTGGCTGCCGGGTGTTTGGGAAGGGATTCACTAAGGGTTTTGCAAGCTCAGAGCTCTCACACCTTCCAAGTGTCCCTATTTTCCAGGAACAGCCCTGGAATTACAAAATCCATCCTGGCTTCTGATTTGATCCCAGAATGTCCCTATTTCCCCTGCCAGTGCCACCACCAAGAGTTCGGGGAGGTGGGTGAGCTGGCACCTGTCCTGAGCAGCTGCGGCAGTGAGGGATCATCCCATGGCCTCTCCCTCGTCCTGAATGGGGTAACTGTGCCCCTGAAGGACCAGGTGCGCAGCCTGGGAGTCATTTTGGACTTGCAGCTGTCCATGGAGGCGCAGGTCAATTCTGTGTCCAGGGCAGCTGTTTACCAGCTCCATCTGGTACACAGGCTGAGACCCTACCTGCCCGCGGACTGTCTTGCCAGAGTGGCGCATGCTCTGGTTATCTCCCGCATAGACTACTGCAATGCGCTCTACATGGGGCTACCTTTGAAGGTGACCTGGAGAACTGCAACTAATCCAGAATGCAGCAGCTAGACTGGTGACTGGGAGCAGCCTCCGAGACCATATAACACTGGTCCTGAAAGACCTACACTGGCTCCCAGTACGTTTCCGAGCGAAGACAGGAGTGCCTGGCGTGCTCTGGTCCATGGGGTCACGAAGAGTCGGACACGACTAAACGACTAAACAACAACAACAACAACACGTTTCTGAGCACAATTCAAAGTGTTGGTGCTGACCGTTAAAGTCCTAAATGGCCCCGGTCCAGTATACCTGAAGGAGCATCTCCACCCCCATCATTCAGCCCAGACACTTGAGGTCCAGCGCTGAGGGTTCTGCTGCAGCCAATTGGAACCCGCGGAATCTGCGTTGGACGTTCAGGTTCCAAAAGAACGTTTGCAAACCAGAACACTCACTTCCGAGTTTGCGGTGTTCAGGAGCCAAAACGTTCGAATCGCAAGGTGCTCAACTGCCAAGGTACGACTGTATGCAAGGATTTATGTTATACGAAATGAACCATGGAACGAGAAGAAGGGAAGTCATTTATATTTTAAGGTTGTAGAAATGAATATTCTGAAATGCAAAACAGAAAATTTAATAAAAATTACAGTGGTACCTCGGGTTAAGTACTTAATTCGTTCCAGAAGTCCGTTCTTAACCTGAAACTGTTCTTAAACTGAAGCACCACTTTAGCTAATGGGGCCTCCTGCTGCTGCCGTACCGCTGCAGCACAATTTCTGTTCTCATCCTGAAGCAAAGTTCTTAGCCCGAGGTACTATTTCTGGGTTAGCAGAGTCTGTAAGCTGAAGCGTATGTAACCTGAAGCGTATGTAACCCGAGGTGTCACTGTACACAAAAAGAAGAAGAAAAAACGTCCCTATTTTCACCGGATGAATGTTAAAGGGTATAAGCTCTTCGAGCATAAAACAAAGGGCTGGCTAAACCCCTTTTTCTGCAGTAGCCCAAGGACCCAAGAGCAAGTATTTTGCCAGGCACTTGGGGAGCACTGACAAAGGACTTTGGCAGGGCACTTGTCCTGCCCACCAGTCTGTGTTGACCTGTGGGGGTGGGGGATGGGGAGAGAGACCTTTGGTCTCATCCAGCAGGACTCTTCTTCTTGTTGTTGTTGTTGTTTAGTTGTTCAGTCGTGTCCGACTCTTTGTGACGCCCTGGACCAGAGCACGCCAGGCACTCCTGTCTTCCACTGCCTCCCGCAGTTTGGTCAAACTCATGCTGGTAGCTTCAAGAACATTATCCAACCATCTCGTCCACTGTCGTCCCCTTCTCCTTGTGCCCTCCATCTTTCCCAACATCAGGGTCTTTTCCAGGGAGTCTTCTCTTCTCATGAGGTGGCCAAAGTATTGGAGCCTCAGCTTCAGGATCTGTCCTTCCAGTGAGCACTCAGGGCTGGTTTCCTTAAGAATGGATCGGTTTGATCTTCTTGCAGTTCATGGGACTCTCAAGAGTCTCCTCCAGCACTATAATTCAAAAGCATCAATTCTTCGGACTCTTCTTACCCCCTCTAAATCCCCATGATCCCCCATCACATGGGGTGGGGTGAATATTTTGCCATGTTTGAAAGCGACGTAACTCATTGGCTTAAGTAATTTGGGTTTTGGCTGTGAGCAGCTCCTTCCTTCTGGCCAGAGTTACCTGCGATGTAAGGAACAGACAACCTGTGCCTGACGTACCTGCCTCTTCTGGTTGGAGCACCAAAATGCTTGGCATTCTTCCCATCCTGTTTCATAATTCTGCTCCTTGGAAATGCTTGCTGAACGCATTCATTTTCCAAGGCTGTGCAGACTGAACAACTCTCTTCCGAGCTCAAACAATGTTCTTCCTTTGAGCCCGGCGGAAAGATGTCATCGGCATTAGATTTAGCTGAATACATCCTTCACTGCAATCCACTCCCAATACAACAACTGAATTTATATACGTGTGGTGGAAGAAAAAAAATAAGCAAATAAGAGGAAAAGGAGAAAAGCAATATCCATCTAACAAAGCAAGCAATTACGGGAATGGCCCTGAAATGGTTTTTGTGGTTCCACCATCAAAAGCGAAGGGTTCTTTTAAAATAAAAAATTTAAAAATCCAAATAAGTGGGTGTTTGAATGGAGTTTTAAGATACCGGGAATATTTTTAGAATATAAGAATAGCAGAGGCAGCCTTTTATCTCAGCCCCACAATGCAGCCAGACAAGCTACTCAGAGAAGGCTGAATGAAATCCAACTTCGCTGCTTTTTGTTTAGCCCAACAAACCATTGTGTGCTGGTGATGGAACAAGCAACAAGCTTCAGGGCTCCCCCCGTGGCTCGTCTTCTTGGTTTGTTAAAATTGCAGATTCCGGCGACATCCAAACCAGGGAACTGGTTTAAGCGCTACTTACAAATCAACACTGCAACCCACAGTTGAATCCTAGTTTACAAGCCAGGACTGTACACAGCACTTAAACCTACGGCAAACCTTTCTTTTTTTAAAAAAAAGGCTGGGTGGTGAAGTAGTGTGGTGTAGTGGTTAGAACGTTGGATTGGGACCTGGGAGGTAAAAGGTAAAGGTAAAGGGACCCCTGACTGTTAAGTCCAGTCACGGACGACTCTGGGGTTGCAGCGCTTTACTGGCCGAGGGAGCCGGCATTTGTCCACAGACAGCTTCTGGGTCATGTAGCCAGCATAACTAAGCTGCTTCTGGCGAACGAGAGCAGCGCATGGAACCGCCGTTTACCTTCCCACCGAAGTGGTACCTATTTATCTACTTGCACTTTGACGTGCTTTTGAACTGCTAGGTGGGCAGGAGCAGGGACTGAGCAACGGGAGCTCACCCCGTTGCAGGGATTCGAACCGCCAACCTTCTGATCGGCAAGCCCTAGGCTCAGTGGTTTAGACCACAGCACCACCCGTGTTCAAATCCCCGCTCAGTCATGAAGCTCACTGGGTGATCTTAGGCCAGTCACGGCCTCTCAGCCTGACCTACTTTACAGGGATGTTGTGGGGATCAGATGAGGAGGGGAAGGACCGTGTATGCTACCAAGCTCCTTGGAGGAAAAGGTGGGATATATAGCAATAAATAAACAGACAAGTATTGTAAGATTTGAGTACAATTAAGCTGGTTAAACACACACACCCATCTACCTCTGCATCTTATAATTCATAACGAATTGTAGGAAGAGAATCCTGCAGCCTAGGCAGCAGGATTTAATCTCTGCTCATTGGCTGATGAGCACAGCTGAGAGATGGGAGCAGATCCGTGAGAGGGTGAGGATTTAAAACGGAAGGGAAGGGGGAGACTTGCAAAGGTCTTTGCATGTCTCCTCCTTACCTTCTAATTTCCAATATCTCAAGCAAAGGCAGAGGACTGGAGAAATCCCCTCCTCTTTCAAATGAAGGGGAAGGGAGAAAAAGAGGCATATTTTGCAAGCAAAGCCAAAAGCACCCTTTGAAACAGGCTCTTTTAAAGGAAGGGGTGGAGGCTGCTTCAAAGAGTGCTTTGCAAGTCTCCCCGCATTCCTCTTTTTAATCTCTGACACTGGTTTTACAGGGGAAGCACAGGAAGACTTGAAAAGCCACAGAGAAATTCTGACACGTGGGAGGCCCCATGTCCCCTTGCAAAAAAAAAAAGAGAGAGGAGGAAACGTGGATCTCTATTTTCCCGCTTTGAAATTGTAACACGAGCCCTTGCAGGAGAACTGCTGCACTCATCTTTGTAGGCTTCATCCCCTCAGAAAGGGCAACCAGGCCCACAATGTTCATCAGCTGTGGTAGGCACTAAAAAAATTTAGGGAGGGTATATATTTTCCTGCACAAAGACCTCTGGGTGGATGTGACACACAGAAAATGGCAGGTGCTCCTTTGCCTGAAAATTTCATCCACTTAAGTAAAAAAGGAAGATGTTGCAGCTGTTTTAGATTCCCCATTATTGTCAATGAGGTGGAAACAGAACTTGAGATTTAACAGGGCATCTTCAAACCCGAATAACAGATTGAACTGGAATGAAACAGAGTGGATCTGAAACATATCAGACTGCTTCCGGGTGCTATAGGTACAAGAAAAAAAATCTATCAACACAGAAGGAAGAGGAGGAGGAAGAGCTGAGGACAGAGGACAGCCATCTTGCTACCAGGGTGGTATTCAGAGGGGGCAGAATTTCCAGCCACTAGGGGGTGCTAGATTAAATTTCTAAGGCAGATTCTCGGTGTCCCCTCCTGTGTTCCAAACGCAGCATTAAGACTCGAGGCCTGCCTTCCATCTGTGGAAACTCGGACATGGCAGAGAACATTCAACTATTGGCTGCGTCTTAATCTGAATCCACCTGGTCTACTGCCTTTAGTAATGCAAGACTCTCACAAAAGCAAGTGGTTCAAAACCGTGCATCAAAAACTCCTTACATGCGGTCTGCACTCACAGTCCCTATTATCAATGGGCCTCATCAAAGCAAAGAGTCTAATAGGCCAGCGCCTGAAAGACATCGAACGACAAAACAACCTGACCATCTTAAAGAAACTGTGCCCATGGTATACCTACTTTCCCCCTTCTCATTTTGACTCTCCAGCTTCATACTTGTCTAAACTAACCATCCCGAAATACAGACGTGCCTTTACATTGGCTAGATGGGATGTTCTCCCCTCTGCTGTACTCGAAGGTCGTTACCAAAAGACTCCATTTGAAAAACGACTCTGCCCATGTGGAGATGGTAACACGGAAACAGTGTCTCACGTCCTTCTTTCTTGCCCCCTCTACAAAGACCTAAGGAATGAGATTATTACTCCACTCATTCTCTCCAACCCCGGCCGTTCATGAGACATTACACTGTATTTTCTATTATCTGATACGGGAAGTCAGATAACAGAGAAGGTCGCGAGGTACATCGAGAGAGCTGCGAAACTGAGGGCCACCATCTGAGTGACAGACTTGTTCATCCGACGGACCACCTTTTGCCTGTTCTTTTCTTCCTTTTATCTCTATTTTCTACTTTTAACTCTTGTACAGCTGTGGCCTGTTGGCTTTGCTAATAAAGTTTTGTTGTTGTTGTTGTTGTTCCGGGTGCTATAGGTACAAGAAAAAAAATCTATCAACACAGAAGGAAGAGGAGGAGGAAGAGCTGAGGACAGAGGACAGCCATCTTGCTACCAGGGTGGTATTCAGAGGGGGCAGAATTTCCAGCCACTAGGGGGTGCTAGATTATCAAGTGCCTTAACTACGGTTAAGGAGCCATCAATGACTCAAACCTTCAGAGCCACTAGTGAAAAGCAGATATTCCCGGCTTGTAGGGAACAAACCAAATTCTAAGTAGCCATCTGCCAAGTGCCGCCATTTTAACTTTGTTAACTATGGTTAATGATAACCATGGGCTTAGCATTATGTTCAGGAGACCATACTTTTGCTTGGTAATCTGAATCTGCCGGAAAGATTTTATGTTAAAAAAAACTGCAAACTGACGTATTTCAATAATAGCTGTCAAGCATGTGGAGGGGAGAGAAGTATCTGCAGCTGCAGAATTTTATAAAGCCTTGAAAGCCCTCGTTTCCCAATCCCCTTCATAGCGATTGCTACAACATCCTTATCTGGAAAAGGATTCTGGCAGGCAAACGTGTTCTGTAAAAGCAGGCAAAGTCAGCCCTCCAGATGTTTTGGGACTACTACTCCCATCATCCCTAGCTAACAGGACCAGTGGTCAGGGATGGTGGGAATTGTAGTCTCAAAACATCTGGAGGGCCGAGTTTGCCTATGCCTGTGTAAGAGTCACTGCATGAATCGAAGTGATGGACGCCACGTTCTCGGCGGCTGAGCAGGCAGGGTTTGCAGCTGCCTTATATATAAGGTCAGACGATAGGTCCATCTACCTACACTGATTGGCAGGGTCTTTCCAAGCGTTCAGACAGGAAGGGCTCACCCAAGAGGGTTTTCTTTCTGTCCCACCACTTTCCCTGGGGAAACCCACTGTTTACGGCTGAATCAGAACAAATGTCAATCGGGTGTTCTGCAGATCGACTCTCGTTCCGATATAGCGGTAAACCTCGGGTCTTTCCGGGGAAAGCAGTGGCGCAAAGGAAAGTCTTCTAGAACCCCTGCCAAGAAGTCATGGACCAAACGGAAGAAACTGCAGGGCAAATGGAAGTGTGGGTGAGCATAAAGTGTCTCCTGGCCCTGGCATCTCTCCTGAAGGTGCCAGGAATTGAACCCAAGGCCTTGGGCATTCAAAGCAGATGATGTACAGTGAAGCTATAGCTTTGCCACCATGCATATTGGTGGTGCTAGATAAATAATAGTAGTAGTCAAAAAGCATTCCATATTAATAACAACAACAACAACCACCTTTAGGAGTTATCTGAAGGCAGCCCTGTATAGAGAAGTTTATTAATGTTCAATGTTTTACTATGTTTTTATATATGTTGGAAGCCGCCCAGAGTGGTTGGTGCAACCCAGTCAAATGGGTGGGATATTTTTATGATGATGATGATGATGATTTTATTTGTACCCCCTCCATCTGACTGGGTTGCCCCAGCCACTCTGAGCAGCTTCCAACAAATAGAAAAGCAGAATAAAACATCAGACATTAGAAACTTCCCTACACAGTCATAGCTCGGGTTACAGATGCTTCAGGCTGTGTTTTTTGGGGGTACGGACCCGCCAAAACCCGGAAGTACCGGAACGGGTTACTTCTGGGTTTCGGCAGTTGCATATGTGCAGAAGCGCTAAATTGCGGTTTGCGCATGCGCAGAAGCGCCGAATCACAACCTGCGTGTGCGTAGACGCGCCGCTGCGGGTTGCAAACGCTGTGGGTTGCGAACGTGCATCCTGCACAGATCACGTTTGCAACCCAAGTGTCCACTGTACAGGACTGCCTTCAGATATCTTCTATATGGGCTTTCCATAACTGCAACTACACATTATCCATTCATACCAAATGGACCTAACACCCACAACCTTCCAGGCTGTGAGCGCACAAGACGTTCCTAAAAAGGAGAGGTATCCCAATATTGAGTTTGATCAAACTGCGGGAGGCAGTGGAAGACAGGAGTGCCTGGCGTGCTCTGGTCCATGGGGTCATGAAGAGTTGGACAAGACTCAACGACTAAACAACAAATCCCAATATTACAGTGCTCTTTCATTAATTAACTCATTTCATGACATTAAAACATGGTAATGCAGCCACCCTAGAGAACACATCTAAGAAGGAATGAAACAACCTCCACGTTGCAAGAACAACTGCTTTCTTCTTACCTCCGGGCTCCAGGCCGACGAGCTGTCCGTGGCGTCGTTCCCTTCGAATCCTTGATTGCTAAAAGCCGTCTCCATTTCCAAGCTCCCTTCTGTCTCTTGCCGGCTGAGGCTGGGCGTCGCGCTGACCTCCACCCCGGGGTCTTTGGGCTGCCCAGAGCCCCTGCTCTCCGACGCCGTTCTGGAGTCGAGGGATAGATGGTCATCTTCGTGATAAGAGAGGTTGTCTTGGTAACTCAGTTGGCTGAACCCGTCGAGATCTAGCACATTTTAAGAGCAGAGAGAAAAATAATTTCGTCGGGGGGGGGGGTAAGACCAGCCGTTTCTTTATCCCTCAAGTGTGCAGATGCTTTAATCCCCTGCATCACAGGGCCTAGAAGTGATAACTATGCATGAGGGATTTGGGAATCCTGAGCCTTCAAAGGAAGAACACCTCTTTCCAACGGAATGGCAACGAAGGAGCCAAACCAGCTTCTCCCTTGGGAACCAACCGAAGGGCCTCTTCGCACAAAACCCAAGGAGTTTTGTTTTGAAGTGCACACCTGAAAATGTAGGGTGAGTGATGAGCAGCTGTTTGAAAGCATGTGCATCATGTACATGGAAGTCGTGTGGAGAACCTCTGCTGCCTTGCGTGACATCTTCGGGAGAAGAAAAGGCTACACAAATCCAGAGTGGAGTCCCTAAGATAGTGCGATGGTGCCTTGTACGTCTCATTCTGGCAGCGATGCCAACTATAGGGGGCAGAAGGGGCTTCAGCCCCCTCAATATTTGTAGCCAGAGGGTTGAGCCCTCCCTCCAATACTGAGGGAGCAACCCTCGTTCTGGAAGAAGGTACAGGGTTATAAAGACTAGGACTAGCCGTCTGAGAAACAGTTTCTATCCAAATGCAATTTGGGTTTTAAACGCGGTGTAAGGTAGTCTCTGTGGGAGCACCATATTTTTCGCTCTATAAGATGCACCTGACCATAAGACGCACCTAGTTTTAGAGGAGGAGAACAAGAAAAAGAAATTCTCTCGCTCTCTGCACAGCGCCTCTCCAGCGAAGCCAAGTCAGAATAGCAAGAGGGATCACTGCGCACTGATCCCTCTCGCTCTCCTGGCTTCAGGGATAGCTGCACAGCCTGCATTCGATCCATAAGATGCACACACATTTCCCCTTACTTTTTAGGAGGGGGAAAGTGCGTCTTATAGAGCGAAAAATACGGTATATAGTATTTAATTATGGGGTATCAGAGTTTTTAGGGGGTTAACCAGGTTGGGATAGCTGGGATAGCAGGCTTGTTGGTTTTTGAATGTCTGATGTAGATTTTTTCAATTTCGTTGTTCTGTATGGGACAATGACAACAAAGATTATCGTATTGTATCGTATTGTATTGTATCATATCATATCATATCATATTGTATTGTATTGTATTGTATTGTATTGTATTGTATTGTATTGTATCATATTGTATTGTGCTGCCCCCAAGCAAGCACTGGCCCACTAGGTAGGGCGGGAGGTGAAGAGGACAATTTTCACCCTCCATGCTCCCCACCATGATTGCAAGTTGTTGGGCACAACCCATCGCGCCTGCCTTCCAGAAACTCCTGCGGCCAAGCTGGTGCCCAACGTCTTGCTCTGCTTTCCTTCGGACCACATCAGAGAGGCTGGAGGAGGGTCTTGTAGTCTGGGCAGCCCAGGACCTCCAGACCCTCTGCCCAGGTTTGTACCGCAAGGAAGTCACTTCCGCGCTGCTAACACAGCAGTTTGCTTTCCCCCTTGGAGGCGCACTCCATTGTCTCTCAAGACAGAAGGATGCCAACAGGCCAGGAGTGGTTAGAGGGACTGACTAGAACCTGGCGGCCAGGGTTCAAATCCCCACACTGGGTGGCCTTGAGCCAGCCACTATCTTCCTACCTCACAGGGTTGTCGTAAGGATAAAATGGAGAGGGGGAGAAATTTGTACACCACCTTGATCTCCTTGGAGAAAAGGCGGGATATGAATCTACCGTATTTTTGGCTCTATAGGACGCACTTTTCCCCTCCAAAAATGAAGGGGAAATGTGTGTGCGTCCTATGGAGCGAATGCAGGCTCCTTGGCTTCAGCGATAGCAACGCGAAGCCTCCAAAGCACAGAAGGAGAGCTCCCCCCGCGCTCCGGAGGCTTCGCGTTGCTTTTGCTGAAGCCGCCTGAAGCCCCCGGAGCGCAGGGAACTCCCGCTGCGCTCTGGGGGCTTCAGGCAGCTATCTGCAAGTCTTCGGAGCACAGCAGGAGTGCCTGAAGCCTGGAGAGCGAGAGGGGTCGGTGCACACCGATCCCTCTTGCTCTCCAGGCTTTGCTTCGCTGGAGAGGCGCTGCACAGTTTTGTTACGAAAAAGGAGCAATGCTGCTGAGTGCTCCAGATGGCTGGAAAGCCAAACAGGATGTTGATGTTTTGGGACTGTACCGTGGGAAGAAGGGACAGTCTATTATGTGCACTGAGCACCGGATGTTAGCTCAGAGTGTCACATGACCCTGTACTGGAAGTACATGGGTGGAGTTATTCTCTCTCTGCTGTGGCTGTAAAGAGGGTGCAGACATGTTGTTCTCTGCACTGAGGAAAGACAGAAATAAAGGCATGTAAATACATTTCTGTCTGTCTCTTTCCCCTCCCTGGGGATGGCAGGGAGTGAGGGAGGAGGAGTGGCTGTGTTCTTCTCACGTTTGAAGAAGGATCGGCCGATAAAGACCTCGCCTTGTCTTGCCGGGAGTCGCTGACGGGGGAGGCCAACAAGAAATCAAGCCGGGCACCTGGAGAGTGCCAAATGCCTCTGAATGACAAGGCTTGATATCAACATATAACCATCCTCTGCTACCATATGTTGATATCAAGCCTTGTCATTCAGAGGCATTTGGCACTCTCCAGGTGCCCGGCTTGATTCCTTGTTGGCCTCCCCCGTCAGCGACTCCCGGCAAGACAAGGCGAGGTCTTTATCGGCCGATCCTTCTTCAAACGTGAGAAGAACACAGCCACTCCTCCTCCCTCACTCCCTGCCATCCCCAGGGAGGGGAAAGAGACAGACAGAAATGTATTTACAGATATATAGACCTCGCCTTGTCTTGCCGGGAGTCGCTGACGGGGGAGGCCAACAAGGAATCAAGCCGGGCACCTGGAGAGTGCCAAATGCCTCTGAATGACAAGGCTTGAAATCAACATATGGTAGCAGACGCTGCTGGTTATCTGATCCATAGAAATCAGCATGAGAGGTGAGAGGTTGATGAATCGTGTGCCATCCTCTGCACCAAGGAAAGAAGATAACGTCTGCAATTGCAGCCAGAAGCTGAACAGACGGCTGGCCCCAAGAGGGGGTGTTTTCCAAGCAACGGAGCCCCAAAAAGGTATGCTGAATATCGGGCTAAAAGTGTGAATGCAGATTGATTTATTCTCTGGTTCACGAGAGAGCTGCGTTTGGCAAAACAAGCTCTGAAAGAAAGGCTTGCATACCAGAAATTCCTGTGGTGAGATAAGGATTCCCGTCCCGGGGAAGGTTGCTAAGCAACGACAGTCGGACAGTGGAAAACTACTGACACCTGGGGCTGGCTCAGTCAGAGCCGGGAAAGCGAAAGTTGTTTTGACTTTGAGACAGCTTTGAGAATTGCCTGCCTGAGAGAGAGGCAGAAAGACAGCTCAAAAGGAGCTTTTGGGATTTAACTAGCTCGAGAGTGGAGAGCTGAGGCTTGGATTCAAAATGGATGCCAAGGACAGGGGGAGGGAAGAACGGAGTTCTAATTCCCCCACTGATGTTGCTACTGGAGAGGATGCTGTAGCTTTGAACGTTGTCCGATGCTACAATTGTGGACAGACTGGGCATCTTCAGCGGAGCTGCAAGAAGCCATGCCAGCCGAAAGGAGCGAAGGGCCGCTCAGCAAATCCTGAGGCAGCAGGCAAAGGTCATACCAAGTCTATGGTGGAACCTGCAAGGGCTCTGATGGCGAAAGGAACCACGCCAGATGTTTGGAACTCGTTTGTAATTGACACTGGATGTAATTTTCATATGTCCCCGCACAGAGGACTCTTTTCGACGTTTAAGAAGCAAAGCTTCGCTGTGGAACAAGCCAACGGTCAGAAGCTGGAAGCGACCGGAAAAGGGACTGTCTATCTTAAGAGTCTGAACTTGACAATAAACAATGTTTACTTGGTTCCTGAACTGAAGTTCAATCTGCTGAGTGTTTCGCAGATTGCAAAGAAAGGACTGAGACTGTCCTATGATGATAAGAGCTGCGAGATCTTCAAAGATGGAGAGTTATATCTTTCTGCCAGACAGAAAGATGGACTGTATTTGTTGACTTTTGACCAAAGTGATTACATGGAATGTAATTCTGAGTCTAACATGATTTCTCTTGCAGGTGTGACCAAAACGAGCGCCAAGAAGGTGGCCAGGGTCGACAGAGCGTTTCAGCGGGTGTATGCTGATGTGATTGGTCCTCTAGAACCATCTAGAGGCAATGCAAGATTTTATCTTGTGTGTGTGGATCATTTCTCTAACTTTGTCTGGGTTTATGTGTTAAAGAAACCACAGGAAGCCTTGGAAAGGTTTCAGGAGTTTTGTGACAAAGTTAAAGATATGCATGATGCTAACATTGATTGTCTTTTGACAGATGAGAAGCAGATTTTTCTTTTACAGGATTTCCAGAGGTTCCTGCAGAAGAAAGGAATTAGACACAAGGTTGCTGTTTCAGCGGAAGCGTGGAACAGGGGTGTCTGTGTAAAAGTGAACAAAGAATTGCAAAAGGGAATGAATGCGCAATTGCTTAGTTCACATTTGCCACATGAGTTCTGGGCGGAGTCACTCATGTCGCTTTGTCATGCGTGGGTGAGAAAGGTTTCAAAAGAGTTGGGAAGTTCTCCTTTTGAGAAACTGTTCCGGAGAAAACCTTCTGTTGCCCATTTCAGGGTTTTTGGGTCTCATGTGAGGACAGAAGCTCCAGGTGGAGTAAAGAATGCCAGAGGCATTTTTGTGGGATATGAAAAGGGTCTCTACAGAGTAATTTTGTCTGAATCTGGTCAGGTGATTCTTACAAAATTTCTAGAGAGTGCTCCTGAAAAGGAGAGAGTCATAGTGCACACATTTCCCACAGAGGACGATTCAGATGATGATGATGATTTCACAGAGTACAGTGGTACTGAGAGTGACAGTGATAGCTCAGAGAGCTCTGTTGTCACAGTCATTGAGAGGAAGTCTCACACAATGGATAGACCTTCACAGGTGAAGGATGAACCACTGTTTGCTGTTGGAACTGGTTCTCCTAAGAGTCCTGAGACAGAACCAGTGAGCAGAGAGGATCAGCACCTCATACGCAGGTCTGAGAGAGTCACAAAGGGTGAACCACGCAAAAGGTACTCAGAAGAGTATGCTAATTTAGCTGTTGCATGTGCTGTTGTAAACAACCGAGGACAGGTTGGAGCTGTGTCTAAGTCAGAGACAAAGACACAACAGAGAGTTGCTAGCCAAGGTAATGCAGATGCACTCATTCCTTGGAAGCCAGACAACCAGAGAGGTACACTGGGAAAACCAGTGGCGGGTAGTTCCAAGGGTGGAACTGAAACAACAGGGGAGTGTTATGTGTATAACAACTGTTTGTTTTCTTCTCTGGATCACGCTTTGCTTGCCGCAACACGCATTGATTCTTTTGGGGGAGGTTGTTACGAAAAAGGAGCAATGCTGCTGAGTGCTCCAGATGGCTGGAAAGCCAAACAGGATGTTGATGTTTTGGGACTGTACCGTGGGAAGAAGGGACAGTCTATTATGTGCACTGAGCACCGGATGTTAGCTCAGAGTGTCACATGACCCTGTACTGGAAGTACATGGGTGGAGTTATTCTCTCTCTGCTGTGGCTGTAAAGAGGGTGCAGACATGTTGTTCTCTGCACTGAGGAAAGACAGAAATAAAGGCATGTAAATACATTTCTGTCTGTCTCTTTCCCCTCCCTGGGGATGGCAGGGAGTGAGGGAGGAGGAGTGGCTGTGTTCTTCTCACGTTTGAAGAAGGATCGGCCGATAAAGACCTCGCCTTGTCTTGCCGGGAGTCGCTGACGGGGGAGGCCAACAAGGAATCAAGCCGGGCACCTGGAGAGTGCCAAATGCCTCTGAATGACAAGGCTTGAAATCAACAAGTTTTCCCTCTCTGCGCAGCGCCCCTTCAGCGAAGCGGGAGGAGAAATGGAAGGGGCTCCGTTTCTCCTGCCGCTTCGCTGAAGGGGCGCTGCGCAGAGAGGGGGAGATTTTTTTTTTCCTGTTCTCCCCCTCCTATGGTCCGGTGTGTCCTATAGTCCGGTGTGTCCTATAGAGTGAAAAATACGGTAATCAGAACACCCTGTTTCTCTATATCAGGGAAGGAGAGCCTCGGGCCCAGAGGCTGAATGTGGCCCTCTAGACCTCTGCACTTGGCTCTTGGACTTCTCTCCAGGCCACATCCTTCACTGGCCCCACTATGCACCCTCCTTCCATGTTTTTGCCTGGCTAGATGTGCCCATGAACTCCGATAATGTCTCTTGCTTGTCTGGATGGATCTGTCTTGGATGCTTCAGCTGAGATTCCTGCATTGCATGGGGTTGGACTGGATGACCTTTGGGGTCCCTTCCAATGCTACGATTCCATGATTCTATGAAAGAGGCAGGGGAGTGCAGAAACCCACATGCGCTACTAAGGTAAGATGTACACTTGCTGCTATGCCCACTTTTGTCTTTGCTCAGCCGGTAGAGCACAAGGCTCTCAATCGCAGTGCTGCGGGTTCGAGTCCCAATTAGGGCAAGATCCCTGCATTGCCGGGGGGCTGGAGTAGATGACCTTGGGGGGTCCCTTCCAACTCTGCAATTCTATGGTTCTTGGAAGTTGCCCAGAAGCAGCCCTGCAGCTGAAAAAGCTTCCCGCTCCTCTGCTCTGAATTATTTCTCCCACACCACACATTTACCATCCTTCATTTGCTAGAGGAGAGGGGCAAGGCAGGGAGATGGAAGAAGCCACCCAGGAATAATGGGAAGCCTTTCCTTGGGCAAAACTCTGCAGGGGTGCCAAGACACTTAACAGTTTCAGCTGCGCTCAAGTCAGCAGCCTATGAAAGCCCTGCTGGAATCAGCACAGCTTTATACCATATTTTTTGCTCTGTAAGACTCACTTTTTCCCTCCTAAAAAGTAAGGGGAAATGTGTGTGCGTCTTATGGAGCGAATGCAGGCTGCGCAGCTATCCCAGAAGACAGAACAGCGAGAGGGATTGCTGCTTTCACTGAGCAGCGATCCCTCTTGCTGTTCTGGCTTCTGAGATTCAGAATATTTTTTTTTCTTGTTTTCCTCCTCCAAAAACTAGGTGCGTCTTGTGGTCTGGTGCGTCTTATAGAGCGAAAAATACGGTAGTTTGGCCCTGTGCATCTTCACAAGCCCAGTCGGTTCAATGGGGCTTCCAGCCAAGTTAAAAGTGTGCATTTAGGTTGAAAACCACATGGTCCCGTTCTTAGGCAAGAACGGGTCCAGATGGCATTTCCCCCACTCCCCCAACCAAACGCTTTTGCTTATGATGGCTCCCAGCTCTGCTAAAATCAAACAGGACTCGGCTCACGCGGCAGATTGCAGCTCCGAAATCAACAAGGACACGATTGATATATATACATTTGGGGCACGTCGGAGCGGTGGGCTGAAAAGGCAGGTTTTATAAATGTAAAGAGTAAATAAAAAAGCGCCGCAGGCTTTTCAGAATAGAAGACGTGCCTTTCTAGTGAGAAGTTACATTACACACTTCCCACACAAAGTTTGCCTCCCCACCGTGCCTTGTGGATTTGGTCTGAAGCCAGGATGTTGGCTATTATTACGGAATGCAGTTTGAGGGATTCAGTTGGGATGGTTGAATCCTGTAGACTAGGTGGGTGAAAACTGTGTTCTGTAAAATCTCGGGGTTCCCTTGGCAACGTTGTACAGTAGTACCTTGGTTCCTGAACTCAATCCATTCTGGAAGTCCGTTCAACTTCCAAAATGTTTGCAAACCAAGGCACAGCTTCTGATTGGCTGGTGGGCCCCAGAAACAATGCCGACAGCCGAAACGATGTTCAGCTTATAAAAAATGTTTGCAAACCGGAACACTTACTTCCGGGTTTGCGGCGTTCAGGAACCAATTTGTTTGGGAGCCAAGACGTTTGGGAACCAAGGTACCACTATATAGGAATGTGGGGGAGCCAATGATTGCAGGGTTCCCCAGGGAGAAATTCAGTACAGTGGTACCTCAGGTTAAGTACTTAATTTGTTCCGGAGGTCCTTACTTAACCTGAAACTGTTCTTAACCTGAAGCACCACTTTAGCTAATGGGGCCTCCTGCTGCCGCCACGCCGCCGGAGCACAATTTCTGCTCTCATCCTGAAGCAAAGTTCTTAACCTGAAGCACTATTTCTGGGTTAGCAGAGTCTGTAACCTGAAGCGTATGTAACCTGAAGTGTATGTAACCTGAGGTACCACTGTAATGGCGAACAAATTTTCCTGAAAAGATTTTCCCTTGCAAGGAAGGGCAGCGTTGAGGTTCATCCTCAGGTACAAGAGAGACCTAGGAAATGTCCTGCAGGAAAATGAGTGTGTTCTGTAGAATGTTTCCCAGAATCCTCTGCCATTTGCAAGGTTCTCTGGGAAATTGACCCAGAGAATCTTGGGAGATGCGTTTTTCTTGGGTTACCGACTGTTTTGTTACACCTTTGATGTTCTCATCATGAAAGGCTATACCTATCAACTGAGATTCAAAATGGATAATCCTTTCAAGTCATGGGAAGACGGTGTGCGCGCACCAGCACATCAGTGCACTTTTTACCGCTTTTGCCATTTCCTCCGAAGCCACAGAAACTGAGTCCATCCTTGTTGGACTTCTCGGAGCAAACCATCTCTTGTGTTTGACTGCTTTGTTTCTTTTTTTGGACAGAGCTGGATAATACCTTCGCATTCAGAGGCCTCAGAGCTGTACTCTTCATGGTTCGACAGCAAGCGGTTGAATTTGGGCCTGCGCTCGGAACCGGCTTGCGTTCCTTTCTCGGAAACTCCCGAACGGAAGCTCTGCGAGCGCGAAACGGAGATCTCAAACTGCTTGATCACCTCGTCGTCGCTGTCCGAGGAGGTGGTCAGGTCTTCATCCTCCCCGAAGCTATTCACTGGGAGAAAAGAGCACACACACAAACACATACAAAGAGGAATTTTGACAGCTGGTGGAGAAGGATGCAGAGAAAATGACAGTTTCCAGATAAGAAAGTGGCTTTCAGAAAATGAGAAACAAGTCACTTAGAGCATCAGTCACTGAGTGTCTAAAAAAATGTAGTATAAACACTGACAGTTGGGAAACACTGGTCTGCGAGCGCCCCAGTTGGAGAACAGCCTTTACCAAAGGTGTCGTGGGCTTTGAAGACACTCAAACTCAGAACACAAGGGAGAAACATGCTAGGAGGAAGATATGCTTGGCAAATCCACACCGTGATCAGCTCCCACCCGGAAACCAATGTCCTCACTGTGGAATGATGTGTGGATCCAGAATTGGCCTCCACAGTCACTTACGGACTCATTGTTAAAACTGTGTTTATGGAAGACAATCTTACTCGGCTATGAGTGATTGCCAAAGAAGAAGAAGATAAGTTGAGACCTGCTGGGTGAGTCCAGCATCCTGTTCTCACAGGGGCCAACTAGATGCCTGTGGGAAACCAGCAAGCAGGATTCAAGGCATAAGAGCCCTCTCTTTCAGCGACTGGTATTCAGTAGCCTTGCTGCCTTGAACTGCAGAGGCAAGCATGGCTAGCAGCCATCAATAGCTTGCTGTCCCCTGGGTGACTTCGGGTGACCTTTATAGCAGACCTCCCCACCTGGCATCATCCAAATGTTTCGGGCACCATCTCCCATCAACCCCAGTCAGGGACTGGCTGGCTGATGAGGAGTGGTGCCAGCCAGGGAACCCCCTAGGGAAGCCTTAGAAGAGGAGTGGTGGTGGGACACTGAGGGCAGGTCAGAGGGAGAAGAAGGGGAGGAATGGTTGGATGCTGAAGAGGCAACAGGCTTTAGCGAGCAAGAGGAGCCAGGTACAGAAAGCAGTTCGGACTCAGCAGATGAAGCAGAGGAGGAGGAGGAAGACAGATGCTGCAGAAACATGCCAGGAGCTTGCTGCTGCTACTGTACTAAGCTCCTCTCCACCCTTGTCTCCAAGGACACAGAACAAAGAACACTGATTTGCCCTGTCCAACATAGTTTGAGGCTGCTTGGAAGGAGTCTTAGAGGGAAGTAGAAGGTGAAGACATTCAGTCCTGGCAACTGTTTCATAGGGGCCAGTCCTGTTTCTAGGCACTGTTGCCTTGCATACTTTTTCCTAGAATAAAGAGTTAACTTTTCTGTTTGTCTCTGCGTCCGGCGTGCCAACCTGCATCTGAACCAGCCCTGACACCCAGCTAGCATGACCAACGATCAGGGATTGTGGGAACTGTAGACCATGGACCTCAGGATGGCACCAGGTTGGCAGAGGCTGGTATATACTAGTATACCAAAGTTTTTGTGCTGGATGGTGTAAGTAAGAGAAACAGACCCTCAAGTGCAGAAACGACTCTGTTCCCCGTCGCAGGCGTTGGTCGTGCCGAAAAACTGCTGCAACCAGCCTCAGCTGGTGCCAGAACTGTGTTCCTTTATTCCCAAGGGTAAGCAACACAAAATAGTAACACACCCGACAGCTGGTGTGTTCATATGCTCATGCTCTCCCTTTCTAGCACGCACACACACACACACCAGCTGTCCCTCGCACCCACCGCTCCACAAGTTCCCAAAGGAAAGCATCCTCCTGTTCTGTTTCCCCCTGGCGCAGATGGCTGGGAAATTTGAGATGCGGCACAGCGCCTCTTTTTTTAATTCCAATTAGCAGGGGTGATGGCATCGGAACATCTGTTCTTTTATAACCAAGGATCTGCGCTGGGCTCAGTCTCCAGCAAGGTTGTTTTCCCCAAGGCCAGAGCTCACCCTGGAAGTACCTCGGAGGCGCCGTTTAAGGACGACACGGGGAGGACAGAGTTTTCAGGCTCAGGCGCAAGGTAGGTAGGGAGAGCCAACGACAATGTAAAACAAAGGGCACCGTACTGATCCCATCGGCAGGGAAATACACATGAATTTGGGAGAGCCTGGGCTGCAAGCAGCATCAACGGCATACCCTCCAGCATTCCACAGGGTCATAGAATTGTAGAGTTGGAAGGGACCCGAGGGTCATCTAGTCCAACCCCCTACAATGCAGGAATCTCAGCTAAAGCATCCAATATAGACGGCCATCCAACCTCTGCTTAAACACCTCCAAGGAAGGAGATGCACATCTTTCGGAGCCATGCTCCTGCGCAAGTCAGCTTGGGCGGCACCAGAAGCCAGGATGGATGGCTTCTGTAATTCTGGGATGTCCTGGGAAAACTGGGGTGGTTGTGGGGAGGGTATGCAATGGGGGTCTCTTTCAGTCTCACTTTCCTACACATCCAGTTAATGTATTTATTTACTTTTTAATGAAGGCTTGAGCCTATCCATAGCAGGGAGGTAATAGCGTTTTGGCAGTTCACGTTTCTGGGAAATACAAGCAGGGAAAGCACTGTTGAAAGAAAGTGCATTGCCTAAGTGCATCGCCTAGTTGCCAGTTGAGTTGGGAATTCAAGTTTGGGCTCCACTGAGCCATGCTGGCTATCCAAGGAAAATCCCTCCATTTCCCGGGCCTTGTTTTGTCGCGATGTGAATGTTTCAAAGACAACGAAGTTCAGGGAAGGGGTGTCAGATGCTAACCCAGGAACAGCCCACGAAATCTTGAGGAACTCCCATCAGCCCCAGCCATCATGACCAATGGTATGGGAGCGATGGGAATCAGGGTTGAACAATGTCTGGCGGGTGCCACATTGGTCAGCCCTGGATTAATCTAAAGCTGTGTTTCCCAAACTTCGGTCTCCAGGTGTTTTCGGACTACAATTCCCATCACCCCTGCTAGGGATGATGGTAGTTGTAGTCCAAAAGCAGCTTTTCCCCAATTTTGAAAAAACACTGATCTAGCGAAACACCAAATACCTGATTCAGCAAGGTTCTTTTCTGAAAGTCTCTTTCTACACACACACACAGACACACGTTCTTCCATAAAGGTAAAGGTAAGGGGACCCCTGACCATTAGGTCCAGTCGTGGCCGACTCTGGGGTTGCGGCGCTCATCTCACTTTATTGGCCAAGGGACCTGGCCGTACAGCTTCTGGGTCATGTGGCCAGCATGACTAAGCCGCTTCTGGCGAACCACAGCAGCGCACGGAAACACCGTTTACCTTCCCGCCGGAGCGGTACCTATTTATCTACTTGCATTTTGATGTGCTTTCGAACTGCTAGGTTGGCAGGAGCAGGGACCGAACAACGGGAGCTCACCCCGTCGCGGGGATTCAAACCGCCAACCTTCTGATCGGCAAGTCCTAGGCTCTGTGGCTTAACCCACAGCGCCACCCGCATCCCTACATTCTTCCATAGCTATGAAGAAAAACAGCACTTGGAAAAAGATGAAATACTTTTGTGCTGGATCTCTCTCCCTTCCTCCCACACAGCAGATACATCACGGTAGCCTGGAAACCTACAGCGCTTTCGACCGCTTGCACATTGCTCGGGTTCCAGAACGAAGATTCACAAGCAAGTGGCTTCAGGGGCGGAAGGAACAGGTCTTAGCCGTGACACAGCCTTGCAGAGCCAGTTTGCAACGCAAGGCGATTAAGGCTCCTCCATAAGGCTTTGTTCCTTGCAACGTCTGAAAAACGAAGGGTTCAGCCACCCATTGGTTTGTCCCATACCTAGAATGCGTGGGTGTGAGGGGTTCTGCTTTTGCCTTGCCACTTTTCTCCAGAAAACCTGCTCTTTGGCGCTACATAGGGACAAGGATCATTCCGGTGAAAACCAGAAACTCCAACATTTCTCCAATGAAAATAGGGATGTCCTAGTCAATGATAATACAGTCGCACCTTGGTTGACGAACAGCTTGCGGCTCAAATGTTTTGGCTCCCGAACGCCGCAAACCTGGAACTGATTGTTCCAGTTTTCAAACATTCTTTTGGAAGCCGAACGTCCGGTGGGGCTTCCGATTGGGTGCAGGAGCTTCCTCCAACCAATCGGAAGCCACGCCTTGATTTCTGAACATTTTAGAAGTCAAACGGACTTCCAGAATGGATTCCGTTTGACTTCTGAGGTACCACTGTAGTAATAATTTTATTATTTATACTCCGCCAGTCTGACTGGGTTGCCCCAGCAGCATCCAACACACACACACACACACACACACACACACACACTAAACAGGACTGCCTTCAGATGGCTTCTAAAGGTTGCGTAGTTACTTATCTCCTTAGCTTGTGGGTTGCATAACTCCATGCCCTCCAAGATTTCTCCAATGAAAATAGGGATGTCCTGGGGAAAAGCGGGACGTTCCGAGATCAAATCAGAAACTTTCCCTGGAAAATAGGGACACTGGCAAGTCCTGCGACTGTTGTAAAGTCCGGGTCTACCTTGCATGGCTGTTGTAAAGATTACCTTCTAACATATATGTGTTGCACACTCTATACTAAACACGAAGAAAGGAATCCATCTGCCATTCATTTCCAGGTTCTTTGGAAACACTTGGCAAGCTTCTCTGGAGAAGTCGTGCTGCAGCCACCTCACTGGCGGCTGCATTCACTGAGCAAAGCAAAGTTCCATCTTTGAACTGTCTGGCACCCATCCTACTGCTCTCCAATATGCTCATCTCGTGTTTCGCTTTATTCTGTATAAACTACCCATGTGAGACAGTCAAGTGGTCCAACCTAGTCTCCTGCTTGGTGAAAATTGGTTCTTCTGCCAATTCTCAGCTATTGTCACATTTGTGATCTCACTATCCCCAAAAAGGCTACTCAGACGCTGGATTAATTAAGGTTATGACTCAAATCAGAGCCAAGTGTCAGAATGAGACATTTCATTGCGTACAATATTCGCGCTTCAGATTTCTGTTTGGTAAACAACGTATCTCATGGAAATCGGCACATGTTGGCAGCCGAACAGAGAGAGGAAGGGGACTGAGTTTTACAAATATAGACTGTCCAGAACCTCAGATGTATCTGAGACATTGGGTCATGCCGTATAAATGTGTGCTGACAAACCCAGAGCCAAAATGAAGCATTAACTGCCAAAGAAAACCCCTGGATTACAATTCGAGAGGCATCTCTTGTGGGCTGAATAAGAACTAAGGTGTGTTGTTGTTTTTAATCAGCACACTTTGTGTCTCCATTGGCTTACCAATGGCTGGATGTCTGTGTTATCGACACCTGTAGCAGACCAACACAGCTACCTCTCTGGAAACTGTAACATGCAAGGCTGCCTAATACGGAGGCAACTCACTGCTCCATCTAGATCACCACCCGCCCTGCCATGCAGGAATCCCTTGCGGACGACCGCAATGCCTGGAGATGGACAGGCCATGCATCCACAGCAAGGATCAGAGGAGGAATGGCTGCTGGGAGGAGCACAGAGAGAAGAAACGCTGCAGTGCACCTGCAGCAGTATAACTGGACATCCCTTTAAGAAACCATGCTCAGCAACAAATATATTTGTTTGGTGCATTTATGGTCACGGTAGCCAGCAGGGTTCCCCCCAGATAATGTGGATGACAACTTCCATTCCTGACCATGGCCAATGGTAAGGGATAATAAGAACACAGAAAAAGAGCTTGCAGGATCAGGCCAGTGGACCATCTTCTCCCTATCTCCTGCCTTCATGGGGCGAGGCAACCAGAACTGTACAGTGGTACCTCGGGTTACAGATGCTTCAGGTTACAAACTCTACTAACCCAGAAAGAATACCTCGGGTTAAGAACTTTGCTTCAGGATGAGGCAGCGGCACAGCGGCAGCAGGAGGCCCCATTAGCTAAAGTGGTACCTAAGGTTAAGAACAGTTTCAGCTTAAGAACGGACCTCCAGAACAAATTAGGTTCTTAACCCACGGTACCACTGTACACGGTATTCCAAGCATAGTTGTATCTTTTAACTGAGATGCAGTAAAAAAACCAACGTTTTTCAGCAGAACCTAAACAAAGTCATTGGCTAGCCCCGATTGCAGTCTTGACAGTTGCAAAGGAAGACTTCACTTTCTGCCGTTTTAACTCTGCCAGATTCTCTCTCTCTCTATCTCTCTCTCTCTTTCTCTCTCATATGTATCGAGGCCCTTTATGTTCCAAACAACAAGAACACAGTGTCAGGCTGAGAGGCCGGAAGCCTTCCGTTTTCATAAACACGAGAGTTAAAAGTACAGAACGCTGGGGGTGGAAGCGTCGATGCTAATCTAAACCATTCAAGGTGAACTGCGTCTCATTCGCCTCTCCTGTATTCCAACGATTATCTCTTCGCTTGCAAATGCCAAATGTTGTCAGCTGTCAACAGAACACTTCTCTTTGTTCGCAGTGTGCAAGTAAACATTTACCTCTCGGCATGCAGGAAGAAAGATCTGCCAGAAAGGACATACTCTCGGGGCAGAACGGCACAACCCAGAGGTGCCTTGATAACTCTCTTCCTCACAACACCCAGCTCATCCTTCTCCACCCTTCTGCCCTCAAAATGGTTTCGGAAAAAGACTGCATGGAGGTATAAAGACCGCTGTGATAGAACTTATCCAACACCTACCAAGTCATAGAATCATAGCGCTGGAAGGGGCCAATCTCAACTACCGTATTTTTCACCCCATAGGACGCACCGGCCCATAGGACGCATCAAGTTTTTTGGGGGGGAAATAAAGGGAAAAAAATTATTTCCCCCCCAGGCGCTTGTGGTGCCGGCAGCAGGGAGAAGCGCTCTTCTCCCCGCAACCCGCCTTCAGACCAGGTCCGGGGACAGCGGGAAGACGCGCTGCGCCTCCCAGCTGTCCCCGGAGCTTGCGGGGCAGGCAGCGGGGAGAAGCGCTCTTCTCCCTGCCGCCCGCCCTCAGACCAGGTCCGGGGACAGCGGGGAGACGCGCTGCGCCTCCCCATTGTCCCCGGAGCTTGCAGGGCTGGCGGCGGGGTCTCCCCGCCGTCAGCCTCCAAACCACTTCGGGAGACAGCGGGATGGCGGCGTTCCGCTTCCCTCTGTCCCCCGACCTTGTGGGGCTGGCGCTGGGGCTCTCCCCTCTCACTCTGCAGGCTTCAGCGAAAGCCTGCATTCGCCCTATAGGACGCACACACATTTCCCCTTCATTTTTGGAGGGGAAAAAGTGCGTCCTATAGAGCGAAAAATACGGTAGATTACATGACAGGTGGCCATCCAACCTCTGCTTAAAACCCTCCAAGGAAGGAGATTCCACCACCTTCTAAGGGAGACCATTCCACGGCTGAACAGCTCTTACTGTCTGAAAGTTATTCCTGATGTTTAGTTGGAATCTCCTTTCGTATCTCCTTTCATTATCTTCTTTATCAGGCTGAACATCCCCAACTCCTTCAACTGTTCCTCATAAGGAACGCTTGGTTCCCAGTCCCTTCATCATCTTGGTTGCCCACCTCTGCACACCTTCCAGCTTGTCCATATCCTTCTAAAACTGTGGCACCCACAACTGGACACAGGACTCCAGGTGTGGTCTGAACAAGGCAGAATATAGAGTGGCACTATAAAAAGCAGAGACATCACCTTGCCAACAAAGGTCCATATACCGGTAGTTAAAGCTATGGTTTTCCCAGTAGTGATGTATGGAAGTGAGAGCTGGACCATAAAGAAGGCTGATTGCCGAAGAATTGATGCTTTTGAATTATGGTGTTGGAGGAGACTCTTGAGAGTCCCATGGACTGCAAGAAGATCCAACCTATCCATTCTTAAGGAAATCAGCCCTGAGTGCTCACTGGAAGGACAGATCCTGAAGCTGAGGCTCCAGTACTTTGGCCACCTCATGAGAAGAGAAGACTCCCTGGAAAAGACCCTGATGTTGGGAAAGATGGAGGGTACAAGGAGACAGAGGACAACAGAGGACAAGATGGTTGGACAGTGTTCTCGAAACTACCAGCATGAGTTTGACCAAACTGCGGGAGGCAGTGGAAGACAGGAGTGCCTGGCGTGCTCTGGTCCATGGGTTCACGAAGAGTCGGGCATGACTAAACGATTAAACAACAACAATGACATCCCTTGATCTGGGCACTAAACCTCTGTAGATGCAGCCTAGAATAGCATTAGCTTTCTTTGCTGCTGCATCACATCAAAGCCCACCAGATGCCTAAGAGAAGCCTGCTAGCAGGACCTGAGTGCAGCAGCACTTTCTCCCCGTGTCTGATTCCCAGCAAACAGTATTCAGAGGCAAACGGCCCCCAAATAGTGGAGGCAGAGAATAGCCATTGTGGCTAGCAGCCATTGAGAGCTTCACCTTCCATGAATTTGTCTCATCCTCTTCTAAAGGCATCCAAGCTGCTGGGCATCACCATATATTGTGGGAGCAAATTCCAGAGCCTAACTAAGTGCAAGGGGGGGGGTTGCTTTCTTCTGCCTGTCCTGAATCTTCCAACATTCAGCTTCATTGGATGATATCAGGTTCTAGGATGGGGGGGGGGAGTTTCTCTCGATCCACTTTCCCTGTACCATGTGTGAGTTTATATGCCTCATTTTCATCTCACAGGTCAAAGGCAAAAGTGCTTCCAAACAAGCCCTGAAGTTCTTGTCTCCAGGTGTTGCTATTCCTGCATCTCAGGAGGTTGGACTAGATGTCCCTTGGAGGACCCTTCCGAATCTACAATTCTATGATACAAATATTACACGTCTTCACTCCATGACCCCATGATTAGATCTTCAGAATATATTTAAAGCACACCCAACACACAATTTAAAGCACACACACCCTGAAAGAATCCTGAGAATTATAGCTCTGTGAAGGGGGAAACTACAGTTCCCGGTATTCTTTGGGTTAGAGCACTACGCTTTAAAAGTACTTTGGATGTGCTTTAAATGCATGTCTTCAACCGCTAGGATTCCCACCCCCGCCACCCCTAGAATCTTCTTCTTAAGACACTACTTTTCCTGTTGCTTTTACACAGGGGAAGGAAAAACCCCCACCAAGGTAACATATGCACACACAGTAGAGTCTATGTTGGGATAAGAACATAAGGGTTTTTTGCTCTTCCATCATCAGCAACTGCTAAATGAAGAGTGTCTATTTTCTTCCGGTACTTTACTATTAGCAAAAGGGTCCTTCTGTCATCCGCCCGAAGCGCTTCTATGGCAACAAAAAGCATTCAAGTGTCGCTCTTGTTTTGTGCCAATTTATCCTCAAAAGCTTCTATTATATTTTGGGGAGTGGGGAGGAAGATGGTGCATTAAGAATACGTACAGCCAAGAAAGCAACATTTAAAGATTTTTTTTTAAAAAAAAAAAATGTGGCGGCACAAAAGAACCCCAGAATTTCAC
>NC_139604.1:127004491-127069961 GCF_964270895.1 Podarcis filfolensis
GTACCTCGGGTTACAAACACTTCGGGTGACAAACACTTCAGGTTACAGACTCCGCTAACCCGGAAGTAGTACCTCGAGTTAAGAACATTGCCTCAGGATGAGAACAGCGGCAGTATGGTGGCAGCGGGAGGCCCCATTTGCTAAAATAGTATAGTTTCAGGTTAAGAACAGACCTCCGGAACAAATTAAGTTCTTAACCTGAGGTACCACTGTATATGACTTGCTTGCAGGTTGGTTGGGGTTTTTGAAACCTTGCATGTTCCCCAAGAGATCTGGCTGGTTTTCAAATTTCTAAAAGCGAGGAGAGATAGAAAGGCAGCGGTTTACACGGCACACCTGCTTCTGCTGGAGGGAAGCCAGGCTGAGCCTTCGATACCTTTCAGAAGAAGGAACAGGAAATCAATCCACTAGATGTCCATTTAATCTCGCAGGGACACCTTGGCAACGGACCTTTTTATAGGGCTCTTCAAGGAGGGCGTGTTTGCCCTTCCTGCGCGAATCGCTGGCACATGCCGTGAACCCGTGGAACTATAGCCACTCTGTTGAAAGGGAAGCAAGGAAACCGCGTTGCCGGGGTAACCGCCCCCTCTGCGATTCTCCGGTGAAAAGATGTTTGGTTGGGTTTTATTTTATTTTTTAATGACAGAAACGGCGCAAAGGTTTCTGAGAGGATCGTTGCCACAGGGAGGGAGTTCTGAAGAGGAATTAGCAGCTTGACATTTCACAGGAGCAAAGAATAGAAGCTGGTTTTTTTATTGTATTTTTTTTACTTTTTGCGGTTTAGTTAATGGTTGACAAGTCAGAGTTGAGTAAAGAAGCCACAAATGTACTAGGTTTCAACCAGCCCTGCTAGAAGCACCGTAAAGGAAGTGGAAATCAAAATGTATAAGCACAGCCCTGTGCAAGCGTTTTGCTGTTCCTAACATGCTAGATGAAGACTTCCAAGAGTCCTCAAGCCTGCTTATCTGGAAGTCACATTAGTGGAAGTCGACTGTTTCTCCCTAGCTATTTTTCTCCCTGTTGTGAGAATTATAAGGTCTAAGATATAAAATAAATGTTCATAAATGTACCAGGCAAACACATACATAAATATATAAACCACGTGTCTGAGACAGTACAGTGGTACCTCAGGTTAAGTACTTAACTCGTTCCGGAGGTCCGTTCTTAACCTGAGACTGTTCTTAACCTGAAGCACCACTTTAGCTAATGGGGCCTCCTGCTGCTGCCATGCCGCCGGAGCACGATTTCTGTTCTCATCCTGAAGCAAAGTTCTTAACCTGAGTCACTATTTCTGGGTTAGCTGAGTCTGTAACCTGAAGCGTATGTAAACCGAGGTACCACTGTAGAGGAAAACAGTCCTAAAGCCATTTTGACTCTTTCAGTGACCTCAAATATTCCTCTGCAGTTTGGATGGAAATGGGAAAACAACAACAACAACAACAACAACAACAACAACAACAACAACAACAATTTATTATTTATACCCCGCCCATCTGGCTGGGCTTCCCCAGCCACTCTGGGCGGCTTCCAACAAAATATTAAAATATAGCAATGCATCAAACATTAAAAGCTTCCCTAAAAGCCTCCCCATTGTCTCCCCATTTGTGCTCACAAATCCTGCCTTAAGGGCACATTTGTGTAGGAATAGGGTGAGCCTGTGACCTGGGCTCAGGAATTAAGTATTTATCATCACAAAAGAATGGCCAGGCTGTCCAGGTAAACCCATGAACAGGTTTCCTGCCAGACAGGATTCTGCTGTAGACCGCCCCTTCTGTGATGTATGTATGATGTATTGGGGGGTGGTCTTGAGCTACAGGGTGGCAATTTCAAAAGTCTATATAAGGACTTGTAGATGCTTGTATGCGTTACTGTGTGTTTACATTTGATGGCTGGTAACTGAATTCTAGAGAGTTCTCATGTGATTGGCTAATGTCGGGAGGTATCTCGTGAAGGAGAGACTCCATTTTATGTGCAGCAAGATGACTGTGTGTTAGAATCCACTGTGAACACTGCTAAGTTGAATCGAGTGTGGGAGCGCTTCTTCTCTGCTTGGAAGAAAGAGAGCTAAACTGCAGAAGAAGATGAAAGCGGGAATCTCCCATAGGAGCTGCAAGGCATAACCTTAACAGTAATACAGAAGACTGAAAGTGCTAAGCTCTGGGAAGGGAGGAAAAAAACAGTTGTTTGGAAGTTAGAAGAAGAGACTGTAAGCCCATGCTTGGAGAAGCATGTGACTTTAAATAGTATGTTTCAATACATCTATAAGTTTCTGCAAGTAAAGTTTTGAATGTTAAAAGTCTGGATATTAGCTTAATTTCCAAAGAAGGGTGTCTGCGTTTTTTTCCTTGTTACCCTTATGCTGAAAACACTGCACTGTATCAATGGAAAAGATTAGTAGAAAGTGGATTTTGTGAGCATTTGTGGCCACTAAGCCTGGAAGGGTAAACACTCCCCCCATCTATTATGCAATCGCCTGAAGACCTCAGAGCCCATGCTACATTTGATCATGTTTCATACAAACATTAATCTCACATAGATACCTATCTGGACGGCTTAGGTTGACTTGCATTTTAAATTTACAATGGATGTACTAATGGTTATTGTATCCTTAAGGTGAGCTGGTGGCGTTTGGGGACTTTCTTTTGTTTTTCCCTCCTTCGCATTTTCTCCTCTTTCTGGTTTTTTTCCCCTTCTTTGTTAAGTTTGCCAGGAATCTTTTTTTAAGGGATTGTCACCAGCGCTGAGGTGAAATGGCGTGACTTTCATAAACATTTTATATTGCTCGGCAAAATGCACCCCCCCACACACACACACATCTTTTAAGAGAGCTAGGAATAGCGGGGTAGGGATATTCACAACAAGTCTCCCGTTCTTTCACTGAGCGCATGTACTCTGGCCTCAACCCTGGAATGGTTTGTGACATCGCTGTGCAGCCAAGCTGAGGAGCAGGTGAGGGAGTATAGCTGTCAACTGTCCCTTATTTGGCAGGAAACTCCCTTATCCCAGCACTGTGTCCCGCTGCTGTCCCTTATTGATGATGTCCCTTAAATTTCCCGGGTTTCAAAGGAAGCAGCTCCTCTCCCTCCCTCCCTGCCGGCCAGGGAGGAGGGAGGCTCCAACTGTGTTGCTTGGCTGCATTGCTCACCCAATAAGGAGTCTAAGAACGACTCGGGGGTGGAGCTTGCATGCCTTGTGCCAATCAAATCGGCCGCGTTGCCTGGGGACTCGCCTTTGCTCAGCGCTTCCCAGCGGAGAGGTGACGGTGGTTTTCCTTGCTGCATCCCCTTTGCTGGGTTGCTGCGCTGTGGGAACCACCGCTTGAGGCTTCGTTTGGCTGCTGGCTGGGCTTTCTGCCTTTGGCTCGGAGGGGCTCAGAAGTTGAACATACCTGTGCTCTGAAAATCCCTTATTTTGGCTGCTGATCCCTTATTTTTGAGGCTGCTGGTCCCTTATTTTCAAATCTGTCAGTTGACAGCTATGCCTCTGAGGGAATTTGGTATTTTTGGGCCTGGAGAAGAGAAAGCTGAGAGGTATCTGAAGCTGTCACGCAGAAGATGCAACAATATGCAGCTTTGGAGGGCAGGACCTGAACCAGTGGATTCAAATCGCAAGAAAGGAGATCCCAACTAAACGTCAGAAGGAACTTTCTGGTGGTAAGAGCCGTTTGACAGTGGAACAGACTCCATCAGAAGATTGTGAGCTCTCCTTCAGTGGAGGGTGATACAACAGCAGCAAAAAAAAAACAACAGGTTAATGCTATTCTAGGCTGCACCAACCGTAGTATAGTGTCCAGGTCAAGGGAAGTCATAGTCCCACTCTATTCCGCCTTGGTCAGACCACACCTGGAATTCTGGATCCAGTTCTGGGTTTAAGAAGGATGTTGACAAGTTGGAATGTGTGCAGAGGAGGGCAACCAAGATGATCAAGGGTCTGGAAACCAAGCCATATGAGGAACGGTTGAAGGAGCTGGGCACGTTTAGCCTGGGAAAGAGGAGACTGGGAGGAGATGTGATAGCCATCTTCAAATATCTCAAGGGCAGCTATATGGAGCATGGAGCTCCATATGTTTCTGCTGCTCTGGAGGGCAGGACTAGAACCCATGGCTTCAAGTTACAAGAAAGGAGATTCCAACTAAACATCAGGAAGAACTTTCTGACCCTAAGAGATGTTTGGTAGTGGAGCTGTCTCCCTCAAAAGGTGGTGGATTCTCCTTCCTTGGAGGTTTTTAAGCAGAGGTTGGATGGCCCATCTGTCTTGGGTGCTTTAGATGAGATTCCTGCATTGGACTAGATGACCCCTGAGGGCCCTTCCAACCCTACAATTCTATGAAAATGCAATGACATCAACTCCTTCATGGTGTGTTTACGATGAGCTGGGGACCTACGCCCACCCCACCCCCAGATGTCTCTAGACTCCAGCTCCCATCTGTCCCACCCGCTGTGGCCAAGGTTCAGGGATGATGGAAGCTGTACTGTGGGGTCTGAAGCAAAACGTGTTAAGGCAAAGAGGCATTTGCCTATATGAACCCTCCGCTGCTGAATGAGACTTCATCAGGCATTGCCCACATACTTTGGGGGATATAGGAACGTGCAGTCCAATGGGTAGTTCAAGGGCCATTTTAAAGAGTTGTTTTTCTTAGAAGATGCTTCTGCTGGTTTTGCCCTGATGGGGCAAAATGGACAGCATGAGCAGGTAGCATCATAGAACCGTAGAATTGGAAGGGACTCCAAAGGTCATCCAGTCCAGCCCCCTGCAATGCGGGTAGCAAGCGAGCAGTCGCCTAAATAAAAACGATAAAAGGAAAATGAGATTCCAAGGCAGAGAAGAGCTTCAGACCTCCCCCTGCTCTCATCCACAACTCAGATCAGCTGATACTTTCATAAGCGATCAATGGCAATTGCGGGTGAGTCACACCAAGACTATTAAGCCCTAAATCGCGCATTCATTTTTAATGCTCAAGTATGTGCTTTAATGAGTGCGGGAGAATCTTCCCCCTACTTCCAGCTAATCACCATCATTCACATAAGGGCTGTCTCTCCTTGCTTTAAATGCCGCTATGTATTCCTCCAGCTGGGACGCGGGTGGCGCTGTGGGTTAAACCACAGAGACTAGGACTTGCCGATCAGAAGGTCGGCAGTTCAAATCCCCACGATGGGGTGAGCTCCTGTTGCTCAGTCCCAGCTCCTGCCAACTTAGCAGTTCGAAAGCACATCAGAGTGCAAGTAGATAAATAGGTACCGCTCTGGCAGGAAGGTAAACGGTATTTCCGTGCTCTGCTATGGTTCGCCAGAGGCGGCTTAGTCATGCTGGCCACATGACCCGGAAGCTGTACACCAGCTCCCATGGCCAATAAAGCGAGATGAGCGCCGCAACCCCAGAGTCGGTCACGACTGGACCTAATGGTCAGGGGTCCCTTTACCTTTATTCCTCCAGCTACTTTAAGTTGTGGCGCCCAGAACTGGACACAGGATTCCAGGTGGGGTCTGACCAAGGTAGAATAGAGCAATAGACTATGACTTCCTTTGATCTGGTTACTAGACTTCTAGTATGCAGCCTAGAACGGCATTAGCCTTTTTTGCTGCTGCATCACACTGATATCTAGGAAACACGATGACTATATACATACGTAATAGACAATCTTTATAGAATTCCTTCGAACCATAACAAGTACAAAATGAAATCTGTAGACTCCGAAAATCTTTAAATGAAGCGAGGTAGAATTCTACAAAACAGTAGTCAATATCTGGAATCACTGTTCAGCGTTGGACATCATATTTGCTGAATATACAAAGCTTCACAGCTTGTCTTTCATTGTACAAAGTTTGGTACCTCGCTTCATTTAAAGATTTTCAGAGACTTTGAGACTACAGATTTCATTTTATACTTGTTATGGTTTGAAGGAATCCTATAAAGATTGTCTATTACGTATGAATATGGTCAACGTGTTGCCTAGATATTGCTGACGTTCTCTTTGCAACACAGGGGTTTGTTTGGTTACCAACGCATCACACTAACAGCCTTGCAGTGAAGGGCTGGGACTGGGTGGGAAAGCATCTATCTACCTTGCATGCAGAAGGTCCCAGGTTCCATCACCAGCTGCACACCCCCTACCTGAAACCCCCTGCCCCTCCATGTAGACCAGGGGTAGCCAACCTTTTTATACCTACCGCCCACTAATGCATCTTTCTTGATGGTAAAATTTCCTTACCGCCCACCAGTGCTCGATGGAAGGAGGATTCAGCTTGTGGTATAGAACCCCCTACCGCCCACCTAGAATCCTGAAACACCCACTAGTGGGCGGTAGGGACCAGGATGACAACCCCTGATGTAGATAATGCTGAGCTAGATAACTCCATTCAGCAAAAGGCAGCTTCCTATGAAACAGATGAGATGAAGGGCAAGCTTTAGTCAGTTCACCATAGAATTGCAAAGTAGGAAGGGATCATTTAGTCCAGGGGTCAGCAAACTTTTTCAGCAGGGGGCCAGTCCACTGTCCCTCAGACCTGGGGGGGGCAGACTATATTTGGGGGGGGGAATGAACAATTCCTGTTGTTGTTTAGTCGTTTAGTTGTGTCCGACTCTTCGTGACCCCCTGGACCAGATCACGCCAGGCACTCCTGTCCTCCACTGCCTCCCGCAGTTTGGTCAGACTCATGTTTGTAGCTTCGAGAACACTGTCCAACCATCTCATCCTCTGTCATCCCCTTCTCCTTGTGCCCTCCATCTTTCCCAACATCAGGGTCCTTTCCAGGGAGTCTTCTCTTCTCATGAGGTGGCCAAAGTATTGGAGCCTCAGCTCCACGATCTGTCCTTCCAGTGAGCACTCAGGGCTGAGTTCCTTCAGAATAGAGAACAAATTCCTGTGCCCCACAAATAACCCAGAGATGCATTTTAAATAAAAGCACACATTCTACTCATGTAAAAGCACGCTGATTCCTGGACCGTCCGTGGGCCGGATTTAGACGGCGATTGGGCCGGATCCGGCCCCCGGGCCTTAGTTGTCCTACCCATGATTTAGTCCAACCCTATGCAATGCAGGAATATGTAGCTGTCCCATACGGGGTTTGAACCTGCAACCTTACTAGCACCACGCTCCAACCAGCTGAGCTATCTGGGTTTCTTACTCTCCCCCAAACACTTCTGAAATGATCAAGGGCAGAGGAAATGCTTGTCACTTTCAAGGACTGCCAAACCACAAACTTTTTTGACTCCCACAAAATCACTTGAAAACTGCTGGTGCTCCTTGGCGGAGCACTGGGTGATTTCTCTGCCTGCTGCAGCAACTGTGCTCGATGCTGAACCGTTTTCAGCTGCATTTTTATTCCTTCTTTTTATTCCTAGGACCCTCGTACCTACAGGACCGCCTCTCCCGGTATTCCCGCGGAGGACCCTAAGGTCCATAAATAGCAACACCCTAGAGGTCCCAGGCCCTAAGGAGGTCAGATTAGCCTCAACCAGAGCCAGGGCCTTTTCAACGCTGGCCCCAGCATGGTGGAACGCTCTGTCTCATGAGACCAGGGCCCTGTGGGATCTGATTTCTGTGAGACAGAGTTGTTCCGCCTGGCCTTTGGCTTGGAATCAACTTGATCCCCTCCCCCTTTCCTTTTTCCTTCTGAGATGGAACTCCTATTTGGGGACTTCCCTGGCTTTTTCTGGCCCACATAGGACCAGTCTGGATAGCTGGCCTTGGTGAAGATTTGACGTTTTCATCCCCAAAAAGTTTTTGATTTCAGTTTCTACTGAAATGAGGCTGCATTTTAATGTCGTACTTTAATATTGTTTCTAAGTTGTATTTTAATCAATTGTTTTTATACCTAGTGTTAGCCGCCCTGAGCCCGGTCTGGGCTGGGGAGGGCGGGGTATAAATAAAATTATTATTATTCTTTTATTTTATTTTTTTATACGCATTGTGTTTTACTGTATTGCCATTTCAATTCACGGAATCGTAGAACTGTAGAGTTGACTTGAACCACCGGCCTTCTGGTTGACAGCCACGCACACTGAACGATTCTGCCACAGATTTCAAATTGCGATGCCATAAAATGCAAGAGAGGGTGCAAAAGGAGCTGTTACAGATGCAATTTTTAAAAAGACCTTGAGCCCCCCCTCACTTCCTGTAGCTCTGGGGCAAAGAGCTTCCCTCCCTTTCTCTTAAACCTTCAGCCAGCATTAAGGCTGTTGAGTCCATTTAATGTTGTGCTTGGGGCTTTCCAGGGCTGCAGTCAGACGGTTTTCCTTTCCAACAACGCAAAGTGGTTGTTTTGCCGCTTCCAATCAATGCAAAGATGCTTATGCTGGGAACCTAAAGCCTTTTGCTGCTGCAGAGGGAGACAATTGCTCTCAGCAAGGAACTCTCCCGCAATTGCCTGCATCGTGGGATTATTCATTTATTCTTCAATATCCTTGCAATTTACGGGAAGGGCCAGGCGGCCTTGACCAGACAGGCTGCTACAGCGTAACCTCCAAATGCATCAAGGGAGGAGGTCTAGGATCCCTAGAGGGCCAGGAGTAAAGTGCCTCGATTCCTGCTGACTGCCTTCCAAATCTGTTCAGCACAAAACAGTACCGTGTAGAGAGTCTAATATCAAATCACCCACCGTTCTGGTTTCAGAAGGCTCGGAAAAGAAGGACTGCATCCCCCTCTAGTGGCACGATTGTGTAACTTGCCAGAGTTTTAAAATATCTAAATTCTGCCATTCAGGGATTATTCATTACTATTAAATTAAATAAAATAAATTTTATTTATACCCTGCCCTCCCTGGCCAGAGCTGGGCTCAGGGCAGCTAACAACAGTAAAAATTACAGTAAAAACATAATAGGGAGGGGAAAAACCAATTTAAAATACAGGTTAAAATGCAATTTAAAATGCAGCCTCATTTTAAAAGTATCAAAACCATAAGGGGAGGGAAACATACTATTATTATTATTATTATTATTATTATTATTATTATTATCTGCATTTTTGCACTTAGAGAAATCTCAGAGCAACTTACTACATTAAAAACAGAACTAAGAAAGGTCCTCTTTTCAGATGTAGCAGCAACAAGTAACAGAATCAAAAACATAATTTAAAGGAGCAAGCCCTACCCAGCACACTTAAAGGATGAGCACCAAAGGCCACTGTTATAACTACCATAGAATCATAGAATTTGTAGAGTTGGAAGGGACCGCGAAGGTCATCTAGGCCAACCCCCTGCTAGTTAAACCCTGGGATTAAGGGTCTCATGTTCTACAGACCGAGCTATTCAAGCTGCTCTTCTCAATTAAAAACTGAAAGCCTGGGGGGAAGTAAAGATGAGCCTAAAAACAGGAGATTCCAGGTGAGCTTCCTTGTTAAGAGTGTTTTAAAAACTGGGAGCCACCACTGATAAGGCCTCTTCTCGTGTCTGCACCCCACTTATAGATGGCATGCAATTTAGGGCCTCGGATGGTGAATTGGGTCGGTTTCTGTGGGGAGTGGCAGTCCTTGGGGGTGCTGAGCCACAGAAAACATTGAGCTGAGCACTTTGAATTGAACACGGAAACTAGTTGGAGAATTTATGGCTTTCCAGACGCATGTGTGTAGTCAGGGGGCAGCTGCCACTCCCCCATCAAGCCAATAAATAAAAATACTTAACTAAAAGTAGAACTAATCAGAATATTTGAAATTGAAACACTCACTGAGGTCACTCGGACGATGCTGCAAAAAGCTTTCAGCAAATCCAAGGAAACTTGCTTTAGTTTAGATTTTTTTATTAAAAAGAAACAAGATGGAAAAAGGCGTGTTCTTTGTAATTTTGCAAAATATACTCGATAACCGCATGAAAGGCAATCCCTGGTGTTCATGTTTTATTGAGCTTCCTAGTTTTCAAATAAGTTCCATATAGTAAAAGCTATGGTTTTCCCAGTAGTGATGTATGGAAGTGAGAGCTGGACCATAAAGAAGGCTGATCGCCGAACAACTGATGCTTTTGAATTATGGTGCTGGAGGAGACTCTTGAGAGTCCCATGGACTGCAAGAAGATCAAATCTACCCATTCTTAAGGAAATCAGCCCTGAGTGCTCACTGGAAGGACAGATCGTGAAGCTGAGGCTCCAATACTTTGGCCACCTCATAAGAAGAGAAGACTCCCTGGAAAAGACCCTGATGCTGGGAAAAATGGAGGGCACAAGGAGAAGGGGACAGCAGAGGACGAGATGGTTGGACAGTGTTCTCGAAGCTACCAGCATGAGTTTGACCAAACTGCGGGAGGCAGTGGAAGACAGGAGTGCCTGGCGTGCTCTGGTCCATGGGGTCACGAAGAGTCGGACACAACTAAACGACTAAACAACAACAACAAAGTTTTCAAATGGCTGAGGATTTTGACGGATTCTTTTTCTGAGCACTAACTGTTGCAGAGAAACTTCGTTCCAAATCTGCTAGAAAGAGCTAGACAGAGGATGATAGGTGCTTGCCCGGCTCCCCAACACCATTACATAAATCCTGACTCCTTCCATGCCCAGACACTGCTGGACTCTTCTCTGGACGAAACATACTCAGCTCCCACAACCATTCCTTATACATTTCGGCTTTTCAAGGCCCTCCATCATCTGGGCTGCATCATCTGGGCCCACGTTCCAGGCTGCCAGTGTGGTGTAGTGGTTAAGAGCGGTAGTCTCGTAATCTGGGGAACCGGGTTCGCGTCTCCGCTCCTCCACATGCAGCTGCTGGGTGACCTTGGGCTAGTCACACTTCTCTGAAGTCTCTCAGCCCCACTCACCCCACAGAGTGTTTGTTGTGGGGGAGGAAGGGAAAGGAGAATGTTAGCCGCTTTGAGACTCCTTAAAGGGAGTGAAAGGCGGGATATCAAATCCAAACTCTTCTTCTTCTTCTTCTGCCTGACCTCTCAGAAGCTGCAGGTGCCCCTGGAGATTAAGAACCCGCCTTCCATCAAACGCTCGCAATTGCAATCTTGCAACCCTCCCAACAGGAGAGCAAACAAACTGATACTTGTGAGGTTCTTTTTATTCCAAAAAACTGGCTTGCGCTAGAATTGAATGGATTAAGGATGCAGGACAAAAATAATTTCTACTCTACAGAGACAGATGGGTGCGGGGTTTCAAAATCTGTTCTCTTTGCACACAGAAGGGCGGTGTTGGGATCTGAAAAGCCCCGTGAAGAGGGTGTTGAATACTCACAGATAGCTAGGGGTTGCAATTCAATTCCATTTGCATTTAATTTATTTTATTTGAAATGATTTTTATTTGATTTTACAAGTGTAGTATGATAACCATTCGAAATACATATCCATAGTTAGAGATTTCTCATAATCTCCCGACTTCCCAACTTCCCCTCCACGGGTCCTATTGCCAGCCTCTTCTACTGCATATTATTTCATAATCCATATTTTAAATCTCCCCATGTTGTCCATAGTATCTGCTACATTACTAGTGTGATTGAAACGCTGCTACTGTTTTCATCTGCTTACAGCGGTCTCCTAGATAAATTATAAATTTTCCCATTCTTTATTTAAAGTTTTTGTCATCTTGGTTCCTGAGCTTTCCGGTCAATTTTGCCATTTCGGCGCACTCCAACAGCTTCATTTGCCATTCCTCTCTGGTAGGGACTCCTATAGGGTTTTTTAATAGCGTTTTTTTATATCTGTGTAGATCCAGCCCTGGACTAATAACATCCTTGCGGCTGTTGTCGCTGATTCCGTTTGGATCTCTCAAACGCGGACTTTTCGAAACGATGTGCAAACCGTACCACAACCATCCTCTGAAATCTTCATGGATGATGCTTACTTTTTCCCCTAAACTGAAATGTGTCCTCTGGTTTTCCTGCTAACATATTTGAAACATGCTTTTGCAAACTGAGTTCAGTCTCTGGTTGCATCAGGTCATTCACAGCCCCATAGCTGTCAAGCATCCCTTATTTGACGGGACAGTCCCTTATCCCAGCGCTATGTCCCACTGCTGTCCCTTATTGATGATGTCCCTTAAATTTCCCGGGTTTCAAAGGGAGCAGCTCCTCTCCCTCCCTCCCTGCCGGCCAGGTAGGAGGGAGGCTCCAACTGTGTTGCTTGGCTGCATTGCTCACTCAATAAGGAGTCTAAGAACGACTGGGGGGTGGAGCTTGCATGCCTTGTGCCGATCAAATCAACCACGTTGCCTGGGGACTCACCTTTGCTCAGCGCTTCCCAGCGGAGAGGTGACGGTGGTTTTCCTTGCTGCATCCCCTTTGCCGTGTAGCTGCGCTGTGGGAACCACCGCTTGTGGCTTTGTTTGGCTGCTGGCTGGGCTTTCTGCCTTTGGCTCGGAGGGGCTCAGAAGTTGAACATACCTGTGCTTGGAAAATCCCTTAATTTGGCTGCTGATCCCTTATTTTCGAGGCTGCTGGTCCCTTATTTTCAAATCTGTAAGTTGACAGCTATGCACAGCCCTCACCCACAACTAGGGCAAATTAAGGGCCTCACCTCTGGCACTGATCTGCACCCGGTTCCAGCTGATGGAACTCATAGCACTAGCGAAACATCATAGCTTGCTTTGCTTCTAAGTAAACATGGTTCGGATTGCACCGCTCATTTGCATACCACACTATGAAAAAAATAAAGGCTATAAATATCAGAAGCTGCTGGAGCGGACAAATGTGAAATAATTACAGCTACTAAAGTCACAACTATTTCCTAAGTCAATTCATTTTGAAGGCACGTCCCCCAAATCGCTACAGCAGAAAACAATTCCAGAGAACAAGCTGTCCTCCCCTTGCTCAAAAATTTGATTACTATACAATGCAAAAACTGCAATTAGATAGGACTCCAACCGGAAAGACAAAAGGGAAACCCAAACCTTATTAAAACATTTGACTCCTTGCTGTCAAAAATGCTACCCCCCCCCCCCCCGCTGAAGCAGCCCAATAATTAAGACACAATGTAGCTCAGGGGTTTTAATCAATTGTTAAGTATTCCAACAGGGGCTCACGTACAAACCCAGGATGCAAAAAATAAAAAATAAAAATTCAATCTGCAGTGCTTTTCAGCTTTTTATCATTATGAGCAAAGATGGAGATAGAGAGAAAGAGAGAGATTCCTTGTTAGAAAGCAGTGCATTTAACCCAGCTCTGGAAGGATATCCAGAGAATTCAATAGCATTGCAGTGCTGACCCAGGTGAACTTGGGGCACAATCCACCGAGTGGTTCTCCTGCAGAAGCCACAAGTGGTACTGCTGCAAGTGCATCTTTTAGAATGATGCACACTGAAGACTTCTCTGGTCCAGAGGGCCTATCCAGACACAGGACTTGGTTACATCTGTTCTTAAATTTGTAAAGCTGTTTCACGGTTTCAGATCGTTTTTGAAATTTTCAAATTGTGCTTTTGTTGCTATTTTCAGTTGTGTTACAGAAGTGTTTGCTTCCCTGGGTTCCTCTTTGGAAGGAAAGGTGGGATGTAAATATTAATTTAAAAAATTAAAAAATTGTCCAGTAGCATCTTAGAGGCCAACTAAGTTTGTTCTGGGTATAAGCTTTCGTGTGCGTGCACACTTCTTGATACCCTTTTTGATATTTAATATTTTTATTTATTTATTTCAACTGCGTCAGACCAACACGGCTACCTACCTGAATCATTAATTAATAAATCACTCAATTAATGGGGTGTCGGCGGAGGGGCAGTGCCTTTGGTGAGGGACACATCGTGCTCCTTCTGAGGTATTTTGTCCATCCTGCACTCAGCTCTCACCTGTGGCTCCTAGAAGCTCTCAGCGTGTGACATTTCCCTGGGAAACGGCTTTGACTGGTCGACTAAGTCAGGTGAGGGGTCTCAATTATAGCTGTCAGCTTTTCCCTTTTTTTAAGGGAAATTCCCTTATTCTGAATAGGATTCCTCACAAGAAAAGGGAAAAGTTGACAGCTATGGTCTCTGTTAAGCTGTGGGTGAACATATCAGACGCCACAGCGATTCTTCAAACAGCTCTTGTTTATTCACAGGCCAGAACAGAACTGAACTGAAGGGTTCAGCCAGCCTGCTTATATAGAGCTCCACTACAACGGAACAGTAACCATTTTCTGTAATTATCCAATCACTGAATGTCACTTTCGATCCCTTATTTGCATATGTGGACCTGAACTATCTACAGTATCCCCCTACTGGCCCAGGGTGAGAACTTCAGTACATAATAGTCTCAGTCAGCTGATGGGTCTCAAACCCTCAGTGAGTTGTGACTTTCCCTGCATGCAAAGACAGGCTCCGCTGAATTGAGCGAATGAGGCCAATGTTGGGCCCAATACTCAAGAAGGTGTTTTCTGCATGGGCTGTAGAGGGAAGTGAGGGGCAGGTGGGACTCATTCACCCGGGAAGGTAGGTCATCTAGGAGAACAAAAACCGATCCTAAACCTCAGCTGCCATGTGGGACAGGAGAAGAAAAGGCTCAGGAGTAAACCAGGAGTCAGCAAACTTTTTCACTGTCCCTCAGAGCTTGTGGGGGGCGGGACTACATTTTTAAAAAATAAATAAAAATAAAAATACAGTCATACCTCGGGTTGAAGTTGCTTCAGGTTGAGCGCTTTCGGGTTGCACTCTGCAGCGACCCAGAAGTAACGGAACGCATTACTTCCGGGTTTCGCCGCTTGCGCATGCGCAGGCAGTCAAAATGACGTTATGTGCATGCGCAGAAGCAGCGAATCGCAACCCGCACACGTGCAGAAACGTGGACGCAGGTTGCGTTCACTTCAGGATGCGAACAGGGCTCCGGAACGGATCCCTTTCGTATCTAGAGGTACCACTGTAAATGAATTCCCATGCCCCACAAATAACCCAGAGATGCATTTTAAATAAAAGCACACATTCTACTCATGGAAAAACAAGCTGATTCCCGCACCATCCGCGGGCCGGATTGAGAAGGCAATTGGGCTGGATCCGGCCCCCGGGCCTTAGTTTTCCTACCCATGCCCTACACCAGGCTTCCTCAGCCTCGGCCCTCCAGACGTTTTGAGACTACAATTCCCATCTTCCCTGACCACTGGTCCTGCTAGCTAGGGATCGTGGGAGTTGTAGGCCAAAAACATCTGGAGGGCCAAGGTTGAGGAAGCCTGCCCTACACAAATCCAGAGTGGAGTCTCTAAGGTGGTCGGCTGGCGCTTTGTACGCCTCCTTCCAGCAACTCCTGCAGCCAAACTGGTGCCAAACATCTAGCTCTGCTTTCCTTTGGACCACATGAGGGAGGTGATGCCCAGGCCTGCGGTCTGACTTCACCCTCGGAGGAACGCTCCATTTGTCTCACGAGGCAGACAGATGCCAACAAAAATATGTCGGGAACAGGGCTGCAGGACTGAAATCCTAATTATGCATGCTTGAAAGTCCCTCCTGTGGCAACAGAACAGAACTTACTTACAGATCAGCATGGCACGGGCTGGGTCGTAAAACAATCTTAAGCTTGATTCATGCAGCTCTCTGGCTACACTTGAGATAATGCTCCATTAGGCAGCTTCGAGAATGGTGAGAACGTTCAATAATTCAAGTCCTAGCCTAATTTGCCCACAGCTCTGATAAAAGCTGTGCATATCCGGTGCCTTTTGGGGTTTTGCCCAATCATCTTTCCTTAGGGACCTGCGCTAGCCAGTCTGAAGCAAAAAAATAAATAAAAAGGCAAGAGAGGTTTTCAAAGTGCCACAGAGCAAAGGATGAGAAAGCAGAAACATTCCACAGGTACAAAGACACTTGGCATTCTCTTTCCTAACCCAAACTGGATTATACTTCCTGTGCCCCCCTAATTTCTAGCCACCAACATCGACATTTTTGATGCCAAGTTCTTTTTATCTGTGAGGCAACAAAAATGACATCAGAACAGCCTGATCTTGTACAGCATCCTCTTGCGTGTCGAAGTCCCCAGGCCATCCCTCAAATAACTCACAACACACACATAAATTTTGTTTAAGGTTTTTGGCATAATTTTGGCCACAACTTTATTGAAATACATAAATGTGAGTGGTTGTTTAGGCATTGATTAAGACTATCTGTCCCCCCGCCTGGGGACAGAACTGACTTCCAGGCACCACCGAAAGCCAGTAAAGGAAAACAATATTGGGGAGAAATGGAGCTGAGGCACAGGCCCTCACTTCTCCCTGCATGCTCCCCAGGGCTTGCCGGCCCTAGCCCCATTCCAGGGATTCGGACGAAAAGATGGCAAGCCCCTGGATTCCTTTAACGGAATTCCCTTTCCGCAGCAACCTTGGAGGGGCAGGCCCAGCCAATCCTAACCCCTCCTCCAACCAATTGATAACCAATGCCTAACCGCAACCTTACAAGTTGTGATGATTTGCTACGCAGTAGGCAAAAACCAAATGGCACCAGCCAATCAGCCAGATGGACAAAATTCCTACCAGGCCCCTGCCCCAATGGCAGACGACCTGATGACAGGCATAGCAAGGTCAACGCAAAACCCATAAAATTAGGCCGGGTGATCCATTGCACACAGCGAAAGAGAAAGCTCCAAGCTGCGTTCACAAGATTTAAAACATCTGATCCCTCCCACCATATTGCAACATAGGATTTACCCCAGTGAAATATACTCAGAGTCGAGAGCGGATTTCATGCTCTTTATTCAGCTCATAGTGGTGAGGAGGAATGGAAGTCCCCTCAAAGTATCCGCTTTATATACATTATTTACACAATGGGCTGCACGTGATTGGCTAATTCTGGAATTCTCCTGTAGGCCAATCAGGTTGTGGATTCACTTCCACCAGGAGCTGGATTGGGTGGCTCCTGCAGACCAATCATACTGCTGCATTGTTTTAGGACCAATCAGACTGCTGCATTCTGAATCCTATTGTTCTAGGACCAATCAGACTGCTGCATTTTGGATCCTATTGTTCTAGGACCAATCAGACTGCTGCCCTTTAGATCCTATTCAACTCAGTACATAACACCCAGCAACCCAGCCATCCAATCGTTGCCACATGCTTCCTTAGTAATCCTGCCTGGCAACAGAGGGGTGGCCTGGTGGACCCCACCGCAACACACACTCTCCATGAGGGAGAACACGCTTTCTCACAGTGGCCAGCCACACTGGAAATCCCTCAACCGGGAACCAGGCACAAGAGGCCTCTCTCCTCCAGAGGTTTCCAGCAACTGGTGTTCAGAAGCATTTTCTGCCTCCAATAGTGGGGGTAGATAGAATGTAGCCCTGATTTGTTCAAAATGGTCGGTCAGCCAAGAACAAAACCTTGGCTTCATGTCCCGGTTTGTTCGGCAGAAACAAACCATGAACGCTGGTTCACCCGGCATGAAAAGCCAGGGTTTGTTACCACCAGCTTGAGGAACGGAGAAGTGAAATAGGGACCATTCGACAGCTTGCTACCCACACACAGTAAACCATGTGTCAGATGGCTGTTGCGGTTGCTCAAGAGTAACCAGGCAGGACTCCAACCTGTCTTTTACAGGTTTTATTTTGGTGCAAACTATTTGCAGTGCAGGGGACACGGGTGCCGCTGTGGGTTAAACCACAGAGCCTAGGACTTGCCGATCAGAAGATCAGAAGGGCGGGGGTACGTTGCTCGGTCCCTGCTCCTGCCAACCTAGCAGCTCGAAAGCACGTCAAAGTGCAAGTAGATAAATAGGTACCGCTCCGGCGGGAAGGTAAACGGTGTTTCTGTGCGCTGCCTTGGTTCGCCAGAAGCGGCTTAGTCATGCCGGCCACATGACCCGGAAGCTGTACGCCGGCTCCCTCGGCCAATAAAGCGAGATGAGCGCCGCAACCCCAGAGTCGGTCACGACTGGACCTAATGGTCAGGGGTCCCTTTACCTTTACTATTTACAGTGCAGAGTGTCAAAAGTTCATGTCTGGCTCATTCGCTAGCAGAATCCGGGAGTGGTCTTTTTTTGTACCACCCCCAGCAGAAAAGTTTCATTACCCCCAACCGTCTCCGCCCCTCTCTGCGCCTCAGACTACTGCGCAGGACGGACGATGGCAAGGGCGTGCTTCCCTCCCCTCCGGCTTGCTCAGGAGCAGTATTAAGGCTCTCACTAGCATCCTCTGCCCCTTGCACCTCTTCTCCACTGGAGGTGGGGCTTTCCTCCTCCCTGGAAGAGGAACTGCTTTGCAAGATTTTCGGAGGCTCCCTGTAACACAACTGCCCTTCTATTTCTCGCCTCTGAGCCGATGGCAGTTCCCTGACACCATGGTTGACATTTGCCCACCCAGTGCCTTCCAGATGTTTTGGACAACATAAGAGTTGTCGGTGGGCAAAATCTGGCTTACGGTGACATGCAAACATAGCCAATGTCAGCAGGACACCGCTGTAGCATTCTAAAGAAATAATATGACACCTTTGTTATAAAGCCAGCGCCATTTGTTCAATCCTTAAAAAAAAAACAAAAAAAACCTTCTGCTTATATGAAATCCCCAGCATTTGCAGGGTCCATGCAACCTTTTCCCAAAACTCACAATTTACTCATTTTGCCTCCTCCCAACTGCATGCACACTTCTGAACAAGTTTCTAAAGCAGCGTTTCTCAAATCTGGGTCCCTGGCTGATGTTAGACTACAACACCCATCATCCCCATCCACTGGTTCTGCCAGCTAGGGATGATGGGAGTTGTAGTCCAACAACATCTGGGGACCTGAGTTTGAGAAACAATGCTCTAAATGATCACATCTGAATGTGGCAGACGGATGTTGCGGGTCAAACATGAGAGCCCACCCCCACCCCAAGATCCACATGCTAGACTCTCTTCCAGTCCTGTCTGCATATTGGGCAATATTTCTCCTAGGCCCGTCTCTGCGACGTCGCAAATTCAGATCATGCCACCTGAAATATTGCACTCAAAAAACCTGTGGCAGCTACAGTGTGTCACAGCATGCAGAGGGCTGCAGAAGATGAAAACAAGACATAATTGCACAGCCTGCCATCTTCATAAGCAGAATGTTTCTCATTCATGCAACATTTGGATGGCACACCAGAAGGACCTAAATTGGCAACAGAAGTTGTCTCTTGCATATTTGCATATATATTCATCCAAGGCCCTGAAAGCAGAACAATTCCTGTAACTAAGCAACCACAGCCTGAGCCAAAATAGAGGAACAAAGCCATTTCAATATTTTAATTTCAGCAGAAGTAAATATCCCTCACTATTTCTCTGGATAGCCTAATGAAACAACTCTCTGAGGTTCCACCTTGTGGGGGCATTTTACCCAAAAAGTGGCTTCCCCCCATCCCATCACAGCTCAGCCTTACGATCAGCGCTCTTTAATCTTGGGTCTCCGGAGATTTGTCAGACTACAACACCCATCATCCCCGACGACTGGCTAAGCTGACTCAGGAAGATGGGAGTTGTAGTCCGACAACACCCAAGCCCCCAAACCCATTTGTAGCACGTGAAACCCAATGCAAAGCAACAACCAGTAATGCTGGATTTTAAGCACATATCAAGAGATTTCCATTCAAATCTCTGCTGAAAGATACAATTAAGTAGGTGACTTCCCGCCCACGTCCCTCCACCTCAATTCATCATTTCTAAGATGGAGCAATAGTGTTATAGGATCTCTATAGTCACTGCAGGGGCTATAACTCTCCATCAATTTGACTTCATCCCCGAAGACACATTCTTCCATTGTCTCCCGAGATGGACAGATGCCAAGCAGGGTGAGTGGGCAGTGAGTCTGGATATTATAAGCAGAATCTCCCCAAAGCTCATGCTTTTATCTGCAAAATGGGATTATACAGAAAACCCTGCTAAAGAGCTCAAAGCAGACTCTTTGTTCAGTTACGCCTCTAGCTAAATTTACGCCAGAAGAATACGGGTTGACTGGTTGCCCCAGAAAACAACTAGCCAAAGATCTTTCTGGACGTGGCTAAAGGGGACAGGCCTCTCCATCCCCACCTCCCAGCTGGATTGGGAGTATAAATGGTTGTTGTTGTTTAGTCGTTTAGTCGTGTCCGACTCTTCGTGACCCCATGGACCAGAGCACGCCAGGCACTCCTGTCTTCCACTGCCTCCCGCAGTTTGGTCAAACTCATGCTGGTAGCTTCGAGAACACTGTCCAGCCATCTCGTCCTCTGTCGTCCCCTTCTCCTTGTGCCCTCCATCTTTCCCAACATCAGGGTCTTTTCCAGGGAGTCTTCTCTTCTCCTGAGGTGGCCAAAGTCTTGGAGCCTCAGCTTCAGGATGTGTCCTTCCAGTGAGCACTCAGGGCTGATTTCCTTCAGAATGGAGAGGTTGGATCTTCTTGCAGTCCATGGGACTCTCAAGAGTCTCCTCCAGCACCATAATTCAAAAGCATCAATTCTTAGGCGATCAGCCTTCTTGATGGTCCAGCTCTCACTTCCATACATCACCACTGGGAAATCCATAGATTGAACTATACGGACCTTCGTTGGCAAGGTGATGTCTCTGCTTTTTAGGATGCTATCTAGGTTTGTCTAGGGAGTATAAATAGCAATGCAGAAAGCTGACAGACCCTGTAAGCTCAATACTGTCTGCACTAACTGGCAGCAGCTCTCCAGAGTTCAGACAGAGGACATCCCAGCCTTTTACCTGGAGATGCTGGGGACTGAACCAAGGGCTATTTACATGCTGAGCAAATGCTCTCCTACTGAGCTGCAGCTCTTCCATACACCTGGGGAGAATCCTGCCAAAGAGCTCCAAAGAGAAGAAGAGGGTCGACTTGCTCTTTACGCTGAATGTGATTTTCTGGCTTTTGTGGGAACCCAATGGGAGAGCGGGACGCGGGTGGCGCTGTGGGTTAAACTACAGAGTCTAGGACTTGCCGATCAGAAGGTCGGCGGTTCGAATCCCCGCGACAGGCTGAGCTCCCATTGCTCGGTCCCTGCTCCTGCCAACCTAGCAGTTCGAAAGCACGTCTAAGTGCAAGTAGATAAACAGGTACCACTCCAGCAGGAAGGTAAACGGCATTTCCGTGCTCTGGTTCGCCAGAAGCGGCTTAGTCATGCTGGCCACATGACCTGGAAGCTGTACGCTGGCTCCCTCAGCCAGTAAAGCGAGATGAGAGCCACAACCCCAGAGTCGGCCACGACTGGACCTAATGGTCAGGGGTCCCTTTACCTTTACCTTTAATGGGAGAGCAAAATGTTGTCTCCTCTACGCCTCATGACTTCTCCTGCTGGGTCAGACCTTTGTTTTTTGTTTTTTAAATACTTTTTATTAACACTTCCAACAAAACAACATTTCACAACATATCATATTCATCATTCCTCGCCCTTTTCCCATCCCCCCATCCAACCCTCCCTCCCCACCCCAGACTTCCCTCAGCTCCGCTCTCTGATTTCTCAGCACATGTTATTCTCTGCATGTTATAAACTTGTACATATCTATCAGGTTATCAACCAATAAATTTGTGTATGTTTATTCAAACCCTGCCAAGGTGTCCAATTCATTTTGTTGTCTTTTTAGATAATTTGTAAAAAGCTCCCATTCTTCCTCAAAGTCACAGTTGTCCTCGTCTCGCAGTTTGTATGTCAGTTTAGCCAGTTCTGCATAAGTCATCAATTTTTCTTGCCACTGTTCTTTCGTTGGGATTTCCTCATTCTTCCATCCTTGTGCTATCAAGACTCTTGCCGCTGTTGTAGCATACATAAATAAGTTCTTTCTTTTTCTTGGCAGGTCTTTTCCCTAGAATCCCTAACAGAAATGCTTCTGGGTTTTTTTACAAATGTCATTTTAAACATTTTTTTCAGTTCATTGTATATCATTTCCCAAAATTTTTTAACTTCTCTATGCTCCCACCTGGGTCAGACCTTTGTTGACAAGCCAGTCCTTCTTTTCAGGTCCAAACAGGAAGTAAACTCGCAATCTTCAGACTTGTAACAAGAAAGCCCTAAAGAAAGGAGAATTTTGAGAGGTGCTGCTTCTCACAGCATTGTCCTCAGCGGTGGGAGAATCAGTTTCCTGCAGCCTTGTGTTTTCTGGATGTTTTCTACTATCCCAGCCACGCAAAGAGGCTGACAGCAATTGACACTTCTGAGAATAAAGTTTTACGGCCTGCGCATTGACTGGGGCTGATGGGAGTTGTCCCCTCCAGATATCTTGGACTACCAGGCTGAGAAAGGCTGCTCTAAATCACATCTACTATTTTACGGCTATCGCAAAACAGAGAGAGACAGACTTAATCCACAAACTACGCACCAATAGTACAGAGCGAAGGTTGCTTTAAAGTCACCATTCAGCAGACTTGCGCCCATTAAAAGTTGCCAAACATGATGGCAAGAAAAGTTGATGAACTAGGCAGAGTTAGCAAAGTTAATGGACAAACCGCGTGAAAAGGGCAACAGTGACTTTGAAAAAGAATGGGAACCCTTTACAATATATTTGCAGAAACAACAGAAGGAAATGGTCTCGCTGGCAGGATTTAAATAAACATTTACAATTTTATTTACAGAGAACAGGAAGCACAACAATGTGATAACATTGTTGTTGTTTAGTCGTTTAGTCGTGTCCGACTCTTCGTGACCCCATGGACCAGAGCACGCCAGGCACTCCTGTCTTCCACTGCCTCCCGCAGTTTGGTTAAACTCATGCTGGTAGCTTCGAGAACACTGTCCAACCATCTCGTCCTCTGTCGTCCCCTTCTCCTTGTGCCCTCCATCTTTCCCAACTTCAGTTTGATCTTCTTGCAGTCCATGGGACTCTCAAGAGTCTCCTCCAGCACCATAATTCAAAAGCATCAATTCTTTGGCGATCAGCCTTCTTTATGGTCCAGCTCTTGCTTCCATACATCACTACTGGGAAAACCATACCTTTAACTAGACGTGGTAATATAGTAATGTATATAAGCAGCAGAATGTATCATTTGATGTAATAAACCAGAAATGGTAGTTGAGGGAAGTCAGTGGGGGGGGGAGTGGATTGGGAAATGTATGTTTAGCAATGATATTGGATATTTGTTTTGAGAAAAGAAAATCAATAAAAATTATTTTTTTAAAAAAGTTGCCAAACATGAAATTATATATATTAGAGAATTGCAGAGTTGAAAGGGATTCCGATGGCCATCCAGCCTCCCAAGGGAGTCTGTTTCACTGTTGAACTGCTTTTATCACCAGAAGGTTATTCCTCACGTTCAGTCAGAATCTACTTTTTAGTAACTTAAACGGTTCAGGGCCGCAATACCTCAAGGACCGCCTCTTTCTATATGAACCTACCCTGAGATCATATTCTGAGGCCTTTCTTCGTGTACCTCCTCCACGAGAGATCTAGAGGGTGGCAACATGAGAACAGGGCCTTCTCTGCAGTGGCTCCCCATCTGAGGAATGCTCTCCCCAGGGAGACTCGCCTGGCACCTTCATTATACACTTTTCGGCACTAGGCAAAAACATTCCTCTTTAACCAAGCCTTTGGCTGATTGACCTCCAACGCCCTTTTAAAATGTGTTGGGAGGTGTTGTTTTTGTTTTGACTTTGATAATGTATTTTGCGATTTTATATTGTAATTTTATCCCATGAACCACCCTGAGACCTGCAGGTATAGGGTGGTATAAAAACGTAATTAATTAGTTAATAATAATAATATTTCTTTATTTATTTATACCCCGCCCATCTGGCTGGGTTTCCCCAGCCACTCTGGGCAGCTCCCAACAGAACATTAAAAACATGATAAAACATCAAACATTAAAAACTTCCCTAAACAAGGCTGCCTTCAGCATTTATACGTTTCTCTGTGTGTGTGTGTGTGTGTGTGTGTGTGTGTTACACACTTATGCAAACATGCACATTTAGCAAGCCAGTTCAGATTATCATTCCAGGCTTTACAAGCCCAATTTACATTAACCAACATCAAAGCCAGAATTTCCAGTGTGCATGGCTTTCATCCGGGGGCCGGATCCGGCCCAATCACCTTCTAAATCCGGCCCATGGACGGTCTGGGAATCAGAGCATTTTTACATGAGTAGAATGTGTCCTTTTATTTAAAATGCATCTCTGCTTTTATTTGTGGGGCATAGGAATTCGTTCATTATTTTTTTTCCAAAATATAGTCCGGCCCCCCACAAGGTCTGAGGGACAGTGGACTGGCCCCCTGCTGTTCCATCTCCACTGCCCCCTAGTGGCAGTTGCTGGGAATCACAGGGGGCAGAATGTTCTTGCCCTCGGGTCCAGCTTGTGTGCTCCCCATGGAGACATCTGGTCAGCCGCTGTGAGAACAGGATGCTGGACCAGACGCTCCTTGCCTGATCCAGCACAAGATCTTCCTATGTTCTTATGACTTTACACAGGCCTATGGCTTCGCACTGAACCCAGAATTGTCAGGAGGGGAGGGATGCTTGTGGATCCTGGAATGGTTTTCCAGACTAGGCCATACCATTTTGGAAACGGTTTGTGTTAGAAATTGTATTCAGAGGCTGGCAGGCATTTCTGTGTTTTGATGGACGGGTCCTCGCATCTAAGTCGCATCTAAGTCAGTTTAGAAACAAGACAGACTGCTATTACAGAAAGCACACAGCACAATTTAAATTGCAACCCATGGGATGGCCTTGACATCAGGAATGAAAACGATATTAGAACATAAAAAGCTGATCCAAAAATTATTAGCTGCAGCAAAATTATTAGCTGCAGCTAGCTGTAGCACCAAAAACAATAAGGTCAGGACCCCCTAAAGGTAAAGTTAAAGGGACCCCTGACCATTAGGTCCAGTCGTGGCCATCTCTGGTGTTGCGGTGCTCATCTCGCATTATTGGCCGTGGGAGCCAGCGTACAGCTTCTGGGTCATGTGGCCAGCATGACTAAGCCGCTTCTGGCAAACCAGAGCAGCGCATGGAAACGCCATTTACCTTCCCGTCAGAGCGGTACCTATTTATCTACTTGCACTTTGACGTGCTTTCGAACTGCTAGGTGGGCAGGAGCAGGGACCGAGCAACGGGAGCTCACCCCGTCGCGGGGATTCGAACCACAACCTTCTGATCGGCAAGTCCTAGGCTCTGTGGTTTAGACCACAGCCCCACCTGTGTCCCTCAGGACCCCCTACTGCACTTAAATACACTCAGCATGGGATGCAATAATTGTGAATTAAAAACTTCCAAAATATTCAGACAGAGGCTGGATTAGGAGTAATACGAGACCACAGCCTGTTTACCTTAACTCTGGCTTGTTTGCTGTACAAACCCAACCGAGCTCCCCAAACGATGGTCAATTTGCAGCCGGCAGACCATAATCTGAAATCACAAGTGAATCTTGGCTTGCAATAACTGCTGTATGTTACAAATCTGAACACCCAATTCTGGCTTAACTCGAGTGTGCTGTGCCACACTGCCCCCTTGGCTTGCCTGGCTACCAGGACGCAAGGGCTCAAAAAACAGTGAAATGGCTTGTGTTGCCAAGAGAATTTTGCCAGGGCTTTTGCAGAACTCTCTGCCCCACCCACTTCCACAACCCCCCACCCCACCCTCCAGTGGCAACAGGGGCCTTGCCCCATATCTAAAGGATAGTAAAAACTCTTCAAGAGCTGCAACAAAGGTTCAGATGTGTGCATTGACTCAGCCAAAGGAGGGCAATTCTCCTGCTCATAAGCCACAGCTCAGTGGTTGTCTTGGACTGGCTGGATGCAGAGGGGGTGGGGGAGGCACCAGCTGGGGAACCCCCAGGGGAAGAAGGCTCCAAACCTGGGGGTTGGTGGTGGGATGAAGGTGAGTGGTCAGAGGGAGAAGAGGGGAAAGACTGAGAGGAGGAGGTGTCGGAAGCTGGAGAGGCAACAGGGCTTAGTGAGCAGGAAGAGGCTGAGGCAGAGAGCAGTCCAGAATCAGAGGCAGAAGTGGAAGCAGGAGAGGAGGGAGGCCAAGAGGCAGAGATGAGTCTTGCCTGCTACAGCAAGCTCCTCTCCTCCCTGGTCTCCCAGGACCAAGAGAGACATGATGAAGGAGCAAAGGCAGTCTCAGATTGCTTGGGAAGGACCCCCAAGAGGAGGAGCCTTAGGCAGCTGCCCATAGCAGTCAACGTTTCCCTTTTTTTTAAAGGGAAATTCCCTTATTCCGAATAGGATTCCTCGCAAGAAAAGGGAAAAGTCGACAGCTATGCAGCTGCCTCGCAGGGGCAAGACCTACCAAAGAAGCACTGTTGTGCTCATTAGGCCTGGCACTCCTGAGCTGATCTTGTTTCTTCTAATAAAGAGTTAACTTCACTAACTCCGTGTGATTTATGGCTGGCTCGCTCCTGACAGCGGTGGAGCATTTGCCTTGCATGCTGAGGGTCCCGGGTTCAATTCTCGCCCATCTCTGGGTGTGGCTGGGGAGCACCCTGCCTGGAACCCTAGAGAACATCTCCCTGGAGGTATACAAATTAAAAGCAAAATGAAATGAAATGAATACGGTCATGTTGACTAGGATCTGACTGCCGCCACTTCTGCTTTCATAGAAACAAAAAATGGATTAAGAGTCGGTGGCAAATTTTCATATCTAACGAAGCAAATCAGATCAGGGTCTGTTCAGTGCCTGCATGAGAAGCCTATGTGTGGTGGAATAATAATAATAATAATAATAATAATAATAATAATAATAATAATAATAATTTATTTATACCCCGCCCATCTGGCTGGGTTTCCCCAGCCACTCTGGACGGCTTCCAACTGAATATTAAAAACAATACAGCATCAGACATTAAAAACATCCCTAAACAGGGCCGCCTTCAGTTGTCTTTAAAAAGTAAAATAGTTGTTTATTGCCATAACATCTGCTGGGAGGGCGTTCCACAGGGCAGGCACCACTTCCGAGAAGGCCCTCTGCCTGGTTCCCTGTAAATGGTCTATAAATGTCCTATAAATGCCATAAACAAAAACACAAAGTCAACTTGTCTTGGGTGACCCAACTTCGTTAGATAAACAGAAGCACAAAACTGTAGATTTGGGAGGGATTCCAAGGATCATCTAGTTCAACCAGCTACAACGCAGGAAATAATAGACTCACAGATTTGTGGAGTTGGAAGAGGCCATGAGGGTCATCTAGTCCAACCCTGTCAATGAAATAATCTTTTGCCCAACATGGGGCTTGAACCCACAACCGTGAGATTAAGAGTCAGGTGCTCTACCGACTGAGCTATCTATGGTGATCACAGCTAGACAGATGATCACCCAACCTCTGTTTCAAAAAAAACCTCCAGTGAAGGCGAGTCCACCTTCTGATGCAGTTTCCACTGTCAAACAGCACTTCCTCTCTGAAAGTTCTTCCTAATGTCTAGTTGCAATCGTATTTCTTGCAACTTGAAGCTATTGGTTCAGGTCCTACAAACTTGCTCCATCTTCCATGTGACAGCCCTTCAGATATTTGAAGATGGCTATCATATCTCCTCTCAGTCTCCTCTTTTCCAGGCTAAACACACCCAGCTCCCTCAACCGTTCCTCATACGGCTTGGTTTCCAGACCCCTGATCATCTTGGCCACCCTCTTCTGCACACCTTTCAGCTTGTCAACATCCTTCTTAAACTGTGGAGCCCAGAACTGGACACAGTATTACAGGTGTGGTTTGACCAAGGCATAATAGAGCAGTACTATTACATCCCTATACAAACACGAAATTGACCAACACAAACAGAGCAGTTACAGGGTAACAAATGCAATTCTTCCACCACCACAAAAAAGGACACACATATGCACACACATCCAAAGGGACTTCTATTCCATCTTAGTGGCTGCAGCCACACACAGCCAGCTGTGCAGCTATTTTGGACGACAAGAAGTTGGGATTTTAAGCAAAGCTGTTGCACTGTGGCCAGCTCCTGTTCAGGGTCCAAGCTGGCCAGCCAGCCAGCCATGATGTCCCAATTCCAGGAGATTCCATTCGCCTCCTCCAGTTTTCCTTTTTCTCCCCCCAACAAACCAACCAACATACTCTGTCCCCACTGGGGTTTTGTAGAGGGCTTCTCTATTACATTCTCTTTCTGCGCCCCTTAAAGATGTGATGCAGCTCTCAAAATCTCGGGGACCCCCTGATCAGGTCAATGCCTCCCTCTTGGTCATAACTGGTGACCTCTTAGCTACCCAAGGCTCCAATACATAAAGTACTTTGTGTGCGTCCTTAAAGTATATGAATACCCAATACAAGATGCACAAAACCCTCCGGGCGGGGGGGGGCACTGCCTCGCCCCAGCTCCTTGCAGTCACACCCCCAGCCCATGGCCCCATAGACCTCGGCACGGCACATATTATGCCAGAGCCCCACACAGCAACATAGGGGATAAGGATTTGGAATGTGAGGGGGGGGACGTTGCCTAAAGCCTCTGGATTCAGCTGCAGCCCCCAGCCCGGGCCGAGAGCTCCTCGAGGAAGGCTCCCGATGCAGCAACGGCAGCAGCCCCGCTCGGTTCACTGCAGAGAGGCGCAGGCAACGGGGAAGAGGGCAGGAGGCGAGAGCGATGGCTCAGGTGGGCCTCGCAGCGAAGCCAGCAGGAGAGGATGGGGAAGGAGGAGGACGGTTCCGCGGAAGCGCGCGAGGCTCGCGCATCTCGCAAGGAAACTGGAGGAGGGGGAGATCACAGAGAGACCCGCACGTCTAGCAAGGGAGCAGGGATCCCGCGTCCAAGCCTGCAAAAACAAGAGCCCCCCCCCCCCGTTTTGCAGGGACCCCCCCAAGAGCGCACTTACTGTCGGTCGCCATCCTCGCAGCTGCCAGCAAGAGATGCTCGCTTTGGCAAGCGGGCGGCGGCCCCTCCTGGGCCTCGCGGTCTTCCACCTTGCAGCGGCTGCCTGGCTGTCCGTCGGGCCGGAGGGCGGAGAGGCAGCCGCTTCCCTCGGCCGGTACCTGCATGCAGCGCGCGTCCCAGGCGAGGAAGGAAGGGCGCACGGGCGCCTTTACGCACGCGCCGCGCCGCGCAGCCCCGGGGTGGGGGCGCCTCCGGCACGTGCGCCTCGCTGCGGACGGCGAGAGGCTTCGAGGAGACGGGGGCCGCTGCCTTGGACCCAGGAGTCTCCCTACGCGAGAGCGCCTCTGAGGGCGTGCAGAGTGCGCCGCCGCTAAGGCACAAAGACGCACGCCTTGGGCAAGGATAGCCGCCAACTTGGACGGCTACTACTAGTCGTGATGGCTATGGTGCTGCGCCTCTGCAGCTGGAGGCAGTGATGATTTTGGGTACCAGTTGTTGGAAACCAGGCGAGTGGCTCATGGTCTGTATCCCTGGCTTCTTGTTGCGGCACCTGGTAGGCCACTGTGACCCAGAAGGTTCTTCTCATGTTCTTTTGGACCCGGTCTAAATAGTTTGAATTGGATTTGGAATTAAACGTGCAATTAATTCATAGAACTGCAGAGATGCAAGGGACCCCTAGGATAATCTAGTGCGCTGTTTCCCAAACTTGGGTCTCCAGCTGTTTTCGGACTACAACTCCCACCATCCCTAGCTAGCAGGACCAGTAATCAGGGATGATGGGAACTGTAGTTCAAAAACGGCTGGAGACCCAAGTTTAGCAAACACTGAATTCTAGTCCAACGCCCTACAATGCAGAAATATTCTGCCCAACATGGGGCCCTGGGTGTAGCCAAGGGGGCAGGGGAGCAGCTGCCCCCATCAAGTAAATTGATAAAAATACTTAACAGAGGTTCTGCCCCCCCTTCCCGAAATGAAGCCTGCCCTCCCACAGGATTGGGGGGGGGCAGAACAGTCATCTGTGATGCAATTGGTCAGTTTTTATTTGCTTGATTTAGTGGGGGGAGCAGCTGCACTCTGTCTTCCTCCATGCATGGAGCTTGCTTGAACCCTTGAGATTGAGAGTCTCATGCTCTACCGACGGAGCTATCCCAGCCTATATTGTTGGCTTTGGATTTCATTGTGTTGCCCCCTTCCTCAGTGGATTGTGTAAACCACTACCGTGAGCAATGCTTTTTATGAGGTGGGGGGCTCTGAAGAGGAGCTTATGAAACCAAGGGGGCAGGGGCCCAAACATTTTTGGGATCCAGACCACCTGTCTCTTTGCAACCTGTTCGCCCAACTTTCAGAAAACAAGCGAGAGAAGTGATTGACCTGTTTCCTCTGAGGGTGAAAAAAAGAAGTCAAGACTAAAAAGTAGGGAAGATCTTGTGGCCTGGGAGTGTGGTGAGTGAAGAAGCCCCTTCCCAGACTGCCAACTGGCACAAGGACTGGTGCTCAGCAGCTATTTGAATCACTAAGCTTGCACTGAATTGCATTAATTGTTGGAGGAATTTGTTTGCCTTGTGCCTTATTTCTACACCGTTGTGTTTCAAAGACCTACACTCGCTCCCGGTACGTTTCCAAGCACAATTCAAAGTGTTGGTGCTGACCTTTAAAGTCCTAAATGGCCTTGGCCCTGTATACCCAAAGGAGCGTCTCCACCTCCATTGTTCAGCCCAGACACCAAGGTCCAAGGGTTTACTGGCGGTTCCCTCACTGCAGAAAAGTGAGGCTACAGGGAACCGGCAGAGGGCCTTCTCGGCAGTGGCACCCACACTCTGGAATGCCCTCCCATCAGATGTCAAGGAAATAAATTCCATAATTTTTCATAGACATCTGAAGGCAACCCTGTTTTAGGAAGTTTTTAATGTTTAATGTTGTTTTTCCTGTACTTTTGTTGGAAGCTGCCCAGAGGACAACCCAGTTAGATGGACGGGATGTAAGAAATAAGAAGTTGTTGTTGTTTGTTCATTTTTAATGTTATCATTATTACTGCAAGGCACTTTGAGCTGGGAAAGCAGAATACAAATATTAAATCGAACCAACCCAAAGCAAAAATTACTCATGCCATCCAGGAAGAAAGAAAAACACAGCGGTACAAAAGAAACAGGTTTCTGATCAAATTTTTAACATTAGTTTCAGAAGCACTTGGGCTTGTATCTAGTCCATTTAACAATTCAGTTTGCTTAACTTGCTTCGTCAAAATGACTGAAACACAGGCGTTCAAACAAACAATAAAAGGGTGGTTTGCAGACTGTCAAATACATACAGAACTTTAGGGGGGTTGCAATTAAAGGGCTCTGTCACTCCAGCACAACAAATTCACTTTTTTAAAGAACTGACTTTTTGCTGTTTGGAAAGTAACCGAGAAATGTTTTGAGAAGCGTGGGATGAACAAATGACTAGTGGAAAGAGATGTAAACACCTTGCAAGCAGATGAGGATAAATGCTCCTTGCTGTGCAAACTGCCCTGCAAAACATGTCAGAGGCAATGCTCAGCAAATAATCTAATCTCTGCATAAGCAAGAAAATTGGGGCACATGTTCAATAAACAGGTCATCTGGAAGGGGTCCAAAGAGAGGAAGAACATAATTTTAAAGATTCCTTACACACCGCTGCTCCTCATTATTTTGCAGGCAAGTATCGAAAGGGCTTCGCTGTGCAATGTGCTATTAAGCAGTCAAGATGTTGGTGCCTGGAAAAATAGCACAAAACAGCCGAGGCATCGAAAGCTGCATAGTAGGAGAAAAATAAAAGAACAGCGCGTTCTTTCTAGAAAAGGAAGGTGGACTGGAAAACTGTCTTTACGAACAGGCCAAACTCCGTATTTGGTAATTTATGTTTAATTCGGCGTATCTGAAGTGTCTAAGGCAGCAGTCCTGGCCTACCTCACAGGCTTGTTGTGGGGATTAAATGAGGAGAGGGGAGAACCATGTATGCCAACTGCAGCTCCTTGGAAAAGGTGGGATGCAAATGAAATTAAAAAATTGTGAAGCATAAGGCAGAATGCAATAGTGGTGCCCGCCCTGTGGAATGCCCTCCCATCAGATGTCAAACAGACAAACAACCACACAACTCCCTGAAGACATCTGAAGGCAGCCTGTGATCAGGAAGTTTTTTATGTTTGATGTTTCGTTGTGTTTTTATTATGCTGAAATCTGGGGGCAACCCAGTCAGATGGCCAGGGTATAAGTAATATTATTATTACTATTATTAATAATAATAAATTTTATTTATATCCCGCCTTCCCCAGCCGAAGCCAGGCTCAGAGCGGCTAACAGTAAAACGATAGAACATTCTAAAATCATTCCATTATAAAATTAATTCCAATCAAATTAATGGCAACCATTGGGCTAGATGTTCTGTGAGGATTGCCAAAGGAGGGAGTCAGGCTGTGCCCTGGCCAAAGGCCTGGTGGAACAGCTCTGTCTTGCAGGCCCTGCGGAAAGATGTCAAGTCCCACAGGGCCCTAGTCTCTTGTGACAGAGTGTTCCACCAGAACGAGTATAATCTATACTCTTTCATTTAATGAATGTGGGAAGTTTTTCTTAAAACCAAAACTTTATTTTAAGATATGAGTAATACAATATAATTTTATATACAATGCTAAACCTGAGAAACGTTTCTCAGCATTCGTAAGTCCCAGGGGCATGAAATCCCCTGTTCAGCACATCAAACTATTGCACGACACAGAATAAGTTTTCTTCACTTTGAGCTTTCCATAGACGTTCTTCCTGCCTTCTTGAAATGAGAACAGGGGCGTGTGCAGTCTGCAGCGTGTCTTCAGGCCACTTGGACAGCCTTGTCCACTAGCCGGAGGCACGTTCCCTTCAGGCAAAGCCAATTCACACCGTTTGGATTCTCCTCTCAACAAGCTCGCTTCCTCTTGCTGGGCATGAAGTCTGGCAAACAAGAGAAGGAAAAAGTGGCCATCGTCCAAAAAATCAGGGAAGGAAAAGGATTTAAGAAAGCCAAGCCTGAACAAGAAACATTTCTCAGTAAAGTTTTTAGGAAGAAATGGTGAGAAGAGGAAGGTTAGTTTGCACGACTTCCCACAAGAAGGAATTATTGTGGAATAATTTGAGAATTATAGGGACAGAACTACCTAAATGGTATAGAAATTTATTTATGCATGCTACTACAGCAACAAGAATGTTACTTGCCCCAAAATGGAAAGAAGCGGAAGTCCCAGTAAAGGAAGAATCGATACAAAAACATATGCAGAAATGGCAAAGCTTACCAGAAGAATAAGAAATCAAAATAACAAACGCTTTATAAAAGAATGGAAACGGTTTATTGAACATTTACAGATAAATTGTAAATAGATAAAAACATTGGCAGGATTATTGTAATAACCTGCAGTTTTGGAAGAGTAGATATTTATGGTAGATAATTAAATGAGTAAATTAAATGAATTCGGATATGCAGAAGGTATGAAAAAATCAATTTAAGGAACCGCAAAAGAGGGGGGAAGGAAGTCAAATTTTGAAATGTTAAATGGATTGTAAAATTAATGAAATGTATAAATTTGAAAAGTATGAATAAAAAACTATTTTAAAAAAAGAGAGGAGGGAAGTTAGCTTGCACAACAAGGACACCCTCCAATGTACCTTCGTCACTGGGATGGTCAATATCTTCATCTTCATCATCCTCTGCAATCACAGGCATACTCAGGTTCCCCGCACTCTGCTCCTCTGTCAACTGCAACGTCCCTGCAAAGGAAACACCAATCTCGAAAAGGAACTGGTTTCCCTTTCAGCTCCATAGCTACCGTACTTTTCTGTCTATAAGACACCCCCATGTATAAGACGTCACTTATTTCGGGACTCAGTTTTTTTGGGGGGTGCCAAAATTCCGCCTCCTGTCTGTCCCATCGCAGGCAGAAGCTGCCAATTGCCCGCCCAACTGCCAGAGCATCAGCCAATCAACAACACCCATTGACGCAGCAACCAATAACACGCACAATAGCTGCTGACAGCCACAGCAGCAACCAGTCAAACGTCCACCCTATGCACAACCCCCACTTTTTAGCATGATTTTTAAAGAAAAAACAGTCTTATGCATGGAAAAGTACAGTATGTCCTTGGCGGTCAGTTTTGCAGATGCAGTTAAACTCTTTCAGGATGCGGGTTTTTAACAAAAGGAGCCTAATAATGCAAAAGACTCTGCAGAGCATCTCTTTACTGATAGTATTTTGTGGGGAACAAAAAGATGGCCAGCACCTAATAAGCTTTTGTCTCAGTGATGCAATTGACAGTCCCAAAATGGACAGATCCGAGACATCTCCATATTCACGAATGGAGGCAGAAGGTGCAGACTTCAGCACTTAACAGAGAAACTTGCGGAACAAAGGAAGGCAGGAAGGGGAAAGCAATAGGAAAAACGACTGTATAGAAAGACGGCTTTCTTTGAGGACTCGTATGAACGAATACAAACTGATCTGGAATCGTAACGAGAACGGTTGTTGTGCAATGTATTTCATAGGTCGTGTGCTAATGAAGAGGGCGTGGAACGAGGTTGAGTTACAAGAATGCGGGAATATCAAACAGTAATTTTAAAAATTAAAAACAGCTTTAAAAAAAAAAACCCAGGATACTCTCATTATATTCTGCTAATTGCTTGCATAGCTGCAGCTGACTGAATTCTCTTCTGATCTTCTGTTAAAGAGGAAGATGAACACGGTTCTTACTTCTCCCTGCAAGTACCTTGGACCAACCATTCGTATATTTACGAATGTAGGAAGCTGTCTTATATCGATTCAGGCCACTGGGCCCCATCTAGTGCAGTATTGACTACACAGTGGTTCGCTGGGATTTCAGATGGGACATTCCCAGCCCTAGCTAGAGACTAAACCCGAGACTTTTTGCGTGCAAAAGATGCTGTACCCCAGAGCCATGGTCTTTTATTAGCATCTGCAAAGTTTGGGAGGGTGGGGGAGGTATTATAATGCTTAGCATAGTACAGTGGTACCTCGGGTTACATACGCTTCAGGTTACATACGCTTCAGGTTACAGACTCCGCTAACCCAGAAATAGTACCTCTGTTTAAGAACTTTGCTTCAGGATGAGAACAGAAATCATGCTCTGGCGGTGTGGTGGCAGCAGGAGGCCCCATTAGCTAAGTGGTGCTTCAGGTTAAGAACAGTTTCAGGTTAAGAACAGACCTCCGGAACGAATTAAGTACTTAACCTGAGATACCACTGTAAAAGTAAGTGGTTTCCATAAAATATAATAAAAATGCAACAAAATTAAGTAAAAAATTCCCTGAAAATTAGATAAAACCTGTTCAAGGTGACTGCCAGTAGGCCACCCCATAAAATCCACAAGATCATCAGAAGCATGATGGGCTGAAGGAGGCAGCGGCAGGCGCACACGCAAGACACTCACATCCCCTATGGCAACCAGTCAAAAGATGCTCTTATCAAAGGATGGCCCTTCCCAGGAGCTGTTCATGGAGGCCTGTGCAGCAACTGCACCAATTTCAGGAGTGAACACATGTTATGCGATAGCAAAGGATTTCAACCTCCTCTCCCCAGCCTGCAAACACACTTCTGTTTTGGAAAAGCGTTTCCCTACCTCTGCTTTTCAGAGTTTCTTTCTTCCTCCTCGGCTGCAAACTTTTGCTGGCTTTCTTGGCCCTTGGTGATTTGGATTTCCCACGATCTGTTGATTCGGAAGACTCCAGCTTAACTTGGCGGTGCCGTCTTGATTTGGAAGCCTAAAACATTTGGTGTTAAAAAAAAAAAGCCAGAGAAGTAAACTAAGCAAGAAGGGAAACAAAATTTTAGTAGTGTGCAGGGGGGGGGGAAGAGTCAAATGAACTGCTTGGATCTTGCCAGTGCTTAATTCTGCCCCCTGTAATGTTGTCATATGCCATATTCATTAACAGAATGATCACGAAGGAAAGTTAGGAATTCAACCCCTTGGCACAGGGTAGGCATGGACTCATAACACACAAGGGGGGGGGCGGGAATCCGGATTCTATTACCCACTATTATTATACAACAGCAATTTCACCTTCACACGAAATCATGGCTCTTGGATCTCTTATTGGTACTTCAAGGGAGCAGTGTTAAAATTATTAAATCCCTCATCTCAACCCTAATCGAATTCGCCCCTTCTCCCCATGGCTGTTTTTAAGCATCAGAAAAAGATGTCAGAGATCCAACTGCAGATATCTAGTCTAGCTTGCCCTCAGTCACTGAGTTCTCCTTGTTGCATTTTAAATTCTGATCTTCCAGGGCTGCAAGTCTGCTAGTTTGCCACTGATCAATGCACTTAACTTACGTAGGTGATTTTTTTTAAACAAAAAAATCACTTTTTAATATAACAGTGCACTCATATTTCAATATCAGTGCATATTGTGCAAAACTGTTGGACCCAACTAGCTACAGTTGGTTCTTCTTCTCAGGACTAACCTGTGAAAGATTGCGAGCTTTTCAAATTCCAGAAGTTGGATCATTTTTTCATCTCATCTTTAACTCAATAACACTGTCCCGTGTCATAGGCAACTAATATATATTATAACTTATACTGCATTAACATATCCTCAATGCATGCATCAATAAAATAAATCGGAACAACAAGGAGTAGTAAGAGATATATAACTTTTCATCATACAGAAAAGTAAAGAAGGTATTAAGGAGAGTCATATATTTCAACTTAGAACCCATTATTGTGATGGAGAATTTCCTGATATTCCCTTCACACTTACTTGAACAACTGCAGAGTAAGATTTGGATTTGATGTCGGCTAACGCTCTGGCTCTTTCAAATCCCTGGAAAAGAAAAGACTTTTAGCATTGCATCACCTAGGCCTAGACAATGACACAGTTCCTACACCTGACTCTTTTGCCCTGAGATTCCAGGTAGCACAATAAGGACTGTATTTTTCCATGTATAAGATGTGTATGGACCATAAAGAAGGCTGTTCGCCGAAGAATTGATGCTTTTGAATTATGGTGCTGGAGGAGACTCTTGAGAGTCCCATGGACTGCAAGAAGATCCAACCTCTCCATTCTTATGGAAATCAGCCCTGAGTGCTCACTGGAAGGACAGATCCTGAAGCTGAGGCTCCAATACTTTGGCCACCTCATGAGAAGAGAAGACTCCCTGGAAAAGAACCTGATGTTGGGAAAGATGGAGGGCACAAGGAGAAGGGGACGACAGAGGACGAGATGGTTGGACAGTGTTCTCGAAGCTACCAGCATGAGTTTGACCAAACTGCGGGAGGCAGTGGAAGACAGGAGTGCCTGGCGTGCTCTGGTCCATGGGATTACGAAGAGTCGGACACGACTAAACAACAAAGACGAAAATTGGGGGTCATCTTGAACACGGAGCATGGGCATCTGGGGGAATTTTTAAAAGATTTAAGCGTATGTTGGGGATTTTGGCTTGGGCGGGCTGAGGCGGTCCCTCCTGCTGCCTTCCCCCCTTTCTCCCCACCCCCCCAGGCTGCATGCTGGCGACTGACTCGCCTCCTGAAGCCCCCACTGGCTAGACCTCTCCTTGCCCTTCTTCCCTTTTTTCCTCTTCCCCTCTCAAACTCCCACCCTTCCCCCAGCCCACTCACCACCTTCCTCAGCTCAGTTTGCTCGACGGCATGGCCTGCTGCAGAATGGTCGCTGCCTTCCCCCGGCTCTTCCTTGGCATCCTGCTTGGGAGCCTGCAGCAGCAGCAACAGCAGCTGCCACCGAGGGGGAGCGTTTGGTGCCCCCCCCCAGTCGCTGCCTTTGCTTCTGCACCACGGCACACTGCATGCATCTCATGCCAGAAACTTTGAGGGCGATCGCCCCCCAAAAAATCAACAACTTGCTGCTGCCAATCATCCAGATTTTCACTTCTATTTTAGGGTTTCATTTTCTTCATTTTGGGTTCAAAAAAATACGGGTCATCTTATACACGGGGGCGACTTAGACATGGAAAAATATGGTATTTCCTTACCTCTGTCCCTTGCGAAGGACCCTCCTTGTCATTCGTCGCTTCTTCACCCACAGTGGCCAAGGCCGGCTCCTGGAAAGGGCACAGGGATGAAGACTGAAATACGGAGGCCTTGGTCTAGAACAGCGGCTCCCATTGGCCCCTTGGTTCCATGAACCAAGTACTCCCTACCCTACCCTATGAAATGCGTTATTCAGAATAGCGGTTTCCACGACCCACTGAGGATAATAATCCCTGCATTGCGGAGGGTTGGACCAGACGTCCCTTCCAACTCTACAATTCTATGAATAGCACAATAAAATTCAAATCTGTAACAATTAATTGCACACTTATTAAAACTCAATTAAAATCCAATATACCTGAAGGAGCATCTGCACCCCCATCGTTCAGCCCGGACACTGAGGTCCAGCTCCGAGGGCCTTCTGGCGGTTCCCTCACTGCGAGAAGCGAGGTTACAGGGAACCAGGCAGAGGGCCTTCTCGGTAGTGGCACCCGTCCTGTGGAATACCCTCCCATCAGATGTCAAAGAAATAAACAACTACCGTATACACTTGAATATAAGCCGACTTTTTCAGCATATTTTTTATGCTGAAAAAGCCTCCCTCGGCTTATACTCAAGTGAGGTGGACAGCAGCGGAGGGACGAGTGGCAAGAAAGGAGCCCTTTCTCGCCACTCGTCCCTCCACCGCCACCCGCCTCTCACCGCGCTGTGCCTCTCCCAACCAGGCTCCTATGCCTGCGCATCCTCTTCCGCCGCCTTTGCTGCTGTCGGCAGTGGCAGAGAAGGAACGAGCAGCCTGAAAGCAGCCCTTTTGGGCTGCTTGTTCTTCCTTCTCCGCTGCTGCCGCCACCAGGTTTGTGGTGTGGTGAACCGGCTTCTACTCGAATCAGTAAGTTTTCCCAGTTTTTTGTCCTGAAATTAGGTGCCTCGGCTTATATTCGGGTCGGCTTATATTCGAGTGTATACGGTATCTAACTTTGAGGAGACATCTGAAGGCAACCCTGTTTAGGGAAGTTTTTAATGTTTAATGTTTTACCGTGTTTTTAATATTCTGTTGGGAGCAGCCCAGAGTGGCTGGGAAAACCCAGCCAGATGGGTAGTGTATAAGTAAGTTTATTTATTCATTCATTCATTCATTCATTCATTCATTCATTCTTAGAACTAGTTTAATGAATTCAACAGCACTGATCAGCTTGATCCAGTGATACAAGCTTTTCAAAGTCTGATAGTCATTTACATTTCCAACAAGTCCCCCCCCCCCACTGCTTAGTGCCCCCCTAGGTGACCCTGCTGCTCCCCAGGGGGTAATACTGCCCACTTTGGGAGGCAAAGGGCTAAAGCAAGGTACTCTAGAGATCCGAGGAAGCGTGACGTGCAATGAGCACTGTGCATCAAATTTAATACACACAGAACGCGCCCCTTCATCTGTTCTGCATAGGTGTCTTGGCTATTCACATATGACCAGTGATCTGCTTGGAAAGCAAGCTGTTCTCTTATCCTGTTTACACAGCATCGTGCCGCAATGGCAGCTATAGGCCCAGGTGGATCTCTCTAGATCTGCCCGTTCTTCTCTCCCCGCAACAGTGCAAAGATTGCCTCTGCAACAATCCAAACAAGTGTGTAATTCACACACCCCTATATTGCCCCCATTAGCTTCTAGATCTAATGTTTATTGGATGAGTTTCCCCCCTAAATTGATTTTTGAATTCTGAATTTATTGTTATTCACGTTTTATACTGTATTTTATGCTGTTTTTTGTTGCATCAATTAAGTGTCTTAAATTTGTTGTTAGCTGCCCTGAGCCCGGTTTTCTGAACTGGGAAGGGCGGGCTATAAATAAAAAATTACTATTATTATTATTAGATGCCACCCAAACACAACAGAAATTTATACTGTTTGGCACTCCACACAGCCCTCCAATCGGCGTTGCTCTTGCATCATCAGTGTGTCAGGATTCCACAGAAACAGAGGGAAATAATGTGCAAAAGCCAACAACTAAATGGCAAATTTCCCCGGTTCAGCTCTGTTCTGCACAGACCTGCATTTGCCTAAACTATTTAAGGCTTTGGGGAAAGGTAGGTGGGATACTTTAAAAAGTGCAGCATAAGCGGCAAAGTGAGAAATGGTTTTCCAATCACCCGTACAAGCTTCAACAGCACACACACAAACAAAAAACGAAGCCGCCTACCACTTTGTTCTTCTGCCACTCCTGATGCTCCAAAATGATGTTCCTGAAATTGTCTATGAAGTCGTCTTTTATCAGATTAAGAGCCTTGTCCGGCTGGGACTGGTCCTCAGAGATCAGGCACTTCATCTTTTGGTAGTGGTCGTGAATGTTCTTAGCTTCCTTGAAATGTAAATAAATATATTGACCGGCAGGAAAGCTTTGGAAGCCAAAGTGAAACTTAACCACTGAAGACTTTGAAAGATCACAACAGAATTCTCCCCCCCCCCCCAGGAAAATTAGCCTGGCGCCTTCATTATACACCTTTAGGCGCCAGGCAAATGTTCCTTTTTAACCAGGCCTTTGGTTGATCTGATTTACATTCTATGCACTTTTTAAATGTGGGGGTTTGGGGGGGTTATTGGGGTGTTGTTTTTATTTTGATTATATATATATATTATAGTTTTATATTTTTATTTTGTTTTGTGAACAGTCGTACCTTGGATCCCAAACGCCTTGCGATTCGAACGCTTTGGCTCCCGAATGCCACAAACCCAGAAGTGAGTGTTTCCGCTTTGCGAACGTTCTTTCTAAGTCGAACGTTTGACGCGGGTTCTGATTGGCTGCAGGAAGCTGCTGCAGCCAATCGAAAGCCGTGCCTTGGTTGTCGGAACATTTTCAGAAGTCGAACGGACTTCCGGAACAGATTCCACTGTAGCTGCAAACCGGGAAAAGGTGGGAAAGAGCTGGATAGTCCTTGTGGCTCGCGAGGAGACCCCCCCTGGAGCCTGAAGAGGACTGAGGGCAGAGGAAGAAACCCAGAAGGGCAGGGGGGCTTTGTTTAGACTGCTCAGCCTCCCCGCCTAGCAGCTAGCGCAGGGGTCAGCAAACCTTTTCAGCAGGGGGCCGGTCCACTGTCCCTCAGACCTTGTGGGGGGCCAGACTATATTTTGGAAAAGGAAAAAAAAAAGAATTCCTACGCCCCACAAATAGCCCAGAGACGTATTTTAAATAAAAGGATGCATTCTACTCATATAAAAATTCACTGATTCCTAGACCGCCTGCGGGCCGGATTTAGAAAGCGATTGGGCCAGATCCAGCCCGCAGGCCTTTGTCTGCCTACCCATGAGCTAGCGCATGTGGTATTGAAGCAGCAGCAGCTGCTGCTTTGCAGTGCATCCTAAAACCACTTCCAGAGCTTCGACTCTAGTTGGAGAGTGAGTTGTAGGGAGGGAGAGCAGGAGGGAAATAGGTACGACTGTATTAGTAGTAATGAATGGCGCTTTTCTCAGCATTCTCCATTGGCAGCAGCCTGGAGCAGATGTAACAATGATCTCCAATCCATGGCAGTATATCCGAGTGGGTTCTTCAAACCCCAGTTGGCTTCAGTTACAAGGACAACCATGGTTAGCTGAAGCACAGACATGATGCTACAATCATATTAAAGTAAAATATGAAATGAAAGGAAGGACATTCAAATGAGGAGAGAGGGGCACGCCGGCCCTTTGTATATCCCTAAGTGCCTAAGCATGATTATGAGATTGAGAAGGTTGTGTCTGCACCACATTCACAGAACACACACACAAAAATGCTAGATTGGGCTTTCCCTAGGACTGAGAGATCCAACAGGAAAACTAAGAGCTGCGCTTCCTGTTCCTGAGCATGCGTATGTATTAATCAGACACGCAATTCAAATAAAAGTCATGCTTTGCAACCCCAAAACATAGGAGGGTTTGCGGGTGGTATTTAAATTTGTCACACCTTCCATGTGGTTGCAGCATCACCCTCTGTGCGTGAAGGGACAGAATGGTCCCTGGAACAGGGCGACATTGCTAAATCAGCAGGCTAGGCCACCCGAAAGATGCTGCAACACAAACAGCAAAAACGTTAAGAGCATGATGCGTACTCCACCTCTAAGAAGTCATCCGGCTTAAGCATTGCAACTCGGTCGTCCGGATCCCTGAACTCGCTCCTGGTCTCCATCTTCTCCTGCATGTTCTTCTTAGTCCTAAAGGAAAGCTAAAAAGAGGTGGTCGTGTCAGGATAAAAGCGGAAAGGAAAACTGGATGAGCAAACGAAAGTGAAATACCACTGAGATTTCAAGGAGGTAAGAAACCTAGACAGGAATCACCTAACCAGCCCCGTCAGTGGAAGCCCTGACCCCAAGGTGGATAAAAATCAAATATTTTTTAAATTTAAAAAAAAATTGATTTTAAAAAATTTAAATAAGATTTTTTTTATTTAAATTGGATTTTTAAAATAAAATGCTTTTGGAGGAAAAATCTTTCTATAGTTTTCTATTTAAGTTACATTATAGTCCAAAGGCTATTCATCAGGAAATAAGGATTTGTTTTAAGTTTTTCATGTGTGCTAAAACTCAGTCTAAGGTTTTTTTAAAAAAAATGTTTGACCACATCAGTTATTGATACATATGCTATAATGTTATTGTTTTAGTTAAATAGATTGTTTAAATTGTTATGAAGAAAATTATTGTTTTTCTCCTTCCAATAAAGTACAGCAGAAAAGTTGTCCAAATATAAACAGTTAACTTATTAAACCTCAAATTAATTTCATAATTATCTATGTATTTCTAATAGTATAACCAAACCAGTAATTTTTGATATAACTGTAGAAACTGTAGAGGAAGCCCTGAAGAAACCCAGAAGGGCAGGGGGGCTTTGTTTAGACTGCTCAGCCTCCCCGCCTAGCAGCTAGCGCAGGGGTCAGCAAACTTTTTCAGCAGGGGGCTGGTCCACTGTCCCTCAGACTTTGTGGGAGGCCGGACTATTTTGGGGGGGGGGGCGGGAAGAACGAATTCCTATGCCCCACAAATAACCCGGAGATAAAAGTACACATTCTACTCATGTAAAAACACCAGGCAGGCCCCACAAATATCCCAGAGATGCATTTTAAGTAAAAGGACACATTCTCCTCATATAAAAATATGCTGATTCCTAGACCCCTGCGGACCAGATTTAGAAGGTGATTGGGCCAGATCCGGCCCCTGGGCCTTAGGTTGCCTACCCATAAGCTAGCACTGCTGCATCCTAAATCCAGTTCCAGAGCTTTGACTCTAGTTGGAGAGAGAGTTGTAGGGAGGGAGAAAAGAAGAGCAGGGGGGAAATGGGCACTTTGAGCAAGGGTCAGCAAACATCGTCAGCAGGGGGCCAGTCCACTGTCCTTCAGACCTTGTGGGGGGTTGGACTATATTTTTTTTGGGGGGGGGAATGAACTCCTATGCCCCACAAATAACCCAGAGATGCATTTTAAATAAAAGGACACATTCTACTCATGTAAAAACACGCTGATTCCCGGACCATCCGCGGGCCGGATTTAGAAGGCGATTGAGCCGGATCTGGCCGCCGGGCCTTACTTTGCCTACCCATGGCTTAGAGCAGCGGTTCTCAAGCTGTGGGTCCCCAGATGTTGTTGGACTACAGCTCCCATCACCCCTGAGCTCTGGCCTTGCTAGCTAGGGGTGATGGGAGTTGTAGTTCAACAACATCTGGTTGAGAAAGGCTGGCTTAGAGGCTTTTCAGAGGGTGCGCCCCACTTACGCGATTTTTGCTTATGCATGCGGGGGGGGAGGGGCTCGGAAGGTGACGCCCGCGTACGTGGGGATGATGCCTGAACGATTTTGCTAATATCGATCCACTAACTCACAAATTTAGGCATTGCTGTGAAATGGAATGCTCTGTCCATCCGAAGCTTACGGAAGACACAGGCAGCGTCGTAATGCTGAGCGTCTAACAGTTCCTGCTGGAATTTCATGACTTCAGCCCAGTCTTTGAGCGCAACCCTGATCTGAAGAAGCAAACACAGGCACGTCTTCAAATTCAAGTCACAAAAACGCAACCTGAAAGCACGTAAGCAAATGCAAGCAGGATTTATACCTTTTGCTTCGGTTGGCACAACTGCGTATTGTACAATCCGTACAGAAGATAAAGGGCACCAACTCGGATCTGGAAGGTGTAGGGAGGAAAGAAGTACGGCCACACCAACGCCAAAGCTTCCTTGGTGAACTTTATCTGCTCCGGAGTCCTTATTTTACCACTAGGTTGAAAAAAGAAAAGATACAGCATGGCATTTGTCAATCCCATCAGTTATACGTCAAGAAAATACTACATCAATGATGACAAAAGAGGAGGGTCAGTGCTCAAGGTTTTAAACAGGTTACTACAGGTTGCCCAGCCTTGTTCGAAAAGCCCTAGACCAAAATCAGATGCTTAAAAAGTTGGGACCACTTTAATCCATTCTAGTATTTTTAAATTTTGTACGTTTTAAAGTAGACTGGTGAATTTTTCTCTATTTAACTGTTTTATCTCTTTGTAAACCACTTTGAGGTTTTATATCATCAAGCGTTGAAATAAATAAACAAAACTAACAAATAAAACTAAAATAAAATGATATAAATGAAATAAAATATAGCATTGCTTGGGGGGTGGTTATTGGTTTGTTTTGTTCTTGTTCCTGTTTTTATTATGCATTTTGTGTTTTTACCTTGTATTTCAATGTTTTGAGCCACCCTGAGATCTATGGATGAAGGGTGGTATAAAAATGTAAAGAACAATAATAATATTAATAATACTTTTACATCCTACTCTTTCCTCCAAGGAGTTCAAGGGAGAATACATGGTTCCCCTTCCTGCCCTCCTCCTTTAATCCCCACAACAGCCCTGTGAGGTTAGCTTGCCTGGGGGGCAGTCACCCCCGGTGAACTTCATGGCCCAGTGGGGATTTGAACGTGGTCTCCCAGGTCCCAGTCAGACATTCCTAACCCAGCCTTTCCCAACCTTGGATAACCAGATGTGGTTGGCCTACAACTCCCAACCATCCCTAGCTATCAGGACCGGTGGTCTGGGAGATGGGAGTTGTAGTCCGGCAGCATCGGGGGGGGGGGGACGGGACCCAAGGTTGAGAAAGGCTGTTCTTACCACTACACTTGAGAATCACAGAACTGTAGAGTTGGAAGGGACCTCCAAGCATCATCTAGTCCAGGCATAGGCAAACTCGGCCCTCCAGATGTTTTGGGACTACAACTCCCATCATCCCTAGCTAACAGGACCAGTGGTCAGGGATGATGGGAATTGTAGTCTCAAAACATCTGGAGGGCTGAGTTTGCCTATGCCTGATCTAGTCCAACCCCCTGCAATACAATGTTGACGTTTTAGGGTTTTGTTTTGCTTTTAAAAATGTATGTTTTCAAAGTAGGTTTGTTAATTTTTTCAGAATGCATTGTTTTACCCTTTTTTGTAAACTGGGCATAAAGGTAAAGGGACCCTGACCGTTAGATCCAGTCGTGACCGACTCTGGGGTTGTGGCGCTCATCTCGCTTTACTGGCCGAGGGAGCCGGCGTACAGCTTCCGGGTCACGTGGCCAGCATGACTAAGCCGCTTCTGGCGAACCAGAGCAGTGCACGGAAACACCGTTTACCTTCCCGCTGGAGCGGTACCTATTTATCTACTTACACCCTGATGTGCTTTCGAACTGCTAGGTTGGCAGGAGCAGGGACCAAGCAACGGGAGCTCACCCCGTCGCAGGGATTCGAACCGCCGACCTTTTGATCGGCAAGTCCCAGGCTCTGTAGTTTAACCCACAGCACAACAACAACAACATCAGCATCTGAACATCACACCACTGGCTGGCTCCTGGTCAGGGGCAGTGAGAACCACAGGAAAGGCTGGCCAAAAGTGTTTTGGCACCTGAGGCTAACCAGTGTGGAGGGGGGAGTGAAGATCTACACCAGTACAGTGGTACCTCGGGTTAAATACTTAATTTGTTCTGGAGGTCTGTTCTTAACCTGAAACTGTTCTTAACCTGAAGCATCGCTTTAGCTAATGGGACCTCCCACTGCCGATGCGCAATTTCTGTTCTCATCCTGAAGCAAAGTTCTTAACCCAAGGTACTATTTCTGGGTTAGCGGAGTTTGTAACCTGAAGCGTCTGTAACCCGAGGTACCAGTGTACTTCCAAACTTGAGTCGCCAGCTGTTTTTTTGGACTACAACTCCCATCATCCCTAGCTTGCCGGACCAGTAGTCAAGGATGATGGGAACTGTAGTAAAAAAACCCACAGTTAGTGACCAAAGTGAACCGCAACTAAAGAATCATGGCAAGAAAAATTGATGGACTATGCAGAACTGGCAAAACTGACATACAAGCTACAGGACAAGGATAACTGTGACTTTAAAGATGAATGGGAACCCTTTACAAAGTATTTGAAGATGCAACAAAGCGAACTGGATTCCTTGGCTGGTTTTGAATAAACATTCACAAACTTTTTATTGATAATAATCAGCTAAATAGTTTGAGGATCTATACAACTGTGTAACATGCAGAAAACAGCATTTTTAGAGAAATCAAAGACTGGAACTGAGGGAAGTCGGCAGGTGGGGGTGGGCGGGTTCTGTGGGGCGAGGGAGAGAAATAAGGATGATATGTTTCTGGATAATATGTTTTGTTTTAATTTTGAATAAAAAAGTTATTTTTTAAAAAAAGTTTGGGGAACCCTGATCTACATTAAGGGCAAGGACGGGGGCGAAAGATCTGCACTGGGATCCGCTGCCCCTGTGGATACCGCCCGAATGTAGGATTGGAAGGGGACCCTCAAGGGTCATCCAGCCCAACCCCGCCTTGCAATGCAGCGTTCGCAGCTGACCAAACCTGACCTTCCTTCCTTCCCTCCCACCCACCCAGCCTGCAGTGCAGGACTTTCGGCTCAAGCTGCTTCAGCCCAGCCAAGGGGTGCAGGCACTCTGCCCATGCCCAGAGGCCCCGCTCACTAGAAGATGGTGTGGAAGCGCAGCTCCCTCCACAGCGAGGCGAAGTCCTCGAAGCGGACGCTCTCGGCCTGCTGGAAGCTGCTGAGCAGAGCCTCGCAGTCCGTCTTCAGGCCCGGCCAGCAGGCGGCCATGGTCGCCCTCGCCGCCGCCGCCGCCTCCTCGCAGCACTGGTGTCCCCCACTGCGCGTGCGCGCTGCACGCTTGTTGTGGCGCGGGGAGAGAACGGGAAAGGTTAACCCGGCCGCTGCCGCTCTCGAAACAACCCCAAGGAGACGCGCTCGCCATGTGCGTGTTGCCCTTTTAAGAATCGAGCTCTCGGAAGCGGAGGTGGGCGACTACAGCCAATCAGAGCCACGGTTTAGCTGCTCGCTCCGCCCCTTCACTGAACTCCCACCTCTTTCTGCTTGACTCTTTAGTTGAGTCTGGAGCTCCTTAGCCCCGCCTCTGGGCGATGGTTTAAAAGGGTGTTTTGGGAGCCGGGCAGTAGCAGCTGCAAATAAGGTTGCTTCGTGTTTTTTTGCAAAAGAGCAGCCTCTATAACTAGCCTAATGAGCTTTTGGTGTTTTATCAACCTGTGTGTTTTTATTTCTTTGTTTCGCAAAATTTGCATGCCGCTTGACTGCAGAGAAAACATCAACGCGGTTTTACAAAAAATAAAATAAAAACCACAATAGAATAGACTTAAAACAAATCAAAAACTCACGCAAACTTTCTAAACGTCTGGGTTTTAAAGTACAGTTGTAAATTCTTCTTGATTTCCTTGGTTTTTTGCTTTTTGTAAACCGCTTTGTAAACCATCTCATTTATTTAGGCTGCAGTCCTAACCTCACTTACCTTTGAATTTACTACCCCACTGAATTCAACTGGACTTACTTGTGAGTTAACATGGTTAGGATTGCAGTCTGAGTATATTTTTCTCTCCCACGAAAAAGCTACCGAACTGAACATTGGATCTGCATGCAAACATGTTAAACCCACACTTAATCCCCTGCTAAAACGAAATCAATAGATGTCTGTCGAGCACACCGAGTAAAAAAGCTGCTTTTCTGTATAAAGGACTACCATGGGAAATGTGATTTGATGACACTGTAATCCTGTGCTGGTTTCCTTGCAAGTAAGCCTCACTGTGTTGAATGGGATACAGACATGTATGCATAGAATGGCAGTCGTGCAGAGCTTACTTCTAACAGGGCTCTTCTGAGACATAAGATAGTGCCATTAGCCAGCAGTCCTGAACACTAGGAAGTAAAATCCATTGATCACACACTCATGGGGGTGGGGAGCAGGGCAATACATGTAGGATTGCTCTACACTTGCTCTACACTTAGTTATTTGATAGTGCAATCCTGTGTTTAAAGTAAATCCTGCTAAATCCTTGAATGACCAAAGCTCACAATTCAAAAAAGAACTCCTGCAAAACAAACACAAACTTTTGTCTAAAATGTATAACCTGTTATTAGAATGGGAAACAAAAGACGAGCTAGTTAAAGCCTCAATGATGCACTGGGCAGTAGATATAGGACACAACATAGATTTCAGCCTCTGGGAGAAACCTTGGAAAAGCGACTTGAAATTTACAGCATGTTATTCTTTGAAAGAGAACTATTTGAAAATGATTCATAGATGGTATTTAACTCTGAGTAGGCTTGCTAATATTCACAAGACATAATCAGATAAGTGCTGGAAGTGTAAAGATGTAGAGGGAACATTCTTTCACATGTGGTAGACATGTAAAAAGGAAAAAAAAAGTATTGGGAAATTATTTATAATGAACTGAACAAAATGTTTTAAATTACTCCCCCCCACCAGCACCCCCAGTCTGGATAACCCAGACTGAAATTCCCGGGTGTCAGAAAAGGTTATTTATGTCTGCAATAACTGCAGCCTGCATATTGTTAGTCCAAAAATGGAAAGTCAGTGAGGTCCCAACTAAAGATTGCATATTGACAGAATATGCACACCTTGCAGATTTAACATAAAGAATAAGAGAGCAAGAAGAACATACGTTTAAAGAAGATTGGAAAATGTTTATTGAGTATATGGAAAATAACTGTACAGCTGAAAATGCTGGCAGCATTAAGATAAATTCAACAGAGCAAATAATTTTTGATGGATGTAATAGTGGAAAACCGATTGGAATAGTTATTGTAAAATATGCAGGGATGTAAGATATGCAAAATGAACCATAGAAAAAGAAGAAGGAAAGTCACTGGATATCTTAAAGTATGTAAAATGTTTATTTGAAATTGTAAAACAGAAAATTTAATAAAAAATACATTAAAAAGAGAAGTGACTCCTATTGAATTCAACAGTGAACATAGGAAGCTGCCTTAGACAGGGTCAATCTGCTCAGTATAATCTGCTCTGGTCTATCTACTCAATATTTTCTGGCACTGACTGGCAGCAGCTCCCTAGTGTTTCATAAAGGGGGGGGGTTGAATCTGGGGCCCATCCATCTTTATTAATCACAATGAATCAGCAGGATTATGTGTCTGCAAAAAAATAAAAAAAGACTATTACTCATTAAGGCTACATTAGTTAGACACACAGTTTCCAGTTCGTGAGAATTGACACAGCCCTTTCTGTCCCTCCCCTCCCTCATCCATGTGTAATAATTATTTGGGTCGATTCTGTAATAAACTAGCTAACACATTTTCCCCTCCATAAACAGGAACGGGAGCTGGTCTCTAGGGGCAAAGGGACAGTGGCCCAACAATAACAGCCACTTGATTTCACTCACCTCTTCCTGCATTTTACATAATCTCTCTTTGCTTGCTCCCATGTAAAGTGTGCCGGGGGGGGGGGGGGAAATGACACCCCCCTGTCATCATCCTCTGTCTGGCTCTGTCTAGCAGATTGTCTCAACAACAGTTGTTTTAAATGACTTTCTTTTGCTCCCCAAGTGCTCAGAAAAATCCTCAGTGTTTGGAAACTAGGAAGCTAAATAAAAAAATTGACGTCAGGGAGTACCTTTAATGTGGTTAGCAAGTATATTTTGCAAAATTACAAAGAACACGCCTTTTTCATATATTTTTTTAAAAAAACCTAAAACTAAAATAAGTTCCAACTATTCTGATTATTTCTACTTTTAGTTAAGTATTTTTATTCATTTACTTGATTTAGGAGGGGCAGCTGCCCCCCTCGCTATGCCCAGGGCTGCGTTCAGTGATGGGGACGCATCCTGACTGAGCGCCCTGAGGGAGGGTCATCAAGCGGTGACTCCGCATCCCCCTCTCTGCCATCCCATCGCATGCAGGCGGAGTCCAACATGCCAAAACACACGTAGGAGGGCAGTCAAGCAAGGAACCCTCTTCGCTGATGCAGGGAGGGGAGCGGCGGGAGACGCCCGCGGCTCTGTCTCGGGTGCTGGACCGCACGTATAGGGGGCGTGGTCCGGCTGACCCGATTGGCTGGAGCGGCCGCGACGTTTGACTCATTTGCATCCGCCTCCTGCATCCTCTCTCAGCTCTGAGCTGGAGCCGATGCAGCAGGGCACACACCAGGGCGGCCAGCAAGGATGGGGAGCGGCTATCTGGGGAGCGTCTCCCTCCTCGTACGCCTCCTTCTTAAGGGATTGTTTTGTATGGTCGACCTGGTGCGTAGGAGGCGAGGGGATTTTTTAAAAAAGTGCTCTTAAGAGAACCGGTTCTCTCTCTCGCCATCCCGGGTAAGTATAATACTGGGTTATCAGAGATCGGTTTTAGTGGCCTAGTTGAGTGCACTTAGGTCGGGTTGCCATGCGCTTGAGACACGTTTATTTGCTTTGAATGGCCGTCATAATGTCCTCTTTGCCGCTCTTCAAAATATGGCAACTCTAGATGTACTTTTTAATAGTTGCATAGAATAGATGGAATTTGGGCGGGTAAAACGTTTTGGCTCAGAATATTGCTTTAAAGGGGGCTAGACCTGTTCTCTGAGAACTTGTCTAGTGGTTAATAGCCATGAGGAACCTCCACAGCTGGTGATAGTGTACCTCTGAATACTGGTTTTCCAGAATCATCAAAGCGGGGTGTTGCCTTCATATGGGCTTTCAAGCTATTAAAAGCAGAGAATAGTAAGTCCCATTCTTCTTTGCATCTGTTTAGGGAAATGGTTTGGCGACAGGCCACCCAATCCACACAGATGGAGGGCTGCCTTATCATTGCCAAGAATGTAAAACTATTTGGAACTGCCATAAATAGCTGACTTGTAGAGATAAGTTAACTTGCAGCCTTAGTCAATATGAAGTGCAAGTTTGCTCTCATTTCTGCTACTGAACTTCTCTAATGGATGGACAATAGTATATTTGGGAAGGGAAGTAATGAAAGAACAGAAGAAACTGATTAAAACATACAAAAAAAATTGTGAGCAGGCAGATTGCGGTGTCTTAATGAACAATGTTACATTTTACAATGTATTAAATATGAGATAGTATGTTGTGTTTTATAAAAATTGTAAAGGGATGAGACCTGGTCAGCACAGCAAAGTACATAAATTTTCTTTTAAGTTGCCAGTTACTTGAAACTAATTAAGGTAGCTATTCTGGATGCAAAGAATTAGCCTAACGTCAGCAAGACATCATACAATATAGCATAAATTTTATTTGTGTGTAGGAATTCACTTTAAAATGTCAGTTATAAGCAGACTTAAGCTAAGATAGCATAGTTAATATCAGAGTTGAACACAAGCATGTGACACTTGTTTCTTGAAACTGAATCAGGGCTCTGATGTGCAAAGAAAGGTATCCCCAATTCTAAGGGACACTTCCTGTACTCCTAGGTTATGTTTGACATGTGGGACATTTGTGTGAAGATGTCCAAAACTGGCTACATTGACAGGTATGGTGGAGAAACCAACAGACCACTGAACTAGTTTGCTTGGAGCATAGCATTCCCTTATATTATGAATATACTGAAATTCAATAGCACAAAATGTGGTTTTCTTCTTTTCTTAAAAAAATAATCACCAAGTGACCAGGATAGCTCCTTGCCTTTTCTTCCGACGAGAAAAATCAGAATACAGTGGTACCTCGGGTTACATACACTTCAGGTTACAGACTCCGCTAACCGAGAAATAGTGCTTCAGGTTAAGAACTTTGCTTCAGGATAAGAGCAGAAATTGTGCACTGGCAGCGTGGCGGCAGCAGAAGGCCCCATTAGCTTAAGTGGTGCTTCAGGTTAAGAACAGACCTCCAAACGAATTAAGTACGTAACCCGAGGCACCACTGTATATTGTGCAAAGTTTAGAGGCTGCAGAATTTGGATTGCTTATGTGCAGACTAAGCATGTGCATGTTCAGTATTAAAATACTGGCTACTACTAGAGCTAACATCCCTCATGTTAGTCATTGTGTGGAACAGCTACAAAGTTGAAGACTTCCGTTTGGCAACTGTAATACTGCCTCAGCAGCATGGAGCATGCACAAACCCAGCAATCTCTTCCCACTATTTTGGAATATGCTGTTTTCTTCCATGATTTCTCAGTCCACCAATGAGGTATGTACGTTCCAGGTGACTTGTGATTCTAGAATTCCATAGCTTTTGGCACACTTCCAGTTTGTTCCAGTGATTTCACAGTAGAGTGGGCTGAAACACAAATGTGTTCAGATGATAGAAGACGCACTGCACGTAAAAGCTTCACCTGCATTATTGCTTGCTAGCTGAAACCTTCTTGGTGTGGTATTTGGGTGCTCTCGGTATAGAATCCCAGGACCCAGGTTGGATGAAAAATATTGGGGTGGTTGTTTTTTTAAATGCTGTGTGTATAGGAGAGCATCCTGAGCAAATATCTCAACATATGCCATGAAGCAGGCACTGCAAAAGAAAGGAAAGAAGCGTTCCCACTGGGAAACAGGAATGTTTGCGCAGATGAATGTCTGGAAGAGCGTGATATTGAATTCTACCCAATGTGTCTTGTGTCTTCGTGGTTTCAGTGCAGTCTACAGCATTGGCCAGCAGGTAAATTAGGAACCACTGGTAGATCTATGTGATTTTCAGTAGCCTGGCAAAGATAGCAACAATATTTCCTCCTCACCCTCATCAGTTTAACTGGGGTAAACAGAGAACTTTGCAGTTAACTATGAGTGACGTTTGGGTTAAACAAGTGTGGGAGGTTGTTTCAGTTCTGTTCCAATACTAGAACCTCTTAAGCTCTTGATGTCCAGAAATTGTCCTGTCTGATCAAAGCTGCAACCTCATAGCAACCTTACTGAAAACAATGGCGCTTGCTTCTGAATAGACATATACATGTGCAGATATCCTTCTGCCAGACCCAAGCTTCATGAATTCCGGAAGCTTAAAGGCATCCAATCCTATATCACTGCTCTATACTTTCAGCAACTTTACGGTGGCAGAGTAAATTTGACATGTGAACTAAAGGCACTTGCAAGACCACTTCCAATGAAAAGAATTATAGACACTAGAAATTAACTGTCATCTGCAGATATATACACTTCAGTTGCAGGCCTGGTCCACATATAGTTTATTGATGTAATAAAACAATACAGTTAGTGTTAGATCCAACCACGTAAGAGGGGGGGAAAAGAAATGGAGGAGGGATAATTATACAGCACAAAGAAGGAAACGAAGATGTTTTGTGACATATTACCTAAATAAAAAGGTTCCTAAAGTATATTCAGCATTACTGAAATCTATGGTTAACAAAAATAAAACAAATGGATGTTAATAGCAACAAGGTGCATTAAAAACCAAAACATCAATTATTACCAAGCAACTGAATGATGAAACTAGGCAACTCTGCTAACAAGGCAGGGATGCTTTACGATTTGCTTGAAAGATCACCTCTACCAAACAGGGTCATTGGAACATTAAAATTCAATTATTAGGTACACAATATTAGCATGAACTTTCAGAGCTATAGGCAGGGTGGGGGCTGTTCTCCCTGCAGAGGTGGCAAAGCGACTACTTTAAAAACATTGTTTTTCAATTAAAAGATAATTCATCCACATACGTAACGTAAGAAGATCCCTACTGCAGTAGACCAAAGGTCCGGCCAGATGCATCGAGGAAGCCCAGAAATAGGGCGTGAAAACAACAACAGCCCTCCCCTGCAAACTGGCATTCAGAGGTCCACGGCCCCCCCCAAACACAGATTACACTCCACTATTCTGGCAGGCAGCCACCAATAGGCCTATCTTCCATGGGTAATCTTTTAAAAAGCCATATAAGCCAATGGCTGCCACCACATTGTCGCAGTGAATTAATGCATTGCGTGAAGAAATGCCTTCTGTCCTGAAACAATCTTCACTGGGAAAGCCAGAGTTTAAATATTGCAAAAAGGAGCGGGGAATCTCCTATCTGCTTGCTCCACGACTAATCATAATTTTATAACCCTCTCCCTGGTCATCTCTTATGCAACTTAAAAATGCCCCAAATGTTGCTAGCCCCTCCAGATCGAACTCTCTTTCCCCCCGCCCCCCGAACCATACACGGACATTAAAACACAGCATTTAAGAACCCTCTTTTTCGAGTACAACATGACAAAAAAATAGAATTACTCCAAAATTTCTACATGATTTCACAGGCAGTAAACATAAACAAGTGGAAGAGAAAAGAAATAAAAAAAATGTTTTCTTTAAAAACTAGCTTTATAAATGCAGTATATATTGCATGAGGAACTGCTGGCATTTCATTTTTATTTTCTTAAGAAAATAGATTGTGCGATTGTGGCTACAAATGCACCGCTGCAAAGAAATGTTTCTCTTCTTTAAAAAAAGTAAAGTAAAAATTTATCTGAACATCAGAGCACACAATGCCTTCAACCACGTGAGAGAAGGCTTAGACAGTTTCACCGCGGTGGTGATTCACTTGATAGAAATATTTTCAGTGACAAAAACGCTTGATCCAAAATAAAAAATAAATACTTTTTAAAAAGGTGCCTACTTCAAAGCTGCCATTGCAAGTGTGTTCTAAACATACTGGACTTTTGATTGTTTATGTACCAAAAAAATGCACCATTAGCCAAGTTACTGTTGTTACATAAAGAACATTGTTGTTTTTAAAAGACTGTCCAAAGTAGAAAGGGGATCAGAACCAAACTAACTGAATTAGTGCAGTATTTGTAGCCAGGCTTCTAAAATCAGATATAGAAAATATAAATAGACTGCTTTTAGGTGGTGGGTCACCAGTGTCCAAGAAAACAGAACAGTTGCGTGTGGGGAAAGCTCAGTTGACTTGATCCAGGGCTTTGAGCAACTCTTCACCCTGTAGCAAGTTGCGGTTGCCTTGTATGGGTGCGTTTACTTCACAGTCATAGCTGGTTAGTTGCGGGAGTCCCTTCTCGTCAATGGACTGCCCTAGAAGTTTACTTGCTATATCTGCAAGGGAAAAGGAAGCATGTGTTAACTTGCACAAAACACATACATTATTCAGGGTTAACAGTGGTTTGGCAAATCCGAAAGAATACAAGTTGCGCGAGGTCTGCTAGACTGCCCTGTGTGCATGCTGCAGTTTTCTGATGGGGGGGAGAGCACTGAATGTGGGACCAGGACTCCTATTACCAAACACACAAAGAAAACAAGTTTCTAGCCATTATGGCTATAAAAATATATCCCAGAAAAAGGGTGTGGGCAGTGCCTCCCGAAATTGCAGTCTTTCCTGAGAAAAGACTGATGGCTGAGTAAGACCTCAAATAGTCAGGGTCATGGGACCCACCCCTCTCCTAAAAAGATGCACATTTTACATAGATTGCAGAACCCAGCTATTCTAGGCCCAGAATCTGGCTGCAAGACTTAATTATTTTTAGGCAAAACACACCGGTGGGGAGTAGCTGCTTAGTCCTCCTCTCTCCTCCACAAACTATTTCTTCCATCTGACTCCAAATACCCACGTTCAGCCCATCCGCCCTCTCCTCACCGCCCTCCATCTCCAGGTAGACACAAAACTAAGGCCCTCGTGTAACCGTTACACCAATAAGGGCTTGTTCTCTCACCCTGCTCCTTTTATGTTAGGAACACAGGAAGCTGTATTGTATGGAGTCAGGCCATTGGTCCATTGCTTAGGATTGTCTACACCAGGGGTCGGCAACGTGCGGCCCATGGGCCGGATGTGGACCACGAAGACCGTTTTACTGGCCCACGAGCCGCCCCCAAACCGAGCCACCTGCTCGGCAAGTCCCCTGCACATTGCACTAAACCAGTGCAGTGTGACGACTTGCTGTGTGGCGCCGGAAATGACACCTGTGCATGCGCAGATACCAGAAATTGCATCTGCGCATGTCCAAATGCTGGAAATCGCTTCTGCGCAGGTGCAATTTCTGGCGTCTGGGCATGCACAGAAGCAATTTCCGGCACTGCGGACATGTGCAGACATGATTTCCGGCATCGCGCTGCGCCAGTCCGCCCATGGACGATCTCTGTGGGAGTGATCCAGCACATGGCCGGTAAACCTTGCCGACCCCTGGTCTACAGAGACCAGCAGAGTCTCTCCCAGCCCCACCTGGAGATGCCAGGGATGGAACATGAAACCTTCTGCATGCAATGTGGATGCTCAGCCACTGACATGCATTCTTTCTGTTGCTTCAGGTTTTGTCCAAATGTGTAGGGGGAAAATACAGAAGCCACGGTTCTTTCCTTCAAGGAGCAGATAAATTCTGTCCCTCCCAGACAAGGCTCTGGATCCTAATGTTAATGGAAACTCCTTTTTTGGCTTCCCCATTCATTTCAGTATTATTAATTATTATTTTTTTGGGGGGTGTCACACATCTCTGGGTTAACAATGGGAGGAAAAGAGAGAACACCTGACTTGGTCTTGCTCCATAAGCAGCCACTGACCTGATGGTAATAAAATGACCGTCTTCTCCGACACCTCATTCTGCCCATTAGATTTACATCCTTTTACGCGTTTCCAAGCCAGGGACACATTTCCCCCAGGACTACTTGACTGCGTCAGTAATGTGCCCTTAAAAAATGAACACACAAACACACAGAGAAAAGTCCAATTAATATAACCACAGAGATATACCATACAGACATACTACTGAGTTAACCAGCTACTGTGTAAAAATTGTCCTTTTTAAAAAAAACAGTATTTTGCAGGAAAAAATCTGAATATAAAAGTTTAGGAACAATAAACTGTGCAAAGGGACATCCTGTTTATTTTGATGAGGCTTCAACAGGGGCAGGTGAAGGCCGCCACACATACACACAACCTTGGAATAGTTGCTGCCAGATACACCACCTATAAAATTTCAGCCTGGTCTTTGACCGTTGTTTATCTCTGAGGCTCATGGCTACAATTCTATGCACAATGACTTAGGACTCTCTCCCATGTGAAATGCATAGGATCAGGCGGCATACCCCAAACAAGACTTTTGGGCTAATGGTGTGAACAAAAAGTTCAAAAATGATAATTCCCTGGAATGTTGTAAAATGTTTGCCTTCAGCTATTCACTTGCACCCGCCTGTCTTCCCCACTTTAAAAATGAGATTAAATGGACTCCTTGGCCCAAGATTTTGTGCAGACTTGCTGGTAAATCGTAAGGGTTTGATGCTAGAATTTCTGAACTGTAGTAACTAAGGTGTGGGTTTGTCTTTATAAATTCTGGTCACCCTAAGTGTATGGTTCAAGTGGCACAGCAAGCAAGTGTACCAGGCTACAAACATCAGCTCCAGGTAATGGACCAATGGGGAATGGAGAGGAGATAGTGCAAGCCCACAAAACCTTGTTCTGCCAAATCTGTTCCAGGGTCTTGAGGCAAGAGAACTCATGTTAAAAAGGAACGCCTTTGGTTCAGTGGTGGTGAATAGGATTGTTTTTAAATGTTCAAACAACTGTGCCATCACCTGATATGAAGGGCAGAACCATGACCACATGGCTACAACTTGATTTAAGTTACCACTGCAGAAAATTTAAGCTTTTTTTAAAAAAGCAACAACCTCATGGTTTTTTTTAATAGGGAGGGACTGTATATTTAAAAACTTACAATGCCCACTGCTTGGAAAAGCAAGCCATCTTGTTCCATTTTCCGTTTCCTCTGAATATTATGCAGAGCTATTAACTTTGGATTAATTTCTTCATTTGCTGCCGCAGTTGATCTACTGAAAATAACAAGTTCAGAAGGTTAATTCCCACTCCCCTCCAGACAAATGTCCTGTGTTAAAACCAACTGCATGTGTGTCATGGCTTTAAAAGGAAAAAAAGTAAGTTCCACAATGCTTTCTTGCTTGTAAAAATGTGAGTTCCAAGGGGGTTGGATTCACAGAACACTGATGTGTGTGGTACAACACAAAGAAGAGTATTGAATAGCTACATACAGCTAGGATCACATGGAGAGAAAATACAGTGTTCAGAGAGACCTGAAGACCATATTTCAGAGAGTAAGGACAGCCTTTAGGATATGCTCAAAGGTTTGGGGCAGGGTATGTGTGCATGACCAGCAGTGGTCAGTCAACAACAGGATGGGGTACGAGGTCAACTGCACCTCAGTAAGACTGAAGCAACTTCCGAGACAGACTGATGCCAAGGAAGTGGTGCAATCAAAGGTTTGCACGTTCCCCCATGTAGAATATTTCCAATGCATATGAAATAATCAGGACATTGGGGGTGGAGGGGAGAAATAGTCTGGCAATGAAGACATCATACAAAGTTCCTGCTTTTCTGTTTTGGCTCTAACTTGCAACCAGTTTCAGGGTTCCTGTGTAGAAGTTTGGCACCTATGGAAGAGTCATTGAAACTTTGTCCAGGGTAGCATTACCAGCAGCAATAAGTGCTGCCAGGAAGAGGAGCACAGTCTTTTTCAAGCAAACCATACAAGTGCAAGTTTTAGTCATGATCAAAACTATCCAGGCAAAGACTGATAACCTGAAGCCTAAACCTGGAATTGTGTTATAGGACAGTATTTGGCTGAAACCTAAATCTTCTTGGTAGAAGAATCAATAGGTATCAAGTCAACTGTGATAAAAGTACACAACTCCCTGCAGCAATACAGGAACCTTTTTTGCCCAGTGTGGGACTTCAACCCTGAAATTAAGAGTGTCCTGCTCTACCGACTGAGCTATGTGACTGGTTTTAAGATCAAGTGGGCAACATATATTTTTTAAAAAAACAAACAAACTACCTTTTACCCAGCGTGACTGTTAACAAGTTTGGCACTCCTGGACTCGGCTTCTCTTTCTGCTCTGTCGTGCCTTTTCCTTCTCTGACTGGAGACGCCGTTCGACTGAGATTCTCGGCATAGGGTGATGCTGGGGCACTGTTGGCTTCTATGACGATGTGAACAGGAGCTATCAGTGTCGTCGATTCATCCTCATGTTTGACCGTCGCAGGTAGTATCTTGTCTGCGGCAGGCTGAAATCCCGTGACGGTGCCCACTTTGGAAGGAGGGCTTGCCGAATTGCTCTCCAGCGGAGAAAGCTGGTCAAAGGAACGCAGCTGGAAGTCATCGTCCATGGGTATGTAGGGCGCTAACATTTCCAGGTCTAAATCAGTTTCCTGAAATGTCAGCACAAGAAAGTGTAATTGCATCTTTTGACAGGGAAGTCAAGACTGCAGTGATGGTCGATCCAGCTTTAGGGCTCCCATCTACCAAAAATTGCTGCTTTCCAAACCTCCTGTCATTTCCAAATGTGGGAGCCCCATTTAAATGAACGGACACAGTGAGCAACACGGCTATGTACACAATTCTTGTGTTTTATCCCTCATCCCAGGTTGAACTGAGCATTCCAGCTTCCAGGTCACACAAGTTCTATCAAAAACATTGCCGGTTAACACTCACACTATTAGTAAACATCTATAAAACTGAATGTGGCCACAACGGAGGCCTAAAAAGTGAGTGTTTCCTCCAACGTGCTTACCTGCATAGAATATGGGTTTTTAGACTCTGGGTCTATTGCAAATAGCTTTTCCACCAGCTCCAACTTGAACTCGCTGTCAATCTCGCTGTCCACATTGAAGCAATAGTCATTAGGAGGACTACTGGGCTGTAAAGACAATCCACACCTCTATTCAACAAACTGTGCATTTCCCTCACCCAATTTTAAAAGTGGTCTATGTTCAAAGATTTCCCCACAATGCAAAGCATCAGAGCTTCAGTAATCAGGATGCTGCAGGATTCCAGGACCACACAGCCCGTGGCTGTTGCAGCTCACACATATTTAATGTCATAAATATATCCCTGAATTCAAGGGACACCCCCCCTCACCCTCACTAAAAATCACCTTTCTAAAATCTCCTCCTCAATCTAGTAATCCTTTCCTTTGCTCATCAGTAAAGAAGGGTTGCAAGTTGTCAGATGGCAGAATTCTGTACAGCTCAAAAGGCTTGGCTTAAGCCGCCATCTGTTATGAGTCAAATGAAGCAGGAGGAGCTGTTCTGCAAGGTTCAATCCTCAGCATTTCAAGGTAGGGCTGAATAAGAGACCTGTCTGAAATCCTGGGAATGCAGCTACCGGTCAAGAGTAGACAATACTGATCTACATGGACCAACATAAATCAGCTTTCTATGTTCCTAAAGGAGCTTGATTTGTCTAGCTCTCCTGTTGCATTATTTCGTGTTGGATCACGCTATGCTGACTGGATTGTTTTAAGCTGATAGTGAAATGTATGCTGCCCCAAGTTTCTTGGAAGAAGGGTGGGATACAAAGCTGACAAATTTGACATTGAAAATAGATATTTTATTTACAGGTCGGGCAACAGAGATTCAGTTAAAAATTACAGATCTGCAGCAGATTATCAGATGACTAACCTCAGGTGGGCTTTGGCTGGGGCTTCCATCAGAAGGAGTATCTGGTTTTTCTTGCATCCGACGGATGGAGAAAGCAAGATCCAAGGGCTCTGTGCTGGGCTCCAGCTTGGACACCACCTCTCTATTGAGTGCTGGGTCCGCATTGCTACGGAGTGGCTTTGTAGCTTCGGAAGCAGGCAGAGGGGAAATAGCCAAATTTATACTCTGCAATTTCTCACTGGATGAGGGGAGCATTACATCGTTATACAAGGGAACGTCATCAAACTGCTGATCATCAGACTCTACAAAAATTAAAGAAAAGTCATCACCCTAAGTGTTGCGTCGCACCTTAAAGGGCCTCATTAAAAATCCAGCACATATTACACTTGCGACACCCTGAGGGCATCCGGCAAAACATGTCACTTGCTTTTAATGTACTTCATAGGCAACTCTGCCCGTCAGAAGGCTGCCTGAATTAAACACCCACCCACCATCATTGCTGAAATCCAGCGCTATTATGGTGTCTCCAGCTGCAGGAGCAAGGTAGGTTAACGCATCTGGCTCCTTCTTAAGCTTCTCATAGAGGCTGTTGCTGTCTTCCAGTTCAGTCTTGTCCAGTATTTTGATCATCCCCATCTCAGGGGAATCCACTGGTTTCAACATGCACTCGGTTTGCTGGAGTGAAAAAATCAAATCGCCCTGAACAATGCCACTGCAGAAGAGAAGAGGAGGAATGTTAGAGAGCACCTGGTAGCCTTTGCTTCCCTAAGTTTATCACATTAGTGGCTTCCAACACTTTCTATCTCTTTCCTGCCGCAGGACCCCTGCTCGTTGCAGAGTATTTTACGGTGTTAACTCAGTCCATATGGTGAACTGACCACACCTACCTATGGAACACATCAAACACTTCCCCCTATTGCAGGGAAAGATTGTTAGTAGCGGGCAAGCTGCTTTTCCAGGAAACTGATCTCCTGCTACTCTTCTTCTCATTGAGGAACCCAGAACAATACTCTAAAACCACTGCAACACTTACTTGGGAATTAGCCTGAACTCAGTGGTTAGCAAACTCGTAAGACTGGGTTGGACATGTTCATTAGTAGCCTGGCAAGAGGCTTTCCGGATTAGTGCAATATGAGAACAAATCTGAAGGATGCAGACAAAATAGAGATTAGTATGCAAAGTGTAACATCTCAGGCCACATTAATTTATCCAAGGTATGTTCTCTTGATGAAAGCCATAACACTGTAGTCATCTACACAGTTGATAAGCTGTTTCTCCCTATATATTTTGTTTTATATATTTAAGCATTATAAGATAGGAAGATATTTGTAGTCTACAACCTTTAAGGTAGAACATAGAGTTCTATAGAACCTTTTTAAAAAACAAAAACAATTTTCTACTTGTTTGGAAAAGCCCTAATGAAGAGGCAAATATGGTGTGACAGATATCTGGTTCTGTTAATGAATACAGATGCATCCTTCTATAGATTGTTCTTTTACTGCACTATATACTAAGAGCATGTGCTCAATTGTGCTTCATTTACCCTTCCCTACCCCCAACACATGCACGCGATACATATGCACATGGGTGTTAACATACACAATGGTGTAAGGCATTAGAAGGTACTGGTGGGTCCATTCAACGTTCCATCTCTGAATGCTGCACGGTACTTGAGTTCCAGAGAATGATTAAATTGCAAAGCAGACAGATCGTGCAGGTGGCATGTGCACACATTTAACCCAGGCATGTTCCCTGCAATGGCAGTTCTGCTATTTGTATTAATAGAGTTAATATGCCCTGTGGGAGTCTGCATGACAGACTGGACTGCACACAAGCAGATTAGGATGCATTTACAGATACAGGTGTCTACTGTTGTTTTTCATTTTTAATATATATGCAGCACAATTCAGGCACAATCCAAGCTATAAAAATGTATGTACGTTGGGTGAATATCGTGTGTGTGTGTGTGTGTGTGTGTGTGTGTGTGTGTGTGTACACGCTTTAACTGCCCCCAGTACAGAATGAGGCAATCCATAGGAATAAAGAAGCTATGGTACAACTCAAGATGTTACAATTTTTTAGTTAGCCTTGTTAGCAATTTCCTTGGGCATCTCTGACAGCATAATATGAAAATGGGCAAGCACACATACAAACTGGGTTATATGAATTATGCATTCACACGGCAGGTTTTCATAGCTTCCCTTAAAATGGAAGGAGATATGTTTTGCTAGCAAAGGCAACAGTATTGCATGAGAGAGAGGGGGGGGAGGGAGGGAGGGAGGGAGGGAGGGAGAGTAAATACCATGAACTACATAGATGATAGGTAGGTAGGTAGATAGATAAATAGCCAGGCTGTTTAGGCATACTGATGTCACTAGACTGATCTTTGGCATCGAAAGACACCCACCCCTAAATACCCACAGGTAACACAGAAAGCTCACCTCAAGACATAATTCACACACACTATACACTGTGGCTGAGAATTCTTATTGTTGTATATGACGGTTGCTTGAGTCTCGACCCAAACATAGCCCCCATGTTTAGCAAGCATTCTGTACTGCCCGGTGGTCACCTGTCCTTTAGCGAACACTGGAAGCAGAAAGACACATATTATTTACATTGTTAGGCAATGTCTAAAATGGTTAACAGTGAAACAATCCATAGCCTTTAGAATGTTGCTGGCACTATGGCGCATGATAGCTGGAAGTAAGCAACAGAGAGTGTACTTCAGCCTGCAACTATCTCATTTCTTAAACCACACCCCCCCTCACTTACTGTCATGATGTGTTTTGGTCAGATGATCAGAGTCCAGGGCATGATAATATTCATATATGGAGCGACCCAGGAGCTCATCGGGGTTGTATCCCATCAGTTCCGTAATCCTTGAAACAAAAGGGGGAAAGGATGTTAATTCAGTAATATTTCTACATATTGCAGGGCAGATAAAACTTTATTTAAGGTCAGGTATTTCATTTTTTAATAAGGGCAGGTGACTTCAAGGAAAACCACAGCCAGTCTGCGAGCTACTGAAACAAACACAAACTACTTGCTTAGCTACATTAGCAAATAAGTGGCTTGTGGCTTTTTGAAACAGCCATATGAATTAATGTGACTTCCCATATTAAATTAGGACTCAGCTAGACTGGTAAAGAAAATATGATTTATATGTGTTGTATGTGCGATATAACATTGTGCCAACAGATGGCGACGTGGAGTCCTGTTTTTCTCTACCTGTTTTCCCTCTTTAAATTTACAATGCTTTAAACCAGGGGTAGGCAACCTAAGGCCCGGGGGCCGGATGTGGCCCAATCGCCTTCTAAATCCAGCCTGCGGACAGTCCGGGAATCAGTGTGTTTTTACCTGAGTAGAATGTGTCCTTTTATTTAAAATGCATCTCTGGGTTATTTGTGAGGCCTGCTGGGTGTTTTTACATGATTAGAATGCATGCTTTTATTTAAAATGCATCTCTGGGTTATTTGTGGGGCATAGGAATTCATTTATTTATTTATTTTCAAAATATAGTCCAGCCCCACCACGTGGTCTGAGGGACGGTGGAAAGGCCCATGGCTGAAAAAGGTAGCTGACCCCTGCTTTAAACCGAAACGCTTCTTTGATGTGTCTAGATCCAGCCTGTGTGTTCCCTGTAAATAACTCATTTTTCAAAAAATGGGGAAATCGCTTCCCTAATCTAATCAAGACACTGATAACAAAGGCCCTCCAAGATTCTCATCATGCCCTTTTCAGGCTGTATCCAGCTAAATTGTTGCTTGTGCAAAATGACTTCTGCAAGTGCAACAGAACTTCCCTGCCCTCTGCTCCCCCTACCCAAATAATATGGTGAGGGTGGGGAGTGTCCCTTCAACCTTCCAGAGCAAATTTTGGGGCAAGTGACACATGGAGAAGCAATCTTCCACTGAAGTCATTCCGCAAATGCAATGATACAGCCAAAACATAGGTATCGCTCCCTACATTTTGCTTTTTATCATAGCAGATATATGCCTCCGTATCACAACTAGCAGTAATTTAACACAGAAGGCAGCTGCTTCAGGTCTCTGAATTCAAGTACAACATTTAAGTCCAATTCATGCCACCAATTTCAGCTTGCCACAAGTTCCAATAATAACTGCCATCGCCATGCATCATATTCTGACTCTTAGTGAGTGTTTTGTTTCTTTGAGTTTTAGGTAAGATGCATCCAGGGCATAAAATCATGGGATGAAAATGTTTTACATAAAGGTGTAACAGAAACTACATAAAATGCCCTTGGTGTTCACGGTGAGAATCACTTCTGCTCCAAGTTAAATGTTTAGAAGTGCCATGTTTTAGTTACTGGCTAGCATAACGTATTCAATTCTTTTGGCCACTGGGTGGCAATGTAGTGCGTTCTTGCCTCAGTAAGTTTTTTAAAAAACCACCACCTTGATTTTGGTTACAATCTTATGAAAAGCGTAAGCATAACTTAAAATGGAACATACATCACGTAATTTATCTGGAAAGCATTTTGCATCATCAGTTTTCAGTTTCTGGAGTTGCAAAACTTAAGGGTGCACCCAAGGACCTACCTGTTTAACTCTTGCCAAAAAAAGTGTCAAGGAAACAGACAAGGCTAGTGACAACACGCAGATCCACCTACCACCATTCACACGAAAAGCCAGGCACCACTTACTTTCACTCAGAGCTTTTACCTTTCATCACAGTATGAAAATTTCATGTCAAGGCAGTGGCGGCTGAGGAACGTCTTGCTGTCCAAGGGGACTTCAATATTTGATGGATGGGGGATGGGTTCACAGATTAACACCAAACACGTCATGGGGGGCTTTTTATATCCACACACTGTCTGGTTGTTGCAATTGTCATAGACGCGAATGTGCCCTGTGCAATGAAGTACCTGGGTGTTGGGGTGAAAAGGAGAGCTTGGTTACCATATAGCAAAACAACAACAAACCTGTGATTACGTGAAACATACTCAATAAACACACAAGACGTAACCGGCTGTACTTTTGAATAAATAAGTGATACAATGAATAGTACATTGTACATTGGCTCCCAGTACGTTTCCGAGCACAATTCAAAGTGTTGGTGCTGACCTTTAAAGCCCTAAACGGCCTCGGTCCAGTATACCTGAAGGAGCGTCTCCACCCCCATCATTCTGCCTGGACGCTGAGGTCCAGCACCGAGGGCCTTCTGGCGGTTCCCTCATTGCGAGAAGCAAAGCTACAGGGAACCAGGCAGAGGGCCTTCTCGGTAGTGGCGCCCGCCCTGTGAAACACCCTTCCAGCAGATGTCAAAGCGATAAACAACTACCTGACATTCAGAAGACATCTTAAGGTAGCCCTGTTCAGGGAAGTTTTTAACGTGTGATATT